>NC_134951.1:99516476-99818310 GCF_965638725.1 Aptenodytes patagonicus
AATTTAAGTTGCTATCCAACAGACTACTCTTTGCTTATGTGACAAATTCTGCTCCCCTTTGAGAGGATAAATGGTACAAAGGATATTAAGCTCTCATGTCTTATGAACAACCAGAAACAAACTTGAAAATACTTGAAAACCCCCAACACTTATTAGATGAGAAATAAAATTACTACAGAATATGTGTTGCAAATTGTGCACTGTACTAGTGAATCATATTTAGAGAGGAAAGTTCAGACTGAAGCATCCTGAAATACTTTGGACATTGCAAATAAAGGAATATAATCACTCAGAATTTCAACTGAGTTTTTACAAAACAATATTTAAATGTAAAGCGCATAGCAATGCTGCCCACATTTGTTCATGGGAAATGAAGAATCTTACATCCACTTATGTTTCAGAGGTTTGGGATGAATAAAAGTACACACATAAGAATTTCACCATTTCACTTCAACCCTCTCTTCCAGTAAGTGCATGCCACAAGTTCCCTTGAAGGCTAGAGCTGATTAACATTTGTATTTTTTGACAGACATCCCTTCGGAAGGATGGCATTAGAAACAGAACAGAACCCTTTACTACTGTGTTGAAGCACTGAATCAGAGGTGAAAGCACAACTTACTGAGTCATTAATGCCCCTTTCCCTAGTATTCTGGGTTTTCTTGAAAAGTTCCCATCTAAGCAGTGACTAGATCATATTCAGAGATAGAAAGTCTGAAGAAGGAAGGAGGGGAAAGGGAGAGATGTATATTAGTGGCATTTGCATAAATTAATCCTGAAATTAATCATGGTTTGCTTCCGATTCTTGACACCTAACCAGTGTCTGTTCATTGTTTTCAACACATGAAAGTACTATAAAGATGTATTATTACTGTTAGCTTAAGCTGATGTAAAACAATGCCCTCCCCTCAGCAGCATTTTCCCACCGTTTCTCTTGCATTGCTTTTATTGCTCAGGGAGCTTCCTAATTCAAAATATTTTTGTTCCAAGGGTCACTTCAATTTGGATCAGCAAATTGGTCCAACTTACTGTACAGCAGCCAGGGTGGGCCAGAACTTGCAGGACCGAGAAGGTGAGTGAGGGGAGGAGCAGGAGTGCCTTTGCTGGCAGCAGTACAGCCAGACTGCCCGAAGCCAATGTTGAAACTTTGACTTGATACTACTCTGCATGTTGAAAACGCTGAATGCTATGTAACTAAGGTTTAATTAAGTAGTACAGTATACTTAGCTCATTGGACATACGGAAGAAAAGCATAAAATATCAGTATGGTTCTGAGAAATGACGTGCATGAGAAAGGAAAATAGAAAAGTATATAAATGTTTAAACAGAGAAAAGAAAACAATATTCTCATCAGACAACTCAGAGGGAAAGAGAATTTGTATGTTAGATTAGGTATCACATTATTTAAGATGACTGTCATTTACGTAGTATCAAAAGAAACATTCAGACATTAGTTTTTCTCCTGAAGAAGGGTGAAGATCATCAGGGGTATCAAAATAGTAGCAGAAATACTGCATGTAAAAGTGTCGTAATGAAAAAGAATATAATGTAAAGGCCTAGAATTTAGCTTTGACTCTGTTCTCTTTGAATCACTGAACAAAACTGGCTCTTTCTCCCCTCCTGGGAATTCCCTAGAACGGGGAAAATCCCTGTGAGATTACAGTAGGTGTAACTAGCCACTGTCTAGTACATACAATTTACTGGGCTTTCATGATTCTCAGAACTAAACAAATACAAAGGAGAGAACAGTTCTTGCCTCTAACTAGGAATATTACTACAACATTGTGGTGAAAAAGTCTCAGACCTCTTTTTAATCTGGCTTGACGTTTTGGTTTAGCCTTGGTCTGTTTTGTCTAGCTTAATTCTTAAAGATTTGAACATGTGCTATGGGAAAGTATCCATAACACGGAGACAAAAAGACCACAATTCTTTTAAAAATCTGATGTTCTTGACTCGTTTATGCTTTCTTCCCTTTTAATAATCCACTAAAACATCTTATTGGAAGGTAGAAAACATTCAGGATTTATAGAGACTACCTCAGGAATTTAGTTAACTACAGCTTGGTTTAAATATGGGGCTATCCAGTGCTAGGTTCTTAGTCTCACTTCAGATCTTTACTGACTGAAAAAATTGTTAAGAGACAATTAGAAATCATACAAAATCTTTATTTTTGCTTCCTCCTATGTCCCTGAAAATGGTAAGTTTTTCTTTAAAAAATTTAACTTTTCAGACAATTCAAATAATTGGTTATTGCTTGAATGTTTGATGGTCTGGGTTCTCTCTCTAGCCCACGGTAATGAACAGTGTAGAAACACTACCCGACCTGGTACCAGGCAAAATAATCGATGCTTAAAGAGCAGTCCCTTCGCAGCACAGTGCTGAAGCACAGTGGCAGAGTGAGATGTAAAAGCTTTACCCCATCATCCAGTCAGAGTCTTTTTTAAACCTGTTTGATTTTATACGATATACAGTTTGTCACCACAACACAAACGAGTGAATGATGAATTGGTGCAGAGCGGCAGGGATCTTTTCAATCAGTTTTGCCATCAGAGAAAATATGTATTTTATGAAACACAAATACATATATTTTTTTAAAAGACAAACTGTTTTGTAGCTCTCATTACTGAATGGGTAAACAGCTGAACTGAAACAACTGGCGAAAACCTCTAGCAAGGGAGAAAATTAAATGAATGAATGTGACTACAGGTAGGAGGGCCACAGAGTGATACCTTTTTATATGTGCAATCACAACCTCAATTTAAAAAGACTGAAATTTGTAACATGTAGAATGAGAACAGATGTCCACAGCTCTTCAAGAACTTCAATGAACGTTTCTGTTGACCCTTTGCGCAGAAGCAAATTTTACCCTCCTAGATATTAGAAGATGAAACAAATAAAAAGGCATCCAGATGAATGCCCTGAGGCATTTACGGTAGCGCACTGTACTGCACTTCAGTGAAATGACGATACCACCAAGAGATCAAAATTCCTAAATTATGTTAGGAGTATGAATCCTTCAACACAAAGAAATTATTTATTTGACTAATTGCCAAAAGTAAAAAACTTCCTCATGGAACAACAAACCTGTAACGTTTCCTCATATTGCTAGCAGTTAAATTTTGGGAAAAGGTGGGCACAACATTGATGAATTAATAATCTGTGGAACGTTTTAATTCTGAACTTGAAGTTCTAAAGAGATTAAAAAAACCCAAGCAAATATGAATCTATCTTCAGATATTTAAGTCTCGGCAAACATTCCATCATTCTTACCAAACATCTGTTTTGTATTTAAGAAAGATTGTGGAAATTTTCAAAATTACTACTCTCTAACTTTATTTGCCTCCCACGTTGTTCTTCATTGATGTCTCTCGATTACATTATTTTTGGAATTGCAGTTACATAATTATTTTCAAGGCAATCTGATGGCAATGTTAGAATAGACTGTCTCTGAAACATGCTGTGCTCACCCAGGACTGAAGAAGGCTGCCTACGGTTCCCATGCTGAACAGAACATTTTATCATGATGAAGTACAAGGGCTAAAGCAGAAAAACCAACACAAAACAAAACAACCTTTGCAACCCAAGCAAAGAGTGATCTTTACATGCCCAAGGACAGATTAAGATAAACAAGACATATGTGAACATTAATCTGTTCTCTACCTCTTAAAGAAAGGATTTATCAGACAACAATGAACAAAGTGGAAATAATATGGTTGAGTGGATAGGCCACAGGCTCCTTGTTCTTGTCATCATGATTTTTTATATACTGGTAAATCAACAAAGTAATCCGTGCTTCTACTTTACTATCATACAAAAAATAGGGCACCTACTGACCCCCCTACAAATCTTGTCATCAGTGTTTTCCAGGTAAAAAATAAAAAAGGACCCACCCCACCCCACCCGCATTAAGTATTGGCATTTTCCACACAAGCATATTGTGCTTTATACACTATAATATTAAGAGCAACATCATAGATGTGTTCTCACTACATAGTCATCAAGACAAAGTACAGTGCAGTCCAAATATTAATAATTTTCTTCAGTAAGAGGTTCCTCTAAAAGCTCATACCCAGGACAATAATTTTGACAAGTATGATATGTTTCATCAAGTTTGTAAGTACAGTGCTTCTTACAGAATCCAAATGAGTCACCAGTGAAAAGTATAACCAAAACAATACTTAGTTTACATATACTTACTCAATGTATCATAGATAATGAAGGTAATCAATATATTTAAACTTAATATGAGAATAGAATAGAATAGAATAGAATAGAATAGAATAGAATAGAATAGTTCCATTGGAAGGGACCTACAACCATCATCCAGTCCAACTGCCTGACCACTTCAGGGCTAAATTCGCAGTGCCTTCACTATACAATTTTTTACTTTGAAACTATCTTACCCTTGATTCACTGATCAAAAAAAATTTTATCTCAAGTTCAATCTAATTATAAAGGCATCTATTAAAATCTTGGATTACAATAACATTAAGGCTCGCGGGGCAAAGATGAGAATGTGCAGGGTGCGGGGGGGTGCCTGGGCTTTGCTGGCCAAGGTCAACTCTGCCGTGACAGATCGGAATCTTCTCTAGGTAAGTACCTTTACCTTTTTCACAATTTAGGCTGTCTTGGGAAAGGTAGATCCCTAAATATCAGAAAGATGCAATTCTGTATAACCCCGGCTTGTGATGCCTGCCGATGGACAACTCCCGTGTCTCCATTAATGCCCAGAATTTAATGAGCAACAGGGAATGAAAACTGAAGAAAAATCTGCTCATTTTTGCTGCCTCTATATGGAGTACTATGAGCTCCAGCAAAACCACCAACTGCTTTTTCCCAACAGGTCATTTTTTACTTTGTTCTTTCTGGAGGGAAAAAAAAAGAAAAGGAAAATAAATAAAAGAAAGATTGAAGAATACTAACAGGATATTCCCAATGAATAATACTAACAGGATCAGACAATTAGAAGAAAGAAGGCATATTCACTCTCATTACAGCTGAGAACATGGAAAATGACTGTCTTTCCATGAGTACTGAACTTGATCTGCCTAGCCTTTATTTTCAGCTCTGACCAATAAGTTTTTTTCTTTCTGCTGTTTATACTATGAAGGTTTATGCTTTTTGTATAAACAGGGATCTGAGAGAGGATAGGCAGTAAAGCAAGTGATGGATGGAATAAATTAGCGACAGGGAGTTACAATTCTTTGGAAGTAAAAATTATTTTTTGAAAGATGAGAGACAGGAAAAGAGCAATACAGAAAAGAAGTGCACTGTAAGAATGTGATGGAGAAAGATGACAAGAAGAGGTGAAGGCAAATAAGGGGAAATCACAGATGGTTCAGGGATGACCTGCTATTGATCTAGTACAGGAAAAAAGGAGAAAAAATGGACTAAAGTCAGAAATGGAAAGAAGAAATAATAAAACCCAGAAGAGAGCACACAACTGATATATTCGGGAACATTACCACCTTCTTATTTTATAATTAGTTGTCACAAAGATCAATGTGTTCTATAAAGCAGCACCTACTTAGGCAACATACTAGTGAAAAATAATTTTGTATTTTCTTCAGGCTCAAAGTATATGATACTAGGCTTGAAAGGAACCAGGATGTCAGCATCAAATAACTTACTGCAGCTTGATATAGTGACTAACAACTGGAGCCATATAAAACATGCAAACAAAACCTTACTGGTAAACTCCTATGGAAAGAACAACTCAGACAGCTCCTAGAGGCAACATCATATATATGCCTGCCCAGAGTGTTTTTACACAAATTTGTTACCATCGACTCTGTACGATTTTTATTGCAGCTTTTGATTTGTGCCAGCAGCTCTTTACTGTCAGGAGTACTAAAATTCACCCAGAGACATTTATGTCTAGAAATGCATCTAGGAAAATGGTTATTTCCATTAACGGTACAGCCAGCAAGTAATTCATTTACAAGACTGAACAGAACTATTAATCATATCATTCTGTGGCTCATAAAGGGGGAGAAAATACAATATTCTCAGTGCTGGGTGTTAAAATATAGTGCCTAACAACTGGTTATTGTGACAAATATTTTCAAAGGAGTTCCTTTAGACAATTTCCCCTTTGACTGTAGTGAATCTTGTATGACAAACACCTCCAGACTGAAAAGGCAAGAGATGTTTTATTTTAAATAGTCAAAAAGAATTTCCAATAATAGCAGGGACGATAAGCAAAACAATAAAAAACTGTGGGAGTTATATGGTAAAAGAGGACTCATTGGGGCTAGAAATTATAGATACATTCATAACACAACATGATATTCAATCTGTATCATTGGGATACAGCAGAAGCCCAAGGAATACCCTCAAGTACTGACAACGCCAATGCCCAGTGTATTGCTGGTTTGCATGCTATTTACTTGGAACTGCACAGATGTCTAAGAACCCTACAGAAAGCAAAAGGCAACAGTTGTGCTATCTGTAAAGTGGGATGTTACAACGTGAAGCAATGGCCATATGCTATAGTGCATTGCTGAGACAAAATGTCATCTTTCTGCAGCAGAAATGAACACAAACCACTTACTCCTGATGTTGATATTGGACAACCGGCAAATAAGCTTTTACCCCAACAGCCTCTTCCCTGATCATAATGTTATTGCTTCCTGTCTTTTCATTTTCTTCGAACAGAGGTATCACTCTGGGTTTTCTAGAGACAGATGAAGCCTCAGCAGGAATGCAGAATGATGGGGAAGCTGCACACTCAGGAGGTTGCTGTAGTATCACCTGACTGTATGCTCAGTAAATATGGGACAGGTCTGTTGTGGCATTAGTAATCTCAGTCTCCAAAAACTACCTACAATAATTCTGCCTGTCTGTCTTTTGTTCCATTCCAGCCTGGTTCCGTTTCCATGAACGTCAATAGGAAAAGGAATTTCTTTCTACTGTAGTCACTAACATGGTAATAATTTCAGGAAGAACCTTTTCACATCCTAGACTTTCTGTGAAACTGGACACATGCAAGTCTTGTATGTACTTAGGGCACACCATTTTGAGAGTTTTTAGATCTAATGTTCTGACCCAGATCATTTAAACAGATATTTTATGAGCGTTCAGTTCTGTTATGTGGGAAAATAGACAGGCTGAAATGTGCACAGGTGCAGTGTATTTCTGTAATTAAACTACATTACAAAAAATGGCTACAAATGTTGCCTCGTGTTGCAACACCTAGACCGATGATGTTCTTTCTCTGTAAACTTTTATCTAATCTCTTTTCCCTTTCTCTTCACTCTTGTTTAGAAAAGTCTACCTCCTTGGCTTAAAAATTCTTAAGTATTTGAAGGGATGAACTAAATTATGTTGTGAATCCACCATTTTCATCTTGCAGCATTAGCAACTGTTCTAACACTGGACACTACGTTTTAAATGAATGAATTTTCTTTTGCCATCACAGTGTTGAAACTGGCCTCTGCTGTCACCAACCCATGAGAAAGCATGTACATACTTAGGAAGGTTCAACAAAGAGATTCAGCTACTGATAGCTGGCAAATAGGGCAGCCATTAAGAAGATGAAAAGACTGATAACCACGTTGTTCTACTTTTGTGGGTAGTGTTTAATAGCTTACTGACCTCCAAAGGAGAAAAATGCCAGTCTAATGAGACTAGAAAATTGTGATACTTTAAGTCAAGCATTTAAGTAGCTCTGCATAACAAAATAAGGAGTACCATGGTGTTTCAGACAAGTGTTCTTTGCCAGGTGAGAGAACACAAGATGGAGTAGCTGATTTTCTTCTCCCATTAGGAAAATATACCCCCAAAAACTTATCACCTGCTAGGATCAAAATGTTTTTGCATTCATTTACTCCATTACCCAAGTGAACTCTCTAGAGAATTAAGCAATAGTTTCCCAGCCTCACATGGACTAAACCTAAAAGCTTGGTAAACACTAGTTTTATCTCACAAACCATAATTTTTAATTGCTAACATACATAGGAAAGGCATAATCCTCCACTGATGATATCATAGTCTACTGCCATGGAAATGACTGCAGTATCATAAACACAGGTTTAAGATGACCTCACTTTCGTAGGAAAGAGGGAAATTTCACTGGAACGTGAGTGACATTGGGAATAAACAGACATAGATACTACACAGTGAAAAAACTCTCTTACTAGTCAGTTAAAATATGGAAGATGAAGACAACAGCTAGACATACAGCTGAACTGAAAAGGGGTTCTTCTGTCCAAATGTCGTATTACTGCCTATGAGTCTTTGAACAGAGAGAGCCCTCTGAACTCCTGTCAGGGTTCCCCTCCGTAAGTTCACTACAACAGATAGGAGTGAAATCCCTGCCCTGACAGGCTTACAGTTTAACCACAAGAACATGAACAAAGTATGGCTATAAGAATATAGTGTAGGATCACAGAACAACATCGTAACTGGAATGCTTCCTAGAATGAGTAAGTACTTCAGAAGTGGGAGGAAAAGAACTATACAGTCTCTTGAGGCACACAAAATAACATGAAGTCAGACGCAAATGCAGAAGTACGATCGCAGTGTGGCAAGTGCTAAGTATTTTGGCATCAGCTCAGGAAAATACATATATTTAACCTTCAGCTCTGAGGTACTCTGAGAGGCGTCAAACAACTCAAGGATTGGAAGTTGAAATTTGTGTGTATGCTTTGTGTTGCCGTGAGCTGGGAATGTTGAGTACTGTGCGGGACCCCAAGTTGAGATGAGACAAGAAGCTTGAGCCGAGAACAGGGAGTGGAGAAATGTAGAAGGTGATAATGATCTCACTTAAGTAGAACCTTTCATCTTGAAGGATCTCAGAGCAATTTACAAACTTAAACAGACCAGACACTGCAGCTGGTAGGAACAGAAGCAGACAGCTGGGAACTCACTCATGGGAAGGAGGAGGTAACAGAGGACTTACTGGGTGCCGTATCTTCCAAAATGCTAGTGCTGGGAGAAGATAGCAGGACTAAAACAGAGCTTTTCCTTGAACCTTGCCATGCAGTCATGTGAGAAAACTGCAGAAAGCAAGCAGGCAGCCAGAGCTGGCAGAAAGAGAAGCAGAAAAACAGGGGGCCTCTGGATAGCTGGGGAGCTGTCACTGTTAGGATTGTAGTTTCCCTGCGTTTTATCTCAACCTCAACTCCATAGACTCTCCACACTTTCTGCAGTAAAACCTTATGTCTTTCCTATTAGTTTTGCCCTTTTTAATACCTTCTTCCAATTTCTCTTTACCTTTTTCCTATCTTTTTACAAAGAAAGCTGCCCTTCTTCCCCTCCTCCAACTCCAAAATGTTCTCCAAATGCACAGTAAGACAAATAGTGCTACCTCTTGGTTACTGGGAAGCCAAAGAAATTACTTTAGCTATGGCATTCATGTAGTACAGGCCTGACTGTACTACCACAAGGGCTATTCTTTAGCTCAAAAGCACTACTAAATACATACTATTAAAACTGAACTAGATAAACAAGTCTAAAAAACAAGAGTCATATTAGTTATTGTTGAAAAGGAATTGCTTCTGGAAGGAAAGACTGCCTAATTACAGTACACAGTAGCTTAGGACACAAAATGAAGACACCAAATGAAAGGGCAGGGAGGTTTCAATTAAATAGAATCCAGAAAGCAACACTTTTGTTGCGCTTCAGTTAAAAGACATTGTGTGACCAGTTTCACATTCATATTTCCCAAGACTTTTAAAACTTCCACATTTCCATTTAGAAAGGGGAGAAAAAAAGTTTTCATGGATAAGAGCCAAAGACAAGTGTTGAGCAGGTGTTCTAGCACCACCAGTCCTTCTCAGAGAGGACCCACAGCATCCTCTGTTGCACAAACAACAGTTTCCTTCAGAAAGTGCCAGCTGGGATCAATGGAGCACTGTGTCTTGCTTGGGGTTCATAACCTTGGTTGCAAATGCAGCTCTTGTAATGGGTTAAAAAAAAGTCATTGGTGGCCTTGCCCTAGTTATTTTGTGTTAATTTAAGAAACACCAAACCAGACATTTTCCCTCTTCAATATTTTGTCATTTTCTGTTAGAGGAACTTTGTTGGAAGCTTTTCAGGTCTGGAGTATAACACCAAATAGTTTTAACACGCTAAAACATTAAACAGTGTCTCACCCTAAAATAAGCTGATCACTCAGATTTTGCAGGGGGATGATAATTTAATGACAGTTTACAGCAGTCAAAAGCTTCTTTTGACATGAATGAGCTTGGATCAGGCCCCACATCAGATGAGCAGTGTCTGGGCCACTACAGATATTCAAAAGCTGTATATGAACAGAACACAATTTTCTTACTGAATTCCATTACTGAGGATTTCATCAACTTGATTTTAATCCCGTTTTTTCTTTTTGGGCCCCCAAGATACAGCTTTCTTCCTGCCAGGCAAGAGAAGGCAAAGGGGAATTTCTCTAAACCACATTTAGGTCCTCTAAAATCAGGGCAGAACAACAGAACACTGAGCCTGCGCATCCTGCATTTACTATACACCCAAACTTTGCAAGGTCAGAGAAGAAGAAAAGGGAATAGTACAGGCTCTGAAATCAAGCCCAGATTTTCACTATTACATAAACTAAACAATTCACAGATGACACATTCTCTCATGCCTTGCTGCCTTTCTCTGGATCCAAAAGATTAATTTCCTCAACTGGACTAAGCTTGTATTCCTTCACATTTGTGCTTTCCCATGCTGCTGGCAATGGCAGATTGACTAGAATGAGGAGTGGCTGCTGCAGGGGAAGCATTACAGATAAAAACAAAAACACAAATGAAATGGATTTGAAGGATTCTAGAACACTTTTCTCTGCTGCTAGGAGAAGCTGAAGAGCAGAAAAAAACATTAAAGCAAGAAAAAACATTAAAACTTGGTGACTCTGCATGCATGAGAAATGGTGGAAATGAGAACACATGTGAAAGGCCTGGAACCAAAGCAAAGAAGAAAATGAAGTCATATGTGAGACTTTCTCTGCTTGCTCAAAAGAAATGTAAGAAAATTCCTTTCCATATTCCCACAAAAAAAGCCTGAAATTATTGTCCCAAATATTGCACTTCAAAAAAGAAAGTACAAACATAGCTTTGGATCATGGACATTTCCAATAAGCCAATGAGCCATTTACTTCAGCACTTCAGCTGACAATAACCACCACTAGAGACGTAAGAGGAAGACATAGAATCTCACTAATGGAGATACCTTTGCCATTTTGCACAAGCAGAGATTGTGCTCGGTTAGCAAAGATGCGTCCATCAGGCTACTCTGAGATGTTAATTCCGGGTATGCATTCGTCGCCACTGCCCACTCCAGTCTGGCAACATACTACTTTGTAGCTCAATGTTTTCTCTGTCGTGTCTTTCTTCTCTTGCTGAATGCTTTCAGTCAATCAGTTTACTACTTGTAATAATTATTAATGATGGTTGTTACAAGGGACTGGCAGCAGAACTTTTAGTTCTACTCCCTACAGGGAATGAAGCAACCTGAGGGAAGGAAAGAGGTCCACAGAAAACTAAGACTTCAAATTTTGGACACCCTACCAAACACAGTTTTCCAGTATTTGTACTGCCGTCTCACTCTCTTGAGTTAAAGTGAAAAACTGTTGCTGTTGTGACTATCCAAAGACTGTTTTTCCATCTTACATTGTGTTCTTTGCTTCTGCTGTTTTCAATTGCCATGCCAAAGTTTCTCCTGTTTATTCTAATTGTTTTAGTGTGTCTGACTCTCATTGGTTTATATGTTTAGTCTTGTCCTGATTTAATATGAATTAAAATGCCAATGCTACGACCAGTCTGCAAATATGAGTCAGAACAGAAACTATTTAAATAATACTACGGATGGTACCCGTCTGGTTTGATATCTAGATCATATAGAATAATGCTGTTTTTGTTTACTATTTTTTACTATTGCCTGCTATTGCCAATGAAGTGTTGATTGTGATTGTGACCACAAATATGTTTTGTTCCTGGTCCTATTAAGCCAAAATACTGTGGTTTACTGCATGTATGTACGTGAGGTTGTTTTGATTATACTAAATTCACTTTAGAAAACCCACATTCTGCCACTGCAGCGCTACAGGACAATGAGAAAAGAATTTCCAATGGGAACAGCGTTTTAAAAGAAAACCACTGGGCCCCTTCCCTTTAAAAGAATTTTAAGGCACACTACCCCTTCTTCTGAATTTGATTCTTTCCCAAAATTACATCTGAATACTGTCTTCAACAGAAGGTCCCCATCCTTTTCCTTCTCGGTCATTACGTAAGACATAGCAAATTTCAAATTGTACATTTCTTTTTCACACAGAGGTTATGCTTCTTTAAATAATTAGTTTACTGTATTGAGTAAAAACATTATGTGCTAACTTTTTTTTAGTGGTGAATCTGGCTACCATATGTCCAATGGTAGCTTGAAGCTTATCTTTCTGATTTTCAGTACCTTGCCTCTACAGACCTGGGAATGTTTACCGTTTAATGTCCACCACTCTGAGCTTCTAGCTTTCCAGACAGAGGGCCAAGATTGTATTCCAGACCATCTGGCCAACATGGTATTTTATCAGCTTGAGTTATAACATAGCATTGTCTAGCTCTGGCAGAGTCTCAATCAATATGATTATCTTCTAGGAAAGATAGGCTTTAGTGTTGAGTGCTGAATATGCCTATCAAACACAATGTGTACAAAAATGTGTCTGACCTCCTTTGCATGACTCTCACTCCTAATTTGGTTTATTCAGTCTCCTCCAAATGGGTGATAGACAGGCATTTAACATGATCACTGCTGTCCATGTCTTTTACAAACTGAAACATCAGCATAAATGACAAACTCACAAAAACCTGATGCTCTTTCATCCCTGCTGAAATGAACCCTAGCTTTAAACCTACAATACACAGCCCCCTCTAAATCCCAGATATAAAGACAGTCAAGAGATACCCTCCTGGCATCAATCCTAATCCTAACCTGGCAGTTTTTACCATATTTAATAAAGCTTGCTTATCGTTCCCTATTTCATAGCTTTGCTCTCCACCTAGGTGCATCCCAGCCTACAGTTTAGTACTTCCCAGTAATTTTACCAGGATTTTTGTAACACAGGATACATTTAAACTACATCTACATGGGTACTACATGGAGATTTCAGTCAGATTAAACTCTTGCCAGCTAAATTTAAACCCACTCTTTTTCTTATTTTATTAAGTGCCTGAGGTCCTGTGCTAGTAACAGAAAGAATGAAGCTGTCCCTTCTTTTTCCGTTGAAGCAAATTAGCTTATCACTAATAAAAAGCCCTTCACTGCTCCTTAAAGTAGAGGCTAATAATGGTGAGTCAGATACATTCTTGTGATAGCATTTGTACAACTTAAGAAATCCGCTCAGCTGAATGAAAAGTGAAATGGTTTTTCTTCAACCACTTAACTCAGTGTAACAGCATCTATGGCTACAACCCATGGTTTAATCTCTGGTTACAATATGGCCAGTTAATATGGCTTCAAATAAATGACTGTATTTCTATCATATCAAACTTGCAGCCAAAAAAATGGGAGTTTTCTTGTTTGTTTGTTTGTTTAAGTGTCAAGAAAAAGTCCAAAGCTGCAGCTGTCAGCAGTGCTTAAACTGGTAGAAAATTTTTTGATGATGAACCCCACATTTTAGAGAGACAGGAAAAGGAACGTCTTGAGGTTAGAGCACCATGTTTTATATTTCAATATAACGTCACAAGCATCTGATAGCTCATTCACACATAACAGCAAGATCAGTTCTACAAGATCTTACTCTGACTTACAAGACAACTATTCTTCTTGGAAAGCTGCCAGTGTGTTCTGCAGATTACATAAAGCATTAAATCTTTCTGACACAGGCTCTATGATTATTTAAGGGTTTTCACCGTTTCTGCAACACATGTCTATGCCTAAACTGTACTTACTCCTCAGCATATTCTTCTAATCATGTGTTCTACACTTTCTTGACCCACAGGCTTTGATATAATTGTCTGCTGATTCAGAGTGAGGAGTTGTGTTTTTTACTGCAGAATTCCCAGGACAAGCTGATGCAGTCCAGATACATATACTTTTAAATCCTATTTTAACCAAGTCTGCATATATAGTTTAAAAACAGATGTGTTTAAAATAGTGCAAATCAAAGACTGATTTGCAAGTTTACTGGGGCTGACAAGGTCAGCCAGTTTAGGTTAGTATTTGCATCGTTGCCAACTCTTGCAATTTTGCTTGAATTCTTCCGATATTTAGTATTCACTATAAAACCCAGGCTGCTGGACCCAAGAGCTTTCATGAACTTCTGTACTTTAATTTTTAAAAGAAGTTTCCAAACCTTACCTATGTTCAAAAAAAAAAAAAAGACAATGAGACCCAAATACCTAATTCTAAAAGCAAGATGTCCAGAAAAAGAATAAAAAAGAATTGAGACATTCCTTTAAAAAAGGATTTCATAATTTAAAAAACAGCTTTGGGGTGCAGAGGTGCTAAATTTTTGAGGGTTTTCTACTTCCACTTCTCGATTTGTTTGCATATGAATAGCTTGGGAGGCCATCTCTCTCTCTCTCTCTGTCTCTCCCCCCCCCCTTCCAAAGTGTCACATAAAATGTTGTCTGCAACTAATCAACTTATAATCTACTTTTTCATGCAGCTAACTTCAGTTTCTTTGCAATATTAAGCTTTCTTTCTCGCTTTTCTAGTGGACACAGTGCTTTGAACTGAAAACGTGTTACAGTTGACCATCTTTATTTACCTTCATAAAATCGTTTCAAACTCCTCTGCTGATAAAGAGTATCGGAGTTCACGATTTCCCATGCGGGTTACAATGAAATGCTGCTTTTCTGGCACGGCTAACGCCGAGCCACCTAGTACAGCTGAAAACACAAACCCAAGTCTCTCTTCTCCCTAAAGTTACAGACAGCTGATCAAAGCTCCAGCAGGCAACACGTTCAAACCTCTCCCCGTTCCCACAGTCTTCTTTCAAAGCAGTATTTGCAGGGCTGACATCACCCGGGCCCAGCCGCGCCCACCGGCGGCTCTGCTCCTTCCCCCTGCCCCTGCCGCTGCCAACTCCTCGCCTCGGTTCCCTCTGCCCAGGGCCGAGAGCTCCGCGCCGCCGCACCTGGCGCCCACCCCGCTCCTCCTGTCCCGGCCTGGAGAGAGGCGTGACACCCGCTTTCCTTGGCCCAGGGCAAGAGGGGTGGGGTGCTCCCCGGCCCAGCCTGCCCCTGGGAGGCGCAGGCAGCCTCTGCTCTGCCCCGGGCACCGTGGCGCCCTGCGCTCCCCTGACCTCGGGGCTCCTCCGTCCGGTGAGGGCAGGAAACCGGAGCCGCGCCGCGGCCTGCGGGAGCCCTCCTGGGTACTAACCTGACCAGGTCGGTCATACAGGATCCCACAACCACCACCTCGGCGGCCATGGCGCCAGGGACGGGGCAGCCCCAGGTCCCGCAGCCCGGCCAAGGCGCTGCCCGGTCCTTGGACCCTGGACCCGGCCTTCGCGCCAGGCCCCGCCGCCGCCGCGGCGGCTTCGCCTGTTGCCACGGGCGACGGGCGGGGGAGGTGGCGGTGGCGGCGGAGGCGGCCGGCCCGCAGGGGCCTTCGGCCGGGAGGGGTGCCCCTGGCGAACGCCTGCTGGCAAGGCCGCCCCCTCCTCTCCCCTTCCCTCCTCCCCCTCTCTCCCGCCCCGCTCCGGCCGCGACGACATCGCAGTCCCACGCCTGCACGGCGAGACAGTCCGCTCAGGCACTGCGGCGGCCGCCAATCTAGGGGCCGGTGAAGACCCCTCCGGCCCGGGGAGCGGCGGCGGCGGCGGGGGGTGGAGGCGCGCACGCCGCGCGGCGGGGCGGGAGCGGGGGCGCGCACGCCGGGCGCGGGTGGACGGGACGGGCGCGTGGCCGCGGCCGTTGCTAAGCGGCGTGTTCCGGCCGCCGTAGGTATGGCGGGGCCTCGGACGGGCCGGGGAGGGGTGGGCGGGAGCAGCGCCCCCGTCGGCCCCGGGAGAGCGGCGCGGCGGGCGGGCGGGCGGACTGGCTGGCTGGCTGGCTGGCTGGCTGGCTTCTGCCCCGGTCCCCGCCCCCTCCGCCAGCCCCGGGGCTCTTGGGGCGAGGGGGGACCTGGCGCCGGAGGCTGTAGGCCCGGCTCGGGAGGAGCTGGCCAGGAGGCGGCGCGGAGGCCGGTGCGGCCCAGGGCGACGAGTGGCCTAAGCACCGCCCGGCGGTCGCCCGGCCCGCTCCCGGGCGCCGCCGCCGTGGCGGGGCGGGGCCGCACGCAGCGCCTCGGGTGGCGGGCCCGCCGCCTTCGCACGGGGCGGCCCCGGCTTGTCGCGCCGGCACATGGCCTAGGGAGCCTCGCTGAGGCGGGGGGCGGTGAGCCGGCAGCCGGGGCCCGGCTGGGGAGGGAGCGGGGCTTGGCAGGGGTCAGTCCGGTGTGCGTTCTCCCGTGCCAGGGCTGAGGGAACGTGGGGGTTACCTGGGGCTCCGGAGAACCACGTTGCCGATCGCATTCCGGGCTGGCAGGCGGGGATGTCTTCGGGCACGGTGGCAGGGGCTGGTCGTGGGTCCCCTCTTTTCCCCCCACCCAGACACCTGTTACTGCTACCCTCAAAGTGAAAACCACAAAACCAGATTGCCGACAGCCAAGCCGAGAGGGTTAGACGGGAAAGGTTCCCTCGCACTTCAAGGCCTCCATCACAATACTCACCTTTGCCTTCTTGCAGCTTCACTTAAGGCCCTTAATGTTATTACCGGTGGTGGAGGAACAGAGTATCTCGCATCCGGACACGCTGGTGCCCGAAGCAGTGCCTGGGATTTTATGGTTACTGTGAAGCATATGTTACATTTGCCTGAAGTCATAATGATAGGCTGCTGAATCTAAAAGGATTCAACTTTTCGTTTATTTACTTCTTTTAAACGTTTTGGGAGGGAAACAGTCTAGTGAATTTTGTTTTTGTTAATTCCCTTGAGTTTGTTTGTGTTCTGTTTCCAGTACTGTGGGAAAATTAAGCTGGGGAAAAAATATGTATATGACAACTGAAACTTAGGAAGATGGTACTAACTGTGTTACAGTTTGTAAAGACCTTTGTTTACAAAATAAATCAGTGAGTTTAATTGATAGTGACCCTTTAAGTATTGTGTATCTGGCTTGTTATGTAGAAGGTGCTGTGGATCTTAAAGAAATGATGCAATAAAACCAGGAAAAATGCCTAACAGTCATTTATATCTTGTTTTGACAATATCTGCATATTTTATTAACAAAAAGATAAGGAATCTCATCCTGCAGTTCATTTTGGAAGGTGCGTCTGTTCAACTTTGATCACCACATGGTATCTCATGTCTCACAATTCTACCCTCATAACACAGTCCCCTTAAAATGTGGCGCTATCAGAACCAATTCTGAGATCTTTGGGTATACCTTTAAGATTCCTAGAAGGATAGCTTGTTGTTCAGCATGTTTTTCATAGTTTAAGAAGTTCTTACCTTCATCAGTCCAGCTGCCCCTCTGCTTGAAATTACTCTCCCTACGGCAGAGCTGGCAGACTGAAATGTGTGCCCTGTTTTAGCCACTCTTGTGCAAAGTATCGTTTTAGTTTAAATTCATTTTTATTAGCTGTTCAATCTAAGCCATTGGACTTTGTGTTGAAATAGGTCAAGTATGGGCTTGTGTTCTCTTCTCTCAGTTCCTCTGGGGAAGAATAAAGGTGAGTAGGCAGTAATTTTTGGTAGAAAAGTAACAAACAGGAGGTAGCATCTTAAATTGCTGTAGGTGTTTGCTAAGCAAACGTAAATTGTTGCCCATTTTCAGTTACCGCAAATCCTATATGTAAAGAGAACATGTTGTATGTTAGGACATGGATATTTAGTCTTCAGCTGCTTTGCTGCCGTAAAATGTAAGAACCAGTGTATTAAAGATAATTACTGTTTTTAGGAAGTCTTACTTTATTAGTCTTTTTGTTTGCCTTAAAGTGCCTGGCCTTTGCTTTATTCAGATACGTTCCGAATAGCTAGGATAAATACTTTCTTGAACATTGCTTCATGCTATTTCAGTGTGAATGACTTTCATGAGAACAAAATGTGTAACTTTAATGTTGCTACCAGTTACAGGGGATTATCAGTTTGTAGAATATCCATTAGTTATCAACTAATGCTTGTAAATTGTTAGAAACAACACAAAATTGCAACTATTGTCTTGAGTTGTACACTCTGTATAGAACGCTTATTGATACAGCAGTCCATATGCAGCATTTTGTAAGGAGGTAAATACAGTATGTGTTGGTGTTTTTCAATTAAATGTTATGTTTTTAAAAATCTTCCAATGGTCAGAGTTTAAGTATGAGCTCTTCTGCCCTGCTTGTCAGTGGCATGTTTATGTACCTTGAGTCATTAATGGCTTTGTTTTCTAAAACTGTGAAGTTCAGTTAATTTTCAGATGGAACTCTCTGCCTAAGAATATGATCAAATATGTTAAGTTAGCATTTTAATAGGTTACTCACCCTTCTTTTCTCCCACTTCTCCTACCAGTCTGTTGTTGTCCACATTCTCTAGCCTTTTTCTGGTGCAATGAGTTAAAATGTGTGCATGCTCAGTTTCTGCATTTCCGCTAAAAAGCAGCAGGTTCTTAATGTGCGCTAAATTAGTGGCCTAACTGATTTAGCATAAGGTCACGCAATTGCTAGCACTTCTGAAAAAGCTGTGCTTAAAGTGTGCGTACATCAGCTTCCTGATCTGTTTTGTGAATGGAGATGCCTTTCACAGAGTGTGGTGATACTGCTGAAGGAAAAGCAGTGTTAGCCTTTAAAAGGCATCGTGAAATGCTGTAAATAGCTACCTAATGAAGTAGTGTAAAAGTAACACTGGTTATGGTTACACTAGTGGTATTAGAAATTACAAATGAGAATACGGAGAGAGATCAAACCCTTGGTCCCATTGCAATCAGTAATGTAAGTCTCATTGATTTCAGTGGAAGCAGAACAAATGTGGCTTGTCAATTATAGACTCCTAATGGAAATGCTCACAAGAAGGGCTAGGCTGTGAAGTGTCAGAATGGCCCTCAATTTTGTTTCTCTTTCTTGTAGGGAAAGGAGCCTAGGACATGTTTTTATGTTGACATTGAATAAACGGGCTTTACTGAATGTTGCAGAGGTAGGAGAAAAAAGATTACCGGTGTTTGTTTTTTTCTTTATAAACCTGTGCACACTTCAGTTACTCTACATTCCTGATTGTTTGCGTGCTTAGCTTTTTTCCTTTGATGTTCGCAGCGTGCATGTGAATTTACGTCAAATAAGTAGGATGTTTTTTGATCCCCCCCCCCTTGCCATCCCTGTGCAGCTCAAGACAAAAGGAAAGAGGAACATACTAAAATGTCACCTGAAGTTGCCTTGAACAGAATTTCTCCAGCGCTCTCACCCTTCATTTCCAGTGTGGTCAGAAATGGAAAAGTAGGACTGGATGCTACTAATTGTTTACGGATTACAGACTTGAAATCTGGGTAAGTGAGTTCCTTATCCAAAAAGAATACCCAACCCCTCACAGTTAAGATACCTTTTCAGGACTGAATTTTACTAGGTTCGTGTGTATTTAAGCATTTCCAATATATCTGGAGCTGACATACTAGCTAGATTATTTTTTGTCTTGCTACCATTTTGTAGTTCGGGAGACTTAATTTGTCATATTGTTGGCAATAATAATCTTGTTAAAAGACTTTCATCGCTGCCACTTGATAGTGCTGTTTTTCAGCAGTGAGATAGTTATAAACACTTTTTCCTGTTGTTTATCACTTGCTTACTGGATCTTTTCTGTAAATTAAAAACTTGAAGATAAATTTGTGTGATCTTACCTGTAGTCATGAATATGCTAAATAAGAAAAAAATTAACTTTTCCTTTATCTGACTTCCTTCAAGATCAGTACATCAAATGGCTGTAGGGCCAAGTGTTTGGAATAGGCCAAGCTGCTGCTTTTATTTTTAATTCCACAAGGGTTCATGATGGTTTTCAGATAGTAATAAAGTTTGGGATCCACATGTGCAAAGGGACTCTGGTGTGTAACCTCTGTGAATTATACATGGCGGGAAGTGAAATGCTAAAAGTAGAGTTTACTTTAGGCATTGTGCAGAGAGGGGAAACTCCCAAGGTAGCTGATAAAAGAGTACTTAAGGTGAGACATGAGAAATTGCTTTATTTGTTTTGGATTTGGGCATCTGACGGCATCCCCGATTCAGGTATTCATTTGATACTGGAGTTCAGAGCCTGAAATTACTTTAGCTTAAGGTGTCTAAATCATCACTTTTGTACACACTACTCCTTTGTGTATGATTTTGAATGATAGCATAAGCCAATAGATCTTGAGAACCACCACAAATCACTGTTGTTTAAAATTTAGTTCTGCTGAAAACTTTGTTTAATATGCTTCTGTAGACTGCTTTATTATGGTTTCTTGGAGAGTTTGGGAGGTGCTTTTCTGGTAGTTACAATGCCTTTTCAGGAAGGAGGTGTGAATTCTAGGGTTAGTTTGAAAGGAACCATTCCCTCCCTGTAAGGTGCTGTGACAGAGTACAGATTTACTTGGAGGTCTAAGAAGCTGTAACTTTGTTATTAGTGTTGTCTGGCTTGGCATTTAGGCTTGCAAGTTATGTGAGACAGGCTGAGCAGTTATGCATCTGCTGCTATCATTTCACGCTAGACCTTGGTTTCTCTTGAACTAGCCTTCTAGGAAGGCTGAGATGGGAGCTATCTTACATTTCTCCTATTGAATCTGAGAGAAGGGAATACAAAAAAAGGTAGAGAGGAAACGCAGCTGTAGTCTGGTGGTGAAGGCATCAGCTTGTCGGGAGGTAGATAAGGGTTTTGCTCTCTGCCCACTGAATGCTTATGCTGCCTGCCTTTAAAATAATAAATTAAAATAATACAAAGTGGTGTTTTCTAGCTGACTCTTTTCAGACGTATTTTTAATAAGTGTCTAAAGTTTTTGGCCAGTGATCTTACCGAGAAGATCTTGAATTTGCTTTGATAAATCCTGAATGTTTTCCAAGAGTTATTCTTTAAAAAACTAAAAACTGCCCCCAACTGTGCTTGTAACCCAAACCCAGTGATTCAAATTGTATAGTAACTGTGTTGAACATGGAGTCTACAACACAAGTACAGCCCCCGGCAGAGGTTGTCCCATATCTTGTTTAAAGGCGTAGGCTCAGCCATATGCAGGTGCTAGCAATATTTATTTTTTTCTTGTTCTGGAACATAGAAATGAACCTCATTCTTTATGTTGAGGCTTTTTTATGGCTTGAGGTTATTAGGAGCTGGAGTTGGGATAATCAAGATTCTGCATTTAGTTGAGAATTATTTTATAAGTGGGTTTTTTTTTGCACAAATAAGTTTCTTAAAAGCATTATTCTAAACAGGTTTTATTAGCAAGTGCTTGAAATTTCTTTGAAATGTAAATTTCATGCATGTGGGTTTTTAGGAAAGATTTTTGTTGTTTGTTACAAATAAATCATTGTTAGCTTATTTATAATAGAAAATTTTGAATTTAGGCATCAGTGTGGAAATACAAAGTTCCTTGTGATTTAGTGCTTTATGACATTGCTGAACAGGTAAACTGTAAAATTACTTAATGTAAGATGGGTGCATCACAGAATTACAGAGAAGTCCCTTACATAACTCAAGGTCTAGTTCAGCGGTCTTTAACCTTTGATACAGGAGCCTCTGGGACCCCACAGAGTTTTTTTCAGAGGCCCATGTCAGTTGTTTAATAACAAAATCCCCAACCACCGTATTGTCAGTAGATTTAAATTTGTTGCTGGATGCTAAAGGAAAACGTTGTAGAGCTCTAAGAGTCCAAAAATGGATTGAAAACCATTGGTCTACTCTCCTCCCCTATCCTCACATCACAAGATTATTCAAACCCCTGTATACTTTCACTTTTGTTAAGCTTTTTTTAAAGAGAGAAATGACAATGCAGAGGAAATAGCAGGCAGAGGCAAATATAGGTGATATCCTGTCGTGGTTTAACCCCAGCTGGCAAGTAAGCACCACACAGCCGCTCGCTCACTCCCCCCCGGCGGGATGGGGGAGGGAATTGGAAGAGTAAAAGTGAGAAAACTCATGGGTTGAGATAAAGACAGTTTCATAGGGAAAGCAAAAGCCGCGTGCACAAGCAAAGCAAAACAAGGAATTCATTCACCACTTCCCATCGGCAGGCGGGTGTGCAGCCATCTATCTCCAGGAAAGCAGGGCTCCATCATGTGTAACAGTTACTTGGGAAGGCAAACGTCATCACTCCAAATGTCCCCCCCCCTTCCTTCTTCTTCCCCCAGCTTTATATGCTGAGCATGACGTCATATGGTATGGAATATCCCTCTGGTCAGTTGGGGTCAGCTGTCCTGGCTGTGTCCCCTCCCAACTTCTCGTGCACCCCCAGCCTACTCGCTGGTGGGGTGGGGTGAGAAGCAGAAAAGGCCTTGACTCTGTGTAAGCACTGCTCAGCAGTAACGAAAACATCCCTGTGTTATCAACACTGTTTCCAGCACAAATCCAAAACACAGCCCCATGCTAGCTACTGTGAAGAAAACTAACTCTACCCCAGCCAAAACCAGCACATATCCGCATGAAGAAACAGAATTATAAGGACATAGAGGTTGGACATAAACTGGAGGAAAATGAGGACAACAGTTGTTAGAGTAATAGGGATGAGGTTCAGGACATTAATTGCAAAACTCCCTTCAGTTTCAATGGGGCTGCATCACGCTTTAAACTTAAAAAGTGGAACAGGAAGGTGAGGAAGAGGTACTAGATTAAATGTTTGAAGTTAAATAAAAAGCAGTTCTTGATCTCAGATGAATATGACCATTTGTAAGTACTATCAGTTCAGAAACTTTGCTTTCGAGTAGTGATTGTACATTTATTGACACATGAAAGGGGCTGTAAACACATCTCTTCCATAGCCTAGCTTGAGTTTATTACAGAACATGCAAATATTTTCTGCTTTAACAGGTGTGTTGTGTGGAAGATTTTTAAGAATAAAATAAACACAATTTTACTATAACCTTTAAGATGTTCAAATACTTAAGGTAATCATCTCAATAGCTATTAACTTGGAAAACAGAAGCATCTGGAAGCTTCTGGGTCAAGGGGAGGAGCTGCATGGCTGCTGCACTGTTATGTACCACGCTGTTACTCTGATAGAAAATTGGGTGTTACTGTACTTAATCCACTTCCCTGATGAACCAGTGCTTTACAGTGTACAAACTGAAGATCCATCCATTCTCGTTTCTCTTTTAGAAACTGGAGCTGTGGTTAACAGGGAATAATGGTAACATACTGAATACATTAATATCTCTAAGGCCTTGCCCATTCAGAGCCTTGGTTTTGACATTCTCAGCTCAAAAGTGGAAGGAATTTCCCTTTTATTTCACCAGTGCAAGATCAAGTTCTAGGTTGATAGCCTATCATGTTAGTTAATTTTAATTTGTAAATGGCAAGCATATTAAGCCTTTAATTATTTGAAAAGTCAATCCATATGTCAGATGGTTTTAGTAAGGAACTTATTTTGCCCTTGTTCTAACTTACTGCTAAGATTGACTACTTAGTTTTGTTGTGTTTTATAAACTGTATTAAAGAGCTGATGTTAGATTAAAAGTATGATGTATGCTGATATGTTAATTTGCTTTGCTTGCAAGTGTGGGAGGGAAATATGTTATAGTAAGGAAACCCTATTGTTTTGCAGTCTTTGAGTATGTAAATGTTTTATAATAATATGTTACAGTTCCATAATGTCTGTGTGTTTCACAAGCTTATTAGATGGTACCAGTCTCATCAGACACACACATACATTTACATCTATGAGTAGGACCTTCAGGATCAAGCCCTATATATAGGAATTACATGGCCACTGCTGATGGGGAGTGAGTAAAGAAATGTGAGTACCCCTGAACTGAGCTCAGCAATATGGCATGACAGGAAAGGAGGAAACTCTTCAACAGGAATAGTAGTAAGTTAGGTGGCCAAGTCTGCAGAGCTATTACCTTCTTTCTTGTAAAAAGGGCTCCACAGTGAACAAAAATAGAACCCGAGTGTTAGGTCACATCTGAAATATAGCACCTTTAGCAGCACTGATTCTGGTGATAAGAAAACCCTGGCAAGCATCTCTGTTGCATTAATAAAAGACATTCTTTGAGATGACAGCGTTCATCAAAGCATTTTAACTCTTGCATAGGATATTACCTGGTTCTAGACCCAAAGAAAATACTGCTGCCAATTGAGTCAATGCCATATATTGTATCATTCAGTTAATCTCCAGTGGTGTCTCTTTGAAATAATGACCCATCTTAATTAGATATTAAAATCTACTCATAACCAACTGAATTGTAGCTAAGGCATTTTTCTTAGCATTTATACATACAGTCATGGGAAAGATGCTGAATAGGGAAAAGTGATTATTAGGTAGATTTAGAAATAGAGGACATTTTCCTATGTGAAGGGTGTTTAATTATTGTATAATGTAGAATCCAATTATTTAAGAGGCTGCTGCTTTTCCTATGGTGTGTTACAATAGTGAAAAACATATCTGTAGTGGTCATTGCCTTTGAGAACTTTTTTTTTCCCTACAGCTGTTCATCAGGGCCCATGCTTGAGCTTCAAATTATGCTGTAAGCCTATTCTTACTCAACAAACTTTATTTTGTTTTTTAAATTACTTTGACATGTTACACCAGGCAGAATTTCAAAATTAATACAGTGATTTAAAGCTGCATGTATTAAGATTCTATTTTTTTTTAGATATCCACTCATAGCAAAATTTTAAATTTCATACTTGTTTGGTTATATTATTCCATATTTATGAGGAGATTAATTGTGGAATTTTTATGTAACTGGTTTGTAGTAAACCATGTTGGTATTTTGTTCTTTGCACCTGTCTGATTCGCTGTTGATTTCTGCCTATTTGCTCGATACTGAACTATGTTTACAATTAGTTATGTTCCTGAAGGAAACCTATATAAAGAGTGGTCAAAAGAATGTAGTACTACCTGGAGTAGACTTTAACATACAAATTTACTATCAGGCTGTAATAAGATATTTATAACTTTATTGCCCTGCTTCCTAGTGAGTAGTGATGATTTACTTTTTTGTGTTATCAAGTAGACTGCAATATGCTTTGGTATTTCCTTTTCTTTTGTGCGTTTCCCTTTTTAAAGTAAATATGCATTTTACATGAGTATTCCGTGAAATAATGTTTTTTATCAGTGAAATACTATTACAATACTGTAGTGGTTATTTAAAGCTTTTGCTTGATCTTTTGCTTTTGATTAATTTAAATTGAAAGATTCTACTTCAGTTACTTGAGGAAAGTTCACGTTCCATCATCCATATTGATATCTATAGGTAGGTTTTTTAACATGCATTTTGTTTATTTCTGAATAAATAAATGAGTCTGACTCTTCTGAACACAATTACTGTGAAAAGCTGTTTTAAAAAATAACTATGTTCTGAGTAAAATATATACTTGAAAGGGTGTGGCAGTTTCTAGGAGAGGTATGTTCTTATGAGTCCTTTACTGCTATATTAGATAAGTCATAAACTATTACTTTTGCACAGAGTAGGTCATTTCATTCCAGTTTCTGATAACAAATATATTTTTTCACTACAAAGAATCTTATTACTAGCAGCTTGTTGTCACTCAAGCAAAATTTAACAGGCTGAAGCTCTGATGGGACAATGCGAGAGAGTTGTCGCTGTGGAGCAGCACTTGGAACTTCAAACAGCAATTTTTCTGTCCTGGTCCAAAAAGACTGACTGTCTCCAAGATTGTGCTCTCCTGCATTTGTTTCTGAATGTTGAAAAAACAAAGGCAAAATGTCTGTCTGATAGAGATCTAAGTGTAGTGCATTTGGTAATGGTTTTGTAAATATTCTCCACAAAGTTTGGCATTTTTTTACACCAATTTTAAACAAGGTGCTTGAAGTTGTTCAGGAAAAAAGTGTGTGTTTGTCAGTTTGAAGTGCTATGAGTAAAGAAAGGATTTTAAAAAGTGAAGCTAGTATTAGATAATTGTGGTAACTTGGGCTCTAGTTTGAAAGACTACATACGTTTTCCTAAGGTTTGTTCAATTTAAATACAGCACAATATGTCTTTGCTGTATTTTTAGACTGGGACAGTGAGTGACTTCCTCTTGTCTGACCTTGAAAAAACTGAATGTAGTGTCTACCAGTTTTATGCTTTAATAAAAATGAGAAGAAACTATTTGGTACAGGTGCCAACTGTTTCTTTTCTAATTTGTTTAAAGAGAGCTTCACATGATGTGGTGCTAATGTATGTGCCAAATACAGTTGGAAAGATATACCTTAGCAAGGTATTTAAATGTATGTTTTGGCCATCTGTACCTTGGTAACTCATTGAACAGTTTTTGAAAGCTAGGGCTTACGTTAATATATTGTAGGTCTCTGTCCAGGACTTTCTGCTATTGTAACAGATGTCTGTCTTATTTCTTTGCATTGTGCATCACTGCAGGAGAAAAAAATTCCTAAGACTTTATTTTTTGTTGTAAAGATAGCTAAAAATCTAATAATTGGGTACCTGGTCCAATTTCTCCCCCTTTTCCAGACACTTGCATCACACAGATGCAGCATTTGTTTAATGCAAGCTGGACAGATCTCTAGAGCATACCATGGATCTTAGGTGCATATTACATTTCACCAGAAGCTGAGAACAACTGGCTTTTAATTTTTTATTCCTCTGCTGAGTAGAGAATAATATATGCCTGGATAGCTGGTCGGTAAATTCTTCCAGCCTTACATAGGCAATTATACTTCATGTATGCCTGACTCTCATACGCATATACACATACCTGGCGTAACATTAAATAGCTAATGTGCACTTGTAATGAAGCTGAAGCAAAAAGTTACGAATTTTTATTTTAGCCTGTTTGTTGCAGTCATTGTCTGATGAGTTTAGGGGCTTTAAAAGCATAGGAGATGATCAGAGGCTCGATCTTGACAGACCGGTATGCAAGTGTTGAAGATCTGATTCTGCCATGTTTATATTACAGCCAGCAGAAATCAATGGGAATACTTCTGTAAACTACTTCTGTGAGTCAGTGATAATAAAGGAAGCAAACCATTAATTTTTGAAAACAGAATCTGTACACTGTTTTCTAACTACGTGGTCATTCTCTTAACAGCATGGGAAATCAAAAACTACAGGCCTTTTCTTATAATGTATTGATCGCTATGTAAGCCTGCGTAAAAATTTTCAAAGGGAAGTTTCATTGTCATAAGCGTCTCTTTTGTTGGCACTTAGGTTGACATCTCTCTATTGCTGCCCTTTTAAATGCACCCTTATAAATGCTTTGAGGTGTCTTGAACCGTCAGTCATGGTGCTCTTTCTTCTGACCAATGGAGAAATGAATTTTTCTGACCGTTGGGGTAACTGTCCAGCACTGAATTTGCAGTGTAGGTTTAATACCTCAAATTCAGCTGGAAACAGAATAACCACACCAATGCAGTGCTATGCCTGAGCTATTTTAATCTGTTTCTTGATACACTTAGCTTAGACATTTACTTGGCACTGCACTGCGCAGTGTAGACATAACCTTGAAGCAACTATTGCTTCTAACTGGAAGTGAGCATCTGAAAAGAATACTTAGAGCTGTATGTATAAGTGAACAGAGTTTTGTTTGCTCTTGAAGTTGATATTTTTATTGAAGATACTGAATTCAGTCCTTGAGGTAAAGGTAAACTTCCTAAGTAATCCATAGAAAAGTAAAAGTTGATAAAAGGGAACGTATTTATTTTGTCTTTCCTGAGAGAAGGGAGTTGGCATGTCTGAGGCAAACCACTCTGCAGTGTAGGCCACAGGTTCTTTTCTTTGTAATCTGTGGTATGTGGCTGAAAGAATAAAATTAGACCACTAGGCCTGAGTATTTTTATTATTGTAAGGTAAAAGAATCCCAATGAAATTGAGTTAACTAAAGGAAATTGCAGAATTCCATTATGGAGAAGACGCAACAAAAGCCAAATAAAAAAACCTCTAAAATTATAGTTTCCTAAAAAAATCCAAATTCCTATGCATCACTGAAATATTTTTTAAACCAAAAATGTGACAGAGTACCTGTTGCTCTGTTTTGGATGGTCAGTTCTTTGTTCAATAGAAAAACTGTTTGGATTATTCTTGTTTATAGTTAGGATTATCAGTGACCTTTCAAAATGTCTCCCACTTTACATTATTTCTTTCTCTGTTTTCTACCTCCTCTTCTTCTAGAATGTTGGTTTCAACCTCTTGAGTGAAAGTTGGTTTGCAATTAGTTGTGCACTTCAGCCATGGATTTTTTTTTTTTGTTGGAGGGGAATAATACAATGTTTCATGCTCTCTGCTAAGAATTCTTCTGTAATGAGAAGTTTCTGAACTAATAGTTGACTATCTGTCCTGTTTTTCAGGCTGCCATAAATCTTAGTCATGAGCCTTAACTTAAACGCTGTAGAAGTGATATGATTTCAGGCCAACTGCAAACCATTTACAGGCAATGAATACACCTAAAAGAAAACATTTCCTGGAGATTTCGAGTGGTGTAATATCTTCCATGTGACTTTTGAAGTTTTAGTTTTAACCTGTTGCACATAGGCAAAATTCAGTTTTATTAGATAGATGCAGGAGGGAGGGGAACTTGAGGGTGTAGCTGGGGTGTTGGAAGTGGCATAAAGACAGGTCAAGGCATTTGTGGCGGGTTGGGGACGCAAAGTTATAGGAACTTTGGGTAGACTGGACTCTCTCTTCACTGGGATCAAAAGATGACGCTGCTGATAAGTAGTCTCGTCCTTGCAGGAGGTCCTGTTTGTTCTTTGCGCCTGTGAGGCTGCTAAGGGATGAGCCAGGTCTAGCTCCTGCTGTGATGCTGGGAGAAAACAGTGAATTGGATTGTGAGGGCAACAAGTATTTGCAGGGGAGAAGAGAATTTTTTTAACTGTCACCAAGAAGAGGGTACATGGAACTGCTTTCTTTAGGTATAGTTAGGTGTGACCATGGAGAGAGTGATGACTACTTTTATGCTTTATAGTGTAGCCTTGAAAATAGTATTAGCACAGTTGAGGTGGCTGTGAACTATGGGAATTAATGTGAAAACGAGAAGTTAGAGAAAGAAAAGGAGAGGTGAGAGGTTCTTGAGCCAGACTTCCTGGAGAAAATGTAACATGTAGCTATGTGGGGCTTGTTTTCTGCAGGTGCAGTTCTACGGGGTGATCTGTTGTAATTTTGTGTATGATTAGGATTTTCCTGTCTTTTTAGTCTATTGCATATCTTTACTGTTGTAATTAATCTAAAATAATGCTAGAAATAGGAGAACTACTGATATTTTTATTCGGGTGTCATCTTTTCATAGGCTTTCTGCTCTGTCTCCAGTTCTGTAGTAGTTTATATGAATATACACAATTTGAAGTTACCCTTTTGAATGTATGTGCAACTGAAAGGTGCGGAGTTATATTCAAAATGTGGTGATCCTTGCTTGGTCTGACTTCCATATCCAAAGAACCGAATTCGTGGTCGTTGTATTAACATAAATTTCTTCCGAGAGTTCATAAGAATAGGAAATCAAATAATTAGAGATCCGTGACCACAAAGCTCTCCAGATCTGCAATTAGAAGAAAACTTTAAAAGAAAATGTGAAAAGACATAGGATCACTGGGCCCCTTCTAATACTGTTTAGTTAGTTTGTTGAAGGGGGAAAATATATAAACACGGACTGTGCTTTTAGTCCTTATGGTTTTTTTTCCTGATACCAATTCATTGCATTTTCCAATAAACTAAACAGTTCTATGGTGTGAAATAAATTACTTAGAAAATAAGTTGGGAGTCTTTATGGCTACTACAGGCGGTATTGGGAGCAATGCTAAATGGCTTATTAAAACTTATGTTTATAATAGCTTAGCTTTTGTGACTTTCTGTATGAATATGCTCTTTCTGTGAACACCGAAAGGATCTGAAACTCCAGGTGGTAGATGGTAATTTCATACTTGGCAAAGAATGGTTCTGTTTTAGAGTAATCTAAAAATAAAAATGTTCCTTGTCTGATTTTTTTTCTTTCTTCAGAAATTGAATTCACATTAGTGAACAGTAGAACCTGAGAGATGATTAGGTTCTAAATCATTACAAAGTAATACATAGTCAAGTGGCACTTGTGAAAATATGAAACAGGACTTTGAATCTGACAGGAGGGAAAGGAAATTAAGTAAATCCAAAGGATGCATCTGCCACTCCCTCATACTCTTCTCTAAAACCTTGCGTATGAGTTCCAAGGATTTAGGGTACAGCTGGTCTTATAGTATAATGAAGTAGTGCCTTTTCCTTGTCTGAACGTGTGACAGAAAGGTAGTTTCTGATACTGTGAATTCACTAGTTTATTTACCAAAACATAATCTACTGGAGTGTGCATTACGAGTGTCATCCCGTTGCAATTTTCTTGTTTCTGTTCATTTTTCAATCACTCCTTCATTAAAATTTCCGTTTTCTGTTTCTGTTTTATTCTTTTGGGGAGTATTTGCACCATGTGTAGTTTTTAAAGGGAGTTACTGGCAATTACCCGTATGTGCTTACAAAGGTAATCAGTTTGATTATAAAAGATGGTTCTAAAGCATCTAAAGCATGTTTGTAAAGCATGTTTTGTTGAAAACTTTCCTTTGTCAGTTGTTAATTATTTTTCTTAATTTGTATCATAATTAGCTGCTTGAGACCCAGTAATAATGAGCTTCCACCCTAAACTGTAGGGATTTTACGGATGGAAACTTTTGAGATAGTCTGTTCTTCAGAGCTGTTTTTTCAAGTACACTTGCAAGTATATTAGATGTAGTGCTGGTTGTCAGCTCTGTCTTCATACTCCTTTTTGTGGTGGCCCTTTCCAACCCATCCTACTATTGCGACTGGAAAAGAACAGTTCTAAAATTAGCCTTCCTAGGCTAAATGAACAGTGAGTTTGTGATGCTAAAAAGAATCACAATCATGTGGGGTTTGTATGTGCTTTCATGTAATGTAGAAGTTCTCTGAGATGATTTAAAAAAAAATATATATGTGTGCTTCCTCTGTTTCCCTCTTAGGCTGGGCTGAATGTCTGCCTCCAGCAGAGGCAGCTGTACTTTGGGAGGTTGCAGGACACCTGCCACAAGATCAGGGCAGATGTGAAGGAGATTTGCAGTTCTAGAAGCAGGCCCACAGCTCTCCCCACCTGCAACATCTACTTTGGCAAACTCTCACTCTTACTAAGGAAATCTACATTTTTCTATTAAGATACAGCTGCTACATTTGTTTTACTAATGACAGTAGTCATTAGCTGCTTTTGTGTAGTGTTTCTAGTGAAAGCAGGTTGTGGCAGCTGATTTAATTTTAAATAGTTATTTGAACTTTACTTTTTAAAAAATGCAAATCTGCCTATGGGTGCAGAAGGAGAGTGAAGGGTTGTTTTCCTAGGGTATGTGTTCTGCCTAGCATCCCACTCCTTTCTAAAAGTTCCAATTAGTACGATGAAATTCATACAAGAAAACATAAATATGTACATATAGGAAAATCAGCACTTAGAGTAGATGAAGGTTTTGTTGGGAATATAGTTGACATATCTGGAGACACCTTGGAGTTTCCCAGTTGATGACTATGGATTGAAATGCTGTTGCAATTATGGAATATCATCCATACTAACAGGTTCAAAAACAACATCATCATCCGTATTGCAATACCAAAAGTAGTCTTTGTGTATAATTTAATTTTATACTAAGTTTGAAGAAACCAGCTAGGGTACAAATAAGTTTTATGAAAACAGTGGGTTTATCTATTGGAAAGTTCTTTGGAATAATTATGAATTGGTTTTCAGATTTTAATATTTTACTTAAAATATGTATGTAAGAAGCAATCACTCTAAACGTAACTGGATTTTTATTTCCCAAAAGCAGTTGTGTGTGTCTTTATTTTTCCAGTGCAAGTCCCTCTCTCTAATATGTTTAATACATATGTCTGTATAAAGAAGGGGAACTGAAGATGAAAATTGGTTGACTAGACTATATCTCCCGTTTCAAATTTTGCCTGATTGACAGAATTTTGGTTGGATCTGTTGGTTTTCAGCAGCAGCTGCTCAGTACTCTTCTTGTGTATTTGCAGGCCTCTGGGAGCCTGTAAAGCTTTGTGCACTGTTGCAGGGAGCTGCAGTATGATACAGGTTTTCACCATCAGTGTCAGCTCTCTAAAATGTGATTTTCACCGTTTTTCTGTTTCCTGATCCTTGCAAAAAAACCTGTCACCTGCTGGCCTTCCTTCCACTCTCCTCCCCTCTCCATACACTTTAGTTATTCTTAATGCCTCGGTAGATGGCTTACCCATCTGTTGTGAATTCTGCAATTAATTCTTAATTAAATGGCATGAAATATTGTGTCTTCGAGGAACACTGGAGCAGATTTCCATCTATAAAAATGGGAGGAAAGAAGAATCTAAAGGCATCAACAAAGACTGTTCTACTTGAGTTTAACATTAAGGTGTTTTTCTTAGCAAAAGCCACAATAAGAGCTTTGGGTGAAGTTTTGAGTTTGCTGCCTCTTATTAGTAATAAGGGATTTACCTGTCTTTGCCTCTGTATTGTATTTGACTCTTGCTGACAAAACCTTCAGCCTCTAAAGCCCTAACTGAATCGTGTCTAGTCATTACTAAAATAATACTAATTTTCTTCTTTAGCCTCTTGTATAGTGAAAGGAACTTGACCTCCTTTTTCCCTAACAGTATCTTTATATGACATATACAGGAGCAATTAGAAACATATAGTGGGTATATTAGAGCTAGGAAGGCTTGGGAATACAGCCAGTGGTCAGAACTTCCTTTGTGGTGTTGCTCTTTTTATTTGTGTGTGTTGTTTTTTTGCATTGTTCTCCATCAGGGTATCTCTAATGCTGTGTGAAGCTTTCTTGGCTTTTACATCAACAGCCTGGTGAACAAAACAAGTTGTCTGTTATCCAAAAAGTACTGATCCTCAATAACAGCAAGTGTAGCAGCCTAAGCATCATGAGATTAAAGAAGCTTTTGCATCTCTGCCTATTCAGGTTAGACAGTCTCAATATTAAGTCCTGAAATCATAGTGACTAAAATTCTTAGTCTAATTTTTCTTTGCTGTTGTACAGTAAAATTCACTGATGATTTGTCTTTGGATAGAAAAGGTGGTAAAGCTTCTGTATGATCTAAGAAAGACTTGAATGACTAAACACATTGCATACCTTTTTAATCAAGAAATTTGATAGTAATCAAATAAATCTGACATGAATATTGGGGCATACACCTTTACCGCCAATAAAAAAAGAAGAAATACAAAGGAGATTGTATATTTTTTCAGTAGAGCTATTGTACTTCTGTTGGCATTTCTGGATGTTTGCTATGGATTTATATGGTTCTAAGCAGCAGATTTTTAGGAGTGGAATAAAAAATGAGCCAGAAACTGGAATATTGGGATATAAAGAGGTGGGTTTGGGGGGTAGTGTTGGTGGGGTTTGTTTTTTTTTTTTTGGTTTTAATTCTTTTAACTCCTCTCCAGACTTTAAGGATTAAGGTGTGGTAAACAGTGGAGCTCTTTTTTTGTTGTGACCCCTTCAGCTGGCACAGAATTTAATTTTGGATAAGAATTCACCAGAGCCCAGATAACTTAAAACTGCTTGTCTTGGGAATACTCTCAAGTGATGGTTGTAGAAGACTAGTTGATAGGAAGACCATGTTGAAATCTAGGGCTATCACAGTCCTCCTTATCACCATGGCTTCAATCCTGTAAAATATCAAAGTGGCTCAGAAGGAAAGGGAATAATTTTTTTTTTTTTTTAGCTTCAGCAAAGCAGAAGAAGTTATAAATAGAGTCAGTTAGAAATACATTGGTATAAGAGAAAACCTTAATGTTAAGCTCAGCTAGAACTGCCTTTCTAGATGCTTTTAGAATACTCTGGGAAGAAGTATTAATTTTGCAGAAAAATACTTTCTACTATACCTATCATTATAGGCTGATATGTTTTGCTGCTGTTCCAAGCAGCAAAACTGAGTGACTTTTCTGATTTATTTATTTATTTTTATATCTCCCCCCTTCTTTTTTCTCTTGGATAATCTTTCCTGTTTCCTTTTGTGGCTGGTAAAGAATTCTGAGCACTTCTAATTGAGCATCTGGTGCTGACAGTAACTTTTTCTTCGAATAAGAACTGGTTTAGTTTATGTATGTGTTACTTCCTGTGAAAGAAACCTTTTCCCAACAGGTCACAGACAATCCCAACTGCAAGATGCATCAAACACTCAACAAAGGAATGTTCTACTTGTCTCCTACTTGGAATACTTTATAATATTTTATAAGGATGTAATGTATCTCAACTAGAGTTTCCTCTGCTGTGTTTGCTCAAGGAACTTAGCTAAAAGCTGAATACAAACTCTTCTCTTTCTCAGCAGATGTGGTTTCTTGTATATTTGATTCCATCTACCAGATTCCAACTATAGGTCTCAGCACAGCTCCTTTGAGTAGGGCAGCATGGTGTTAAGCGATACATTCAAGCATATTCCTTTGTCCCTGGAACTTGTCAAGTTGATGATTCTTCGATATTTTAGTAGGGAAACCATTGTGGGAGATCTTGTGGTATAGCATTAATCATCTTATGAAGATTAATTCATATCACTGCTCTCAGCATCAGAGCGTTAATTCTTGCTTCCATGGCTTTCCTATGTAAAATATTGACTGTTTAGATGAAGATACGCAAACCAGTGTAATATTTTTCCATGAATAAAGAGGGAGATTCATCATGAGATGGAGTCAGCTTCTGAAATTAATTTTCAACACCAGATATTACTGTTCTATCTGTCAATTCCCTGTGAAAATAGGACAACAAATAATCTTTAAAAGACCTTGTTACAAGTCATTCCTTTTCAGCGTGACTTTTGTGTGGACCATGTTAAGTAAAAGGATCCACAGATGTAAAATCTTACATTTTGGAGAGGATAGAGGCCAAGCTTCTGGGTCGGGCACATTTGTAATTATGAGCTGTTATATGTGTTAAGGAAATTCAAGCAGGAGAAGATGTCTATAGCCAGGTCATTATCTGTGGCTTTCTGTTGAAGTGAGGTCACACATAGACTGCTAGATGTACCAAAGTTTTGATTTGCCTTAGGAGTTTTGTTCTTTTACTGTTTATACTAAAAAGTAACTGCCTCCTTTCAAATGGACATATGTAAGATTTTTGCTTGGTTGCTCAGTCTATTGCGGTTATTGAAGTCTCTTGCGCAGCCTAGCCAGAGTAATTTGACAAAAAAAAAAAAAAAGACTGTGAATACTGTCACTTTCCATCACTTCTAGACCAATAAAATTAAAAACATCTCTAGTGGAGTATAATAATCTACAAAAAAATACTTAGTATTGCTTTTAGGGACATGTACCATTAAATCAGGCTTTTATTTTAGTGTTAAAGAATTATACTTTCCCTAAGTATTTCCAAATGGCCCATTGTGCTAAAAGAAAAGATTGTAGGGTATTTGCAGGATCAGAAATTTTTGTCTGTTGAAAAGCCAACAACAATGTTATTTTGATGGTATTTGAAAAATGTGCCTCAGACTGTGACCTGTGATACTTTGAAAGAAACTTCCATTAAATATTAACTGATGTTGCAGAGATATTTTGGAACTTGCAAAGGACTTTTTTGTGTTGCTTTTTTTTGTGTGCTTCCTAGAATTGGCCTTATTATGTGATGTAAGCCTTAGAAATGATTTGAAAGTAGATAATAATACTCTCATACCTATAGCTGTTAAATTCATCCACAGCCATTGTGGATGTGGATGCCCCTAAAAATGGGCACTCCTGTTTTGCTGTTCTCACCTACTAAAAAAACCACATCTTTGAAAAAATTATATTCTCTTGTTTCTGTTGCACTGGAGCTCCAATCTTTCAAACTGATTTTACTCCCAGCGATGGTGGTGATGCTTACTGTTCTTGCTAAGCCCTACCTACATGTAATTCAAAAAGAAGTAGCCCAGACCATTAAATCAAAACATTTTTCAGCTCTGGTCCTGTCGTCCAGCATGCTGCGTTCACTTTCATGTTGGCATCATTGGCAGGTTTAATAAACATCATCTGTTTTCCATTGTCAGTCTTTCAATGAAATGCAAAGTAGTATTCTACAAGAAGAAAACCCAGTCAGTGTGTTCTTCCCGGATGAGGCAAGATGAGAACTAATCTTTTCTGAAACTTGCTTTCCAGTCAGCTCTGCACACATCTGATAGTAGTTGTATCTAAATTATGTTTCTATAGATTGTTTTGCATGGTGCTCTCACAAGACATTGCAAAAACCTTTCTAAAGTGAAGATAGGACATCTGTTGCTTCCCTTTTGTTTGCAAGGATAGTTACCTAATTTCTGTAATGATACTGGAAAAAATGTGGTGTATTCTTGTTGAATCAATGTAGGCTGTTAATTGTATCTGTGTTAGATCCTAGGTGCTCACAAGTGGTTTGCTTATGTTTTCTGGTATTTTTGTGGAAACTTCATTTAAGTTAATTGATCTGTAGTTCTGTGGCTGCTTCTTTTTGAAGCTATGTGTGGGCACAAAATTGATTGTAAACGTAGCTCACTGAATAAAAACAATCTGAAGCTAGTGCACGTGGTTTCCTTAACTTGCAGGTGTAAAGAGAAAAGAGACTATAGAGCCAGCATCTGAGAGAAATGGCTCTCTGAAGCATTTTGAGTACGTTAGTGTGAATTAACCTTGCCCCGTTTGCCCTGATGCCTCTTCTGCAGTAAGACAGATAGAGCTGCAGGAGTTACCGTGTTGTATCTGATAAGGTAGGATCAGAATTTTTGTACTTTCTGGCCTACCCATCTTTTTGCTTTTGGCTGTGTGTATGGCCCAGTAAGCATGTCTTTTTTTTTTTTTTTTTTATTATATTGTCAGTGGTTTGTATTAGAGCTCTACCAGTGATCTGATATATGAGCTTAGGTAGTTTATTTTACCTTTGTCTACCTTCTTTTCACTGTTTTGTCTAGAGTTGGCCAGTCTTTAGCTTTGAGCTTTAAGTGGCTTGCAACAAGCTAGCTCTTGTGCTGGGGCTGTAAACAATTCTCAGTGATATTAGGCTGGCAAGAAGCCTTCTGGGTTATCAGGATCCCTAGGTATGGAAGGCAATGAATTGCTAAGGGCTTCCAGTATTTTTGCGACTGAGACCTGTCATATGCCACCAGCCCACAGTGGTGAGAGCTCCAGGACCATTCCTGCCAGTGAAACAATGTGTTGCTGTTTCTCCTTTTGCAGCTGAGATATTTGGTTCTTTTTTATGCAAAGATTTTTGGTATGTGACTTAAAAGGTGTGAAAAAGTTGATCATCTCTGGCCTAGACACTAAACTGTTTTTCAGTGACATTTATGTTCATAAAATGCTTGCTCATCACCGTGAGACCCAATTGCCATTGCGGTGTTCCAGATAAACAGGAGATATGAAATGGTCAGTTGTCATAGCATCAAATACCTGATTCTGAAACTCTCACTGGAGGCTTACTGTGAGACTTTTCCACAAAGAAAAAATTAAAGGTTAAAATAGGTAAAAATGACTGAATTTTGATGTATTAAAACTAAGATTCATCCCAGGTATCTGGATGGCAGGGATAGGGAGCATGTAACCATGTACCTGTGGCATAGGTAGAGAGTTGTGACCTGCAAAATTGTATACAAAGTAGAGAATTTTATGGCTTTGACTAATTGATATTATTCTAATAACTGTCTCAAACAAGGACATTTTATGTGTATATTTTCTGTGTTAAAATGGGAAGGATTGTTGGCACAGATCCTGAAGTTTCTCATGCTGTTGTGAGAATTGCTGATCAAAAGAGAATGGGCCTCCTGCATCTTTCCCACCTTTTCTTCTTTTTCAGAATCGTAAGGATGAGTATTTCTAGTATTCACATCTTTACTATGTCAGTCGTTTGTACCCTGTAGAATAACATTAGCATCTGCTACCATCTGTAACTGCTTAGCACATTCTTCTCTTATCTTCGTTTTTAGCTGTACATCCTTGACCCCTGGACCTAGCTGTGATCGGTTTAAGCTACATATCCCTTATGCTGGAGAAACACTGAAATGTAAGTTAAAAACTATTGCTATTGCATCTTGGCCTTTCTTTCAGTAACAGTGTTCTATATCATGTTAAGTTTTCCAGTGTGTCTAACTAATTTTATGAGTTTTGAGATACCTGTGTTTGTTTTTTCTTAAAGCTTCAGCTCTAAGAACACGCAACTGTAAGAGTATCTAATTTTCAAGATAAGTTTACAGCCTTCCTTGATATTACAAATTTGAAAACATGAGTCCTAAAAGCTAAAAGTCGCAAATCCCCCCCAATTTTTCTAATAAAATGTTATGACTAAGACAATCTCATGACCATTTTTAGACTCACTTATGATCTGTATATGCTTTGTGTTTGTTTCTTTCTCTTTTAGGAAGAATTCTGTATTAAGCTCTGATAAAAGAAGTCTGTCTGTTATTTTATTAGGTATCTCTAAACAGTAACTAGTATAATTGACCAGATTAGAGAAATGTGACTTTGTTTTTTCTGATTTAGTGTTGTGGTTAAATCCTCCTTACTCTTGGAGGATCTTTAGATAGCTGGCTCATTTGTCCACTCTTCAATTAGTCTGTGTTTTGGTTCAAAGGATTAGGATAAAATTTGCTTTTGTATGTTTTTAGAAGGTAAAAAATAGTTTTCTAAACACTTGAGTTGCTGATAATCTGCGTATGAAAAATGGTAAAGTTGTGTTGTTTTTTATCTCTAACAACTGAAATATGAGAGAGGATGAAGAATTTCAGATAAAGTAATGTTTAAAGCTTGGCAATTTTAGATTTAGGGCAGCACTGGTGAAACCACATCTGGAGTACTGTGTTCAGTGCTGGTCTCCCTAGTACCAGAAAGGCATGGACATACTGGAATGAATCCAGCAAAAGACCACAAAGATGACTGAGGGACTGGAGCATCTGTTGTACAAGGAAAGGCCAAGAGAGCTGGGGCTTTTTGAGAAGAGAAGGCTCAGGGCAAATGTTATCAATGTGTATAAATACCTAATGGGGGAAGTGAAGAAGATGGAGCCAGGCTCTTCTCAGTGATGGTCACTGAAGGGAAATGGTCACAAATTGAAATACAGAAAATTCCATTTAAATGTAATAAAAAAACTTTTTTCCCAGGATGGTCAAACAATAGAACGGGTTGCGCTCAGAGCTTGTGTAGTTTGTATATCTCTATCCTTGGAGATACTCAAAACCCGATTGGACATGACCCTTAGCAATCTGCTCTTGTTGACCCTGCTCTGAGCTGAGGGATTAGACTAGGCAGTCTCCAGAGGTGCTGTCCAACCTCAGCTATCCTGTGAGTCTGTGAAAATACGCTATCTGGAGGAGCAAGTACTTAGTGTGAACAGAAATGTTAACCATTTAAAACACTTACTGCTTTGACAGTAACCATTTAGACTGCATCATACACATGCTATAGCTCTCCAAGACATTTTAAATATTGAGTGTTGTTGTATTCCTTCTGTAGTAGTTTTTCTTGTCATTATGTAGTGCACTGGAAGCCCTTCTCATTTATGAACAGAAATCAACACAATTAAACTTATTATCATTAGAAGTACTTTAAAGCTTCCATTTGGCACCTATAAGGAAAGTTGTCATTCCCAGAAGTTGGCCTGGAAGTTTGCTCCTGTGTTCGAGAGAGGAGCTAGGCTCATGTATCAGTCTACTATGACTATTTTATTTATTCTAAAAGTATGAAATCATGGCTCAAGAGGCTTACTAATCGTTCTTTTCCAAAAGATAAAAATGCAATATCAAGTCCTAGCTAGCAATTATTTTTGGGGGGGGGGGGGGGGGGGGGAGAAAAAAAGATGTGGCTATGCATTTATTCAGAATTTTCAGTAAGTAATGGCCATATTATATGAAGCCAGCTACCCTATCAGGTAGATTTTTATTGTCCTTATTTAAACTTTAAAAAAAAAAAAAAAGATATTGTGTAGCAGACTCAACCTACTGAGTCTCGATGTGTCCTGCAATGTGTAGTAGATTCTACTTGAGACTTGCCTGATGGCTACGATCAAGGTGCAGAGAAAAGAAGCTTCCTTGGATGACATTGCTCTAGAGAATGGTATCATATTTTCTTATGGGACTGTAGTAACTCTCTCGGTTATCACCATACAGGGCCCTATTACTACGTTCTGAGAGCTTTAAGTCTTCAGTAGAGGCTAGAATTGTTCCTGATTCATAAAGGAAAATTAGTAGATTAAAATGCCTGTATGCGAGGACACAGGCATACAGACTACACTAATATACTAAATTACTGTAGTCCAGTTAAAGTACCTAGAAATATGATTATGGACTATGCATTAAACTTCAATATTGAGAAATCAGCTTTTTCTTCCCCCACCCCTCCCCAGTTTTTATATTTTGAATATCACATAAGCAATTAAACAAAACAACTATAATGCTAGTGCTCTTCCCCACCTTTGCAAAACCCAAAACACATAATTTAACGATGCTCTATATTTTGACATGACCAACTGAAAGTGGTGTACGCAAGTGTATCTTTTCCAGAGGTACCTAATAATAGCAGTGAATTCCAGTAATAATAATCTTCCGCATTCCAGCATTACATGTTTGAAAATGCTGTGCATCGTTCAGTCTCACAGCATGTGGAATAGATAGTGATGTGAGCAGATTCAAGAAAGCTTTAATAATTTTGCGTTTAGATCTATAATGATGGCAGGGGAAGACGGCCATGGTGTGCAACCAGATATTTGTAGATACTTTGTTGTAGGCTGTTGCTAGATACGTTATCTTTCAAGGGCAGAATATTTCTGCAAAGGAAAGTTGCGAAATCTGCCAGAATGAAAAGATTGGCTGAAAATGTTCAGGATCTCCAGTGTATGGTCTTCATTATGCGGTGCCCAATACAGGCTGAAGTGTGTAGTTCCTTTGTGGTTTGTGTTACATCCTCTTTGCAACAGATCAGATCTTTGCATATCATAAATCATAACCGCTGCCGCTGTACAAATACCCTCGTATGAATCCTAGTGTGTTGAAGACTGTTGGTATGCTACTTTACAGAAGTATAACTGCATAGTCACAGTCCTGTTTTCCAAAAGACCAGGAAGTTCACTGTTTTTTGAAAAAGGGGAAAGTGTACTTGCAGGCAATGCAGTGGCTGACTACCTGTAGTGTAAAAACAATTGTTTTGTTAGCTTTGGTAAGATCAAACATCCTGTCAAGAGTGGCTAGTTGGTAATTTTAATACATTTTCTTGAGATCCAGTTAGCTATTTAATCGTTTTTTTCTAATGTCATGTTCACCTTACTCCTGCATATATTCTGAGCTGCTGGAATGTTACGCTGAACAGTTACTCAGCTGCAGCCAGGAATCTTGGAGGCCTTGGAAATATCCACAGTTTTATACTGGAGAAAATATTATGTTGGTGTTGGAGATAAATTAATTTGTCATACTAATTGTCTTCCATCACACTTCAGAAATTTTTAAATGGTGCTTTCAGAGAGACACTTCTACTTTATTTTCTTCTGTAAGAGAAACCATAAATTTTTTGTTTTCATGGCCAGAATTGTTGGAAAACTTGAGCCTACTCTTGCTAGACTGTCAATTAAAATCTAAGACAGCTGTATTGTTTTTATTAGTTCATCCAGCACTCAATGCTGCTACATTAAACTCAGTGCTTTCCTTTATATTTGATTTTTTCGAAGCTCTTAATAGGAGTTTTAACTCTAAGAAGACTGTAATATCCTGTAAGAGGTTGAATCCGTGTTCCAAGGACAAAACTCATTCTAAGTGGTATGCAGAGCTGTCCTTTATTGCTAACTGGACAGCTGTATCTGCTGAGTAAAGTTTGTTATTGTTTCTGGTAGACGTATTTGTGTATCTTGGGGTGAAGTGTTTTGTAACTCTTGCAGACATATTGGTCTTCCTTGCTAAAACATCAAGGCAGATGTCATAGTAGAAATTGTCAGGATAAGCAGAGTTATAAGCTGTAATAGTCTTTATTGAATAATATTAATAATTAAAATACACCATTAAGAATCAGTTCCTTGGTCATTGCAATTTTGCTTGAGCAAACCCTGGAATCTCTTGGTTTTGGTTTTCCATTTTCACTCAAGCTTTCACTGCTTCTTGCTACTAAGAGCCTGACTCTTTTTTTTTTTTTTTTTTTTTTTTTTTTTTGCCTGTGCTCTTCACATTTTCTTTTTCAGGCACTGGTGCCTCCCTCCTTCTCTGTCCTTGAGTGCTGTCATCTGGAATTTCACAGTGATTAAACAATGTGTTGCCCTTGCGATGCTACTGTTCTCTGTGGCCTCTTGAACTCTAGTATTTTCATCTTCTGTTTGATTTTCACTGTTTTTATGTGAGTGGATTACAGCTCTGAGTTCTACTGCCACCACTTTGGTTTCCTTGATCCTGAAGAACGTTTCTTTTGTCTCATTTGAAGCTTAGTTTTTCTTTTTTTGCTTCTGATTTCTGTTTCTTAGTTTCTTCCTCATTTTAGTTATAGGCCTTAGAGGGGGAAATCACAGTTTTGCACCTAACTAGTCTAAGAATATTGCCCATAATATACTGTACAGAATTTCATCTGCTTTTATGCCTGCGATGGAACTCTTTCAGTAAGTTTATCTAGTCTTCCTGTGGCTTTCTACTTTAAGGAAGTAATTAGAAACAAACAAAATGATAAATACAGAGAAGAGCCTGGCCACCTTGTTGCCCTTTTAAAAGCTGCTTTGCAAATTTGTTTGCTAAACACTTGTTTATTGTGCCAATAAACAATTGTAAAAATGATTTTACAAGTTATTGTAAGATTTAAGATTCTCATAACTAGGTTGCTACAATGCATGTGTCAGTCTTCTGTGCACCATTAGGTTATTTTGCACAGGTTGTGCTTTAGTTGAGGCTCTTATGGGAGGGACTTTGGTTGCTGTAATTCAGATTATACTTAGGTGATACCATTATGTGTATGGTAAGAGTCTTTTTGCTGGGTCATGGAAAGTACCAAAAATTTTTCCGGGCAGTATGTTTTCTGAAGTTTTGCTGAGTCTTGCTTTATGTGGCAGGATTAATGAATCTTCTTCCTTCGGTAACCTGTTCATTATCTAATGAATGTGCCTAATGGGAAATGTTGAGAGAGTCTCTAATCTTTTTATTATATTTATTTATTCGTAGCATACAAAGTTTACAACAATACTTTCCCCTTCTAAATAATCGCTTTCCTCTCACTTGGGTTGGGGTGGGGTTTTTTTTGACACTTTTCCTTATGTTCTGGACTTCCCTTGAGCAAGTAGATGACAGAAGTTTTTGCAGGTGTAAGTCTTAAATAGTATATTTCTGCATCAAGAGAAGTGACCTTACAAGTATCTATGTACAAGTGTGGACTTTAAAAAGATTTTAGGTTAGGCCTCCGCATTGGTATTACCATAGTGCCTTCCTACTTTGCTTTTTCCTCCTTTCTTCTCCTGTTTGGGCTGCAGTTACTGGTGGTGGTCTACAGTCCATTTGCTTGAATGTATTTGTTCTTCATTTTCGCCTTTCCTTTTCTCACCTACCGAGTGTCTCTGTTTGTTGTAACTTCAGTGTTGGCTGTCTTTAATTTCTACCAATATCTTATCCTCTCTTGTATTATCTGTTGTTCTAATCTTTGTCCTCTTCAATTCTAGTACTAAAGTTTCTGAGAAGGCATTTGCCCGGCTACAGAAGTGCAAATAACTAAGATTGTCCTGCTGCCTTCTTGTTCAGCTTGGGATCCAGCTCATTTACTTTTACTCCGTTTTTGCAGATTTGCCCACTTTACAACAGAACATAATTTCTCTTTCTGTACGCAGTCTTACTCCTCTGGTTTTTTTCTCCTACAGCAGCATTTGTCAGTTGAAGTGAAAGAAAAAAACCCACACCTGCAATCCTTTGCCCAAGAACCAAATAACCATCCTGCAGATCCTTCCTATATCTTTTTTCTTTTATTGGAAAAGTGAGACTTGATTCACTTGCCGAACTATAGATGTCTAACTGTTTGTTCCCTAGGCTATCTTGCTTGGCCTTTTCAGCTGCTGACCCAAAGGGCACTGATCTCTCTGAAAAACCTTGTGTCATAGCTACCATGAATGTGCCCTGAGGCATCTCAAATGACACTAAACAACTTGGTTAAACAACTGAACCAAGCTCATGGAGACTGGGTCCTTTGCAGCTTTGCATGTAGTGGAGTAGCTAGGATTTCTTCTGGAGTGTCACAGAGGTACAGAGAGGGGTTTTTTTTTAATGCAGTCAATACCTTTTTTTCAAATTGTCCTTCTATTAAGAGATATCTTTGAGTCTCTAATACTGACTTTTCTGCCTTGCCTTTTCTGATACCTTGGTTCACATGTGAAGCCAGAAATGAAGCTCAAAATCATCCTGGCCTCTTGCTACCAGATGTTGTCTCCAAGCTTCATGAATATTTCTGACTTCCACTAAACAACCTGTAAAAAGTTGAAGCTACGCTTGGTTTACTGTAATAGGATTATTGTTTATGGTCAGGTGAGCAAAGGTCCCACAGTATTCCCAGACACTATTTGAGGGTAGCTGTCCTCCCATGTGGACAGAAGTCCTGCTTCAACAGATCGTTTTAAGAGGAGCTTTTGAGGTTTAATTATCCTTCTCTACCTGAGAGAAGAATAGCCTGGCAGCAGCAACACTACAGCAAAAATAGAATTACTCCCGTATCTTCTTCCAGTAGTAGTTTTGTATTTACCAAAGTCGTATTGTCATTTCAGGAACTGTATCTTTCTTGCCAACCAATTAATAAGGGGCTCTATAGGTAGTGTATTACTATATTTGACTTAAAGCCTGTAGAGCAAAAATCTTTAGAGTGGAATCCAATGACAAGTCAGCAGGTCTGCATTTAGTTCATTTAAATCCTTTCATACTGCTGACTATGCTGACTTAGTATCTTGGTTGCAGATCGTAGTGAATAACTGATTCTTTTTGTACTTGTAAAGACAATTAACAGCTGCTTTAGGTAAGAATTTGTTTATAGAGGGGACTGATCAGTGTTTTTTGTCTACAATTTGTGTGGCTACTAGAAGAGATAGGTTAGCATTCTGAATAAATGAATAATATAATTCTACTTTTTTTTTTTTAATATTCAACAAGACCAGTATCTTTATTTTCCCCAAACTGATTCTGCACATAGGATTGGTCACTTGCATCAACACTGTTCCCTTTTACCTGAATGCATTTCATGATCAATTTGCATTTGGATTTTTTGTTTGTTTCTTAAAAGCCAAATGGATTGATCTCCTTCATATGATGAATTCCATTCAGATTGGTCTTACTCCAGGCTGCAGTGGACACACATGTTTATTCTACATACTTAGTGCTGACTTAGAAATTCTTGGGGTCAGAAAAAGCTGAAGAAGATAGATATCCTTTCAAAAGTAGAGTTTAGGAAGTTAACTGATATGTTGCTTCCTAATTTTGCTGCCTTTAGGTAATCAGAGATGTTAATGCTGTGGCACTCTCAGTACAACATCTTTCACTACTACCAAATTTACAGTATGGTTAAAAAAAGAAAGAAAAATACCCCAAAAATGAAGTTATCAGGAGAGGAAAAACTGTATATAGGCTAGGCCAGTGGAAGGCAGCTGTAAGGATTTAAGAAATTTCTCAGTTTCAGAGTTAAACCTATCTTGCTTGTAGTCAATCCTTACTGCTTTGTTAGACTTGCTTACACATTTTGATAGATGAGAAAAGAGCAGTGTGTGTGTGTGTGTGTGTGTGTGTTAAAATAAATTATAGCTTTAAGAATTAATATTTCTATCTTTTTGTCTATTGGGAGCATATTAACTTTTCCTTTGAAATCCTGTAAAGTAAAATACTTCAAAATTTAATGCTGTTTGCCTGAGGAGAGAAAAGGAAGAAAAAGTAATAGTTTTGGATAATGAAAAGCAAAAGATGTATAATACATCCTTTTTCTTCTAAATTTATCTTTGACTCCGTGGCTTTAACTTTATTGAAGTAATTTTAAATTCTGTGGTAGTATTTAATTGGAAATGTGATTCCACTGAAGTAACTATTGGCCAGTGTATCTACAGAAATGAGATAAATATGGTCTAACTGTGAAGGTTTTGCTTGCATTGTTCTTACGCTGGAATGGTCATGGTTAATAGCGCTGTGGAACGCCATACGGTTTGCTTTCTGTCAAGGGAATAAGGGCAAACAGAGTTGAAACATATGAGGAACTGCATACTCAAGTGCTGGAGATGCAAGGAAAAGGGTATTTGTTTCATTTAGGCGAGAAGGGAAGAGAATGCAGGGCTATAATGATTTTTTTGGTGGTTTTGCTTTCAAAATTAAAATGGTAACCATTCTCAAATTCTAAGCACAATAATTTTGCAGATGGCTTTATTGGTTGAAAATTTTATGCTTTCACCCCAGCACAATAATATTTGAAGAGGGTAAGCCACAGGTAATATCACGTAAATATTAAATAAAGTAGTTGTTGAAAAAATTGATATTTCTACCAGGTCAGGACAAACTGGTAGCTGGTGATTCAAAATATTTTAACACCTTATATTTTTGTAAGCTCACTGCAGAGACTAGTGTTAATATTTATGTGACATAAAACTAGATTTGCTGTTGCATTGGCTGTTGTGATTGTTTACCTTTTATTTGAGTGTAAAGAAGTGTTTGTTATTTATGCGTCATAGTCCTGCCAAGCAAACTGTTAACTGCAGTTTTAATTTCTCTGGTTTGTGGCATTTAACAAGAACAAAACTCAGATTTAGGATTGATTCCCTTAATCTTTAGTCTGACTTGTAATGGTGTATTTTTGTTGAGAATATGTAACTTGGGAAAATAGCTTGTGCTTGTAGTTGCAAATAGGGCAAACTCATTCCTTGGTACCTAAGCTTTCTAGAGTCAAAGGTGTTACTTTTTCTGTCCTAGTATGGTAAATTAAGCAAGGCATAAGAGAAACTGTATGGAAGGGGAGAGGATGGAGCAGAAAAGTTACAGAGGCCAGGGGTCACATGGGTGAATGTCTAATATGGTTCAAAAAAAGGTTCTTTTTTCTTTCCTTTTAGCAACTAGATGAATGTCTTTGGATTCATGGCAGAAGTGAGACTTACAAGAATAAGATTTAACTGAGGGGATGCTTTTTTCCTTTTTAAATACGTGAAAAAACTGTTCTAAGGTCAGATCTTATCATCTTCAATAGTAAGATGCTGTATTTAACTGACAGACTGAGAAGCACTGGTCTTCTCTAACTGTTTACATTGAAGTGGAAACACCATTTTGTTCTGAGCTTTTTTGTCTTTATTAATAGTCACCCAGCCTGTGTGAGGTTTGATTGTAGCAGAATGAATTAGGGTTTACATTTGGTTAAAAAACCTATGGTGCTGTAGGAAGGAGAGTGTTAATGATTCATTAAATGATATGTTTCTGGTTTAATTAGAAAATAAGGACAACAGCATGATTTTTTTAGGTTCCATGGGGTTGTAAAATGTTTTGACTATGGTCTCAGCACTAGTGTTTTGTGATTGTATGATTAACAGGCACTGAAATAATAGTTTTATTTATTTTGAAGCCTGGAGAACCCTTCAGCCATGTATTGTATAGTCTTTTGGAAAATGACTACACTATAGAGAAAAGTAATCTTGTGATACACATTGGCTTTAATGCTGATATATTGGGTCTCAAAATGACCTTTACTAAAGGGACTTGGGAGTTTGGATTTGAGGTATGTTTACCCTGGGCAAGTAGAAGCAATTACAACAATTATAAGTAATAGTAACAGAAAATTGAATGTCACAATGTTAATTTTGACTCTGGATTCTGTCCCTTGTACTGAATAGTTCTTTGATATCAGTAGGTCATGAAAACTTTTTAAACCAAAATATCTGCATAGCGGTCACTCACTGTGGATAAGGAGTGATATGCCACTAATATTCAGTGGAGGAAGGGGTGTGACAGAAGGTTGTAAAGAAGAACTATGAGCATGTGGGAGAGGTAATAGATCGGTTTGGCCAGCTGCAACTGTGATGTGCCTGACCTCAATGTGGCCACACATCACACCTGAGTGGTCGAAGAGGGTACTGTCCCCAGCTGTTGGCCCTGGTCCCACAGCAGGAATCACTGTGCTGGGATATGCAGCTGACCTGAACCCCAAATTGTAAAAGTTTACCACCTAGCATGTTAAACAAATAATGCCAATTTTAATTTACTGTCATACTTGAGCACTGCTGATGTTCTGGGAGCTGCTGTGAGTTCTCTTCACTTCATATTGCTGTAGAACTGAAAACACTGGGGCAAAAAAGAGTTTGTACCTGCTTGAACCTTCACATTGCACCTACTGTCACAGCTTTCCTGAGGTTCACCCGTTAATGTGGAGCTTGCAGAGCTGAATACAGTTTAGTGCCAATCTAGCTAATCTAAGCAGAGTCTTGGAGTCACCTCGTGATGTAAGGTTCTGTAATAGTTTTTCACTAATCAAATATGGAGGTATAATATAAAAATATGCAGTTATTTTGATCCTTCTTTTATTCCAAGCAGCCTTTTGTAGTATCTATGTAGTTGGAGTGCAGCTCTTAGTGAGCTGAGTTGTAGCTATGTGTACTCTGTTTCGTCAACTCTGTTAAAGCAGGAATACAGAGAATGAAAAGCATGCAACTAGCAACTGCAATATGAAAAATGTGTTTAATGAGTTACTCAGCATCACATAAGAACATGGCAAAAACACAGATACTATTCTTTCCTTCAGAGTAGCATTGGGCTACCTAAGTCACAGGCCAAGCTTTTTCATTATACTATGTTCTGAGTTATTCATAACACACCTCTTTATCTATGAAGCAAAGGTCAGTCAAAGAATGTATTAAGGTGCTATTTCCTTCAACATATAACCTCAATAGTTGCCTGCTCTGTACGTGGAAATCGGTAGGGTTGTTATAAGGAGCTATACATGACTTTTTAATTGTAGTAAATATGAAGAAAGGGGTTGAGTTATGGTGGCATAGGAACTATCCAGTCTAGTGAACATCAACTTTTCTGAATTATTTGTTGTTGTACTACAGTTTAGGCAGTCTAGTAATTATTTTCTCTTACTTAATATAGGGGCATTGCCTGTTGCAATTTTACGCAGTTTCCTCTAGGATTGGTGCCTGTTTCGTTCTTTAAAATGAAATAAGATTGATTTTATGTTGACTGTGTTGGATATTTTAACTGGCGGACCTCTACTCTTTCCTGCACCCCATACTTGTGCTCCTGACATTTGTGAAAGGAAGGTAGGAGTGCAGACAGGAGAAACCCACGCTGTGCTCTACTGAGTTGCGTGATCAGTGAGTTCATGATTTGGAGCGATACTGTAGAGCATACCTACCCCAGAGTGGCCGTTGGCTTCTTGGTCATGAGCCCTCATCCTCTGCAAATGAATCTTTACAGCATCCTTGCTTCCAGCTAGAGCCAAGATAAGTTTACAGAGTATTAGCGATTAAAACTGTCATGTTGGATGTCCTGAGATGGTGATATCACTGAGCCAGCGATGTGGCTTTGTAAGATTTGTTCAGCTAATGCTTTTCTCCAGTTCTACATTCATAGTTTTTGAAAAAATAAAAAGTGGTTTTACTTTCTCTGAACAGAATTGTTTATAAGGCTTACCACACTGGTTTTACTTTGCTGTGTAGATTTTCAACAAGTCGTAACACTTAGTAGGTATTGACTTCTTTCTTCTAATGCCTGCTACCTCACAAATCTGCTTTATGCAAAAGCTTGGAGTTATTCTTTCATAGCTTCATAAAGAGGAAAGAGTTATTGGGAGGTAGAAAAGTAATGCTAGATTTTTTTTTTCCTTGACTTGTGGGTGTTTTTTTAAGAGCTCACATGCAGATGACTGCCTTTTGACCTATATGAACTCTGAAGTATGTTTACTAGTGAAATACTACAACCCAAATTTCTTTGAACTACCACATCAGTAATTAATTGTATATCTTGTGACACTGGCAAGATGAGAACTCAGTGCCAAGCTGTGATGAAGTTTCATATTTTTAGTTAATTTTAGTCTCTCCATTTAAATGTGTAATACTGCATTTCTCTTGGCCAGAATTTGGATAGTTGGAATGGTTCCTATTGAACTGCATATTCTTCCTTCTAAGAGTTGTGGGTGGCGAGGAGAAGAGGGAGTAAGCACTACTAAGTTTTAAAAGCTCCAGTATTTTGAAAATCCTGATCTTGGTAGTTTGCCTTTGACTTTAACTTAATATACAAAACACAGCAATCTAAATGTGGTACTTTTTTAAAACAAGATCACTTTTCTAACTCGGTGTTTTGAGGCAACCCTCAATAGTGTTGGAATTGCCATTTGAGATATGAAGTAATAATGTATTTCATGTTCCATTGCTTGCAGAGGAGGAAGAAGCTGTGCCTCAGGAATTTGGCTTCATACCCCAAAACATCTGATGCTTATCTTGCATGTGAATTTTTGTAAAAATTACATGGATATATACATGAAATATATTTAATGTAGCTATCAAATTTTATATTAAAAATGTGTATCATATGTACAATATTTTATTTATTTATAAGCACATACATAAAAGTGCAAACAATGTTTTCATTTATTGCTTTTCAGGGGATATAATTTTCAATGCTCACTATCCTGACCTGCCACCAGATTTTATCTTTGGAGAGGATGCTGAATTTTTGCCAGATCCTTCTGCCTTGCATGTAAGTACTTCACTGTTTGGGAACCTTGTACCATGCAAAGAGACTTGTTTTTTTCAGAATAGCTTCAGCAATAGGAATTTGCTAACAATGCAGAATAAAGAAAAAACCCAAACCCTTTTATCTCATTGTTATGTGAGTATAAACACTTTGTCTTCTACTGTGATTTAAAGTTGAATCCATAAATGTAGGGGGGGTTTAAAATATTTTAATCGAGACAAGATGACATTTACAATAACTATCAGAATATCTTTAAAAAGGTGTCTTTTTAATATCTGACCATCTCAAAAGATCTGTTTCAGCAAAAAGGATTGCTCAATTGTGTCTTTAAAAAGCATTTAGTTCCAGAAAAAGTAGCATAATGTTGTGTAGTGATGTTGATTTTGTTTTCCCATGAGGAAGGATAAAACCAGGTTGTATGTTGTTGAAACCACTGTGTCAAGGAAAGATACCTGTTCATATGTGGTAGTGTTACCATAAAGACAGAGAAGTGCCCTCTTAAAAGGTGGGAGGGTCAAAAATTAACTTAATGAAAAAATATTTTTACACTGTCTTATTACTATGGAAGAAGAAACACCACAACCTGAAAACAAGCGTTTTGTTCACTATTCAAAATTAGCCTCCAGTAGTAAAGCCTTGTTTGAAGAAGCTAACAATGGTTATGCTTTTAAAATACTTCTCCCTCTCAGAAGTTACTAGTAATTACTAAAGCCATATTAAGGTATTTTGAAACCCAGTGTTTTTCTCTCTTACTCTTCCCTTCTCTTTAGGTTTCATTCTGCTGCCTTTGCAGACCTGCAGCCTTGTTTCTGGGTCGACAGTATCATTTGTCAGTAGGGTTTGGGCATATTTTTTCCAATAAGTGTCCAGGGACTGTGGTTACGGTGCAGAGTTTAGTGGCTGTGTCAGAAAAGTATGCCTTTGCCAGAGAGCTCTACTGTAATTCCTGGTCAGTCACCCACATAGTAGGTCATGATCTCACTTCTTTTTTTTTTTTTTTTTTTTTTTTTCCCTTCAAAATTTTCAGCTTTTATTAGAAAGTTGACCCAAAAAGCAATTGACACTTCAAATATACTTTATTTTATAGGCTACCTGTAAGGGTATATGGGAATCAATGGCACAAACAGGCACCTGGGAAATGTCTTTTAATTGTACTTCTCCTGGCGTAGAGCCTTGCTAGGGGAGAGGCTCTTTGCATAGTCCTCTCCTGCAGCCTCTCTTGTGCTTTATCAGCACGTCTCCAGTGCTGCTGGGTGATTTCATCAGGTATGGGAGCTCCCCAAAGTAAGTGAGAGGCTGTCGTTCTGCACTGTTCTGTTCTGGGCTACAGGTGTCATAGGGGAAGAACGTGAGGCAGTGGCCACAGAATTGAACGTGTCCTTCACATGACGTGACAGATGTGTTGTTTTTTGGTTTTAGCTTTACTCTCTTCATACTGTTATATTGAGAAACTACACAGTCTTAAAAGAATTGGTTTTAATAATTATTTTTAGCATACCTAACAGGATTTTTAAGAGGTGAATGTCTTACTTCTTTGCTTCCACCTTTCCTGTTAAGCTCACAAACTCCTTTGGGAAGGAGGCATGGTGCTGCTGAATAGCTATTTTGTTAGGCTTGTTTATAGAAAAGGTTTTACTTTATATGACAATTCTAGAATTGTTTTCACACTATTTTATTTACCAGTTCTCCTATTTTCCTCTTCTGTTTTGTTGTTTCACAATCTTACAAGCTCCTTAGAAGTATTCACCCTAGCAACCACTTTCTGCAGTTGATGTTAAAGGAAGAGGAGCACTTTTTAATGTGCTGGAAAGCTGAAATTAATAACAAATAGCAAATGAGATATTAAATAAAGATAATTTGGGGCATCTTGCAGAAATGCTGTTCAGATGGAGTGTGATATGGTGCCATATTTCTCATGTGAAAAGAAGTCACTAGCACTAGTGATCTACAGGGAAACCTGCAAGGATAAAAACATCCTTAGTTTTCTTTCTTTCGTACATTGTTCATTAATGATACTTCTTTTGGGAGCGTTGCTTTTCTTCTGCCTAAGCACAGAACAAACTTCCCATTCTCTTCATTGGAAAGCAGCTTGAAAAGCCATTTGCTCCTTGATGCATAATGAGATATTAACCAGCCTATTTTAAAATTAAAAGCAAACTAAAAAAGAAATTTGCAAGCCAACAGCTTTCCTTTGGTCATTATGCCTTGCTATAGTGTTCACTATGTAAATGTAACCTTTTTTGATAAGGTCCTTGGTCATTCTCCTGCAGTCCATCCTGATGTTATCAGTGTGTTATCTCCACCTTGCAGCTATGGTCTATATGGTGTATTTTTGCTTTTGCATTCGCCTTTTAATGTTCAACATGGTTTGCAGAGTTTTTCTTCAGAATGTTACATTAACAATAACTTGCTTATTATGCTAAGTATTTGAATAACTCCCTTTTTTCCACAGATCTCAGAGCTGTTTAATGAAGATAATTTTAATTGAATTCTAAGATATTAGCAGAATTTTTTAATGTGTTAATATATCTTTCTACTGACTGTAAGTAAAAATAGATTAGCACGTTGAGCATAATTTAACGCTCTTAATCTTGAGCAATCTTCAGATACTTTCAATACAACAGTTCCTGGCAATCAAACCAGAATCTACCATTCACAAAAGCATGTAGATGGTATTAAATGAGGAGTGCAGTCTCTAAGTAAGTAATATGTGCCGCCGGATCTATGGGAATTCTGACGTTGAGCCTTCCTGCGCTGCTGTCATCTGCCTGAGTGTCTTGTTTTCCAGGCAGAAGTCATCACGTGGTGTTACATGGCTTGAGTCAGCCGTTATGCTTAGCTTGAAGTGAGAACCGGGTACTCCAGATTCCTCAAGCTCATGTGGCTGTAATAGAGGCTGTCAGTAGACCTCCCTAAAGACATTTGAATGGCTGTGCTGCGGATCGCTTCAGTCACTCCTTCAGTTTCCATGGCTGTGGGCAGACCTTTGAGTTAAGTTTTCATGTGAGCACAGTAACAGGTGTTCAGTTAAGCGGCTGTTAGCCAGACAGCTAAAACAAGATTCCAGAAGTACTGCATTTTAAAAAGTAGATGCTGTAGGTGAAGACTTCATATTATCTTTTTTTTTTCCCCAAAGAATGCCTAAATGGTTGGGGCTGTGTTTCAGCACTGGGGTGATATGTTGAGCACTCATTGCTATAAGCAAAGCTAAACAACTGCTTTGTTAAATTGGTATTACAATTGCAGAATCGAGTCGAAAATGCTCATTGAAACTCAGCTTTGCTTCTGTGTCTTGCACAAATATTAAAATCACTGTGGTTTGAAACTCAGGTTGAGTCTCAAGTTCAGTACTGCAAAATATATGCTTCATTACACACCTTACCAGAAGTAGTTACTCTGCTGGTCGCAGGGTCTGAATGTGTGTATTCTGACCTTCTAGAATGATGTAGAGATGGAGGAGCAATGCAACAGAGGGGCAACTGTTCCTTTTATTTTGGTTTGTCATACAGTTTTAATTACAGTCAGAGGGCTAAATTCTTTAGGTTGGTGATGCTGTCCATGCTCAAAGCATTATTAGAAATAAACATACTTATTTTTTGTTTTCATTAAAAGTGTCCTCACCTATCATATGCATTTGATGCTTGTGTGTGTAGTATGCATAAATAAAATCAGCTTCTCAGAATTTAAATAGAAAAGTTCTTCTCTGCTCTAGTGTTTATTTATTTTGGATGACAAGTATTAGAAATGTATTTTAAAAACAACCTATGATTCATTCTGTTCTGATTAAAAATTCAGCTGGCACAAAACAAGATTAGTGATTGTGTACGGATGAGATTAATTTGGAGCTCATTACAATGACGCCAGTTTGAGTAACAAGAATTGTTTGTTATGTTAGCCTAGTTGATTGTTAATGTGAGCCAGTTAATAACTGAGGTGCTTATGCAAAATGTTAACCTCACTTTTCCAATTATTTTGAAGTATATTCTGTTTGGCAAAGAGGAGACAATAGCAGTATATGCAAGCTAACTGTCAGTTTAAGGATTTAGGTTTTTTAGCATCCTACTTCAGGTCTCCAGCTAGTCTCCCCAGAATTATTCTGCCCACCCACTGCTATCAAAAAGGCTCCATTAGCCTTAGTGGGGATGGAGGCAAGAGGACATTAGCATTTCCTGAAACCCAGTAAGTGTTGAATGTGTCCTTGTGGGCTAGTATATATGGGAACACTTAGTGCTGCATTCGCATGGGAGGAGGGCATTGCCATCACAGAACTTCAGAGAATGGGCCACTGTGGTTCTCATGCCAGTACGTAGCGTTGGGAAGATTGTTTCCCCTTGTCTAATTGTTAATACTGAGTACAGATTTCAGTCATTGTGGAGCTGATTCAGCTAATTGTGCTACTCAAGTGTATTGGCTGTCATGCTCTATATCTTGTGTAGAGCAATGTTTATTGTAAGTTTTTGTATTTGTAATTATTAGACTCCATATTTATCATTTGGCTATATAATGACTGTCATGAAGGCTGTATTGTTTTCTGTGTCTGTGTTCAAAATCTTAATCATTATTATAATCATTATTACTGTCAACTTGCTGAGTTAGCTTTTAATGGGTAGTGGAGAGATCCTTTAAATATCTCCCTGTTCCATAATTGTTCTTCATTTACTATCAGGTGCATGAGACAGATGTTTAACAGCATCAATTGTTCCTATGCTCACAGTAGCTACAAAAAAGCCCAAACACCCCTTATATTAGCTAATGCCATTTGAACTATTTTGTTCTAAAAAGTCTGGCTCTTGTAGTGTTGGCAAAGATGGCAGGTGTTACGTTCCAGTATGAAAGCCCCTGCATAAAGGCAATGAGCACGATGGTTTTCAGAGTATGACTTTAAAGTCATGGCAGTGGGTTCTCTTTGGGAAATGTGTGGGTAAGTTTGAACTATTTTAGCATTACTATCTCTTCTACTTGCTCTATTTGGGATGGCAGCAGAAGATTTCATTCTTGGAACCCCTAACCTACTGCTCTTGTACTGAAAGCTTTATATTACTTTTGTTTCAGTTGAACTTGGGGAATTTAAGTGAAACAGAATGCAGGATTGGATCCTGCATTTTATTAGACTTTTTTTTCTTATTTTGAACTTACTTATATTCACATTTTTTGTATTCACTTTTTAGTCATGTCTTGACTTTATATGTCAAGATGTGTTTTGATTATTTACAATCCAGTGCTATTTACTGTTTAATTTTCTAAAACAAACGTGAATTCTGAACACTGTTTATTCCTGTCCTTCTATATTGATCCTACCCATTTGTATATATGGGGGATGTATGTATGTGTGCATATATATACACACATATATATCATAACCTATGTATAAGGTTAGGTTCTTTATATGCGTATGGTCACTGAGGCCTTGCTGAGGTTTGTCTGGTATGGATAGGCAGGGGTGACAAAGTCCCATTTTATACCACCAGAAGAGTAATTTAATTTAATTCAGGAGCGTTCCCAGCAGAAGGACCTTTTGGCTGGTATTGTTGGCATTTATGGTATACATTTTTGATGATGTTTTCAAACAATAGAGCTACGCCAGTACAATGTTCCTCTTTAGGCCAGACCTGAAAGAATCTAATTTTGAATGTATTTTGGTCTGGTTTTGGTGTCTGAGCTCCACTCAGTTCCCCCAGGGAATCCTCATTTGTTTCCTTGACCCAGCTAGCAAGGTGTGTCATAAACCAGGCACAGGTTTTCTGCCTTTTATTTTTGCTGTGCTTGTACTGGGTTTAAAATGAGAAATCCCCAAAAGGGGATTCTGGCTGGGAATCCTCTCCTGGGGTAGCCTAGCCAGCTTGACTGCAGCCCATGTGAGGCCAGCATTCAAGAGGTCCTTCTGAGAAGTCATACAGTGTCAAGAGCGAGTGTTAGCACTGTATTAGTCTCTGTAGCTGTGTGGTAAAGATGGAGGCTATACAAACAGTTCAGCAGAAAAAAATCAAGAGAGATGACAAAAACCAAGTTTTTCCTATCATCTTTCCATCTCCTCTTCCTTCAAGGCCTTTCTGCATTGGGAAATTATTCCTTTTTCTCCTTGTTGTAGTTTTCTGAATTTCTCTTCTAGCCTTTCCCTTCTATTTGTCCTCTTTGTCCAGAATTGTTAATAATTATGGGGCTGAGATGGAGTTAGCTACCTTGTATTACTTTGTCATTTTCTATTTATGTAAAATCATTGTATCTATTTACCTCACTTTCTTTTTCCAAAATTTCAGCATTTCTTAGCACAGTTTACAAAACTTGGCTTTCTATCTGAAAAGTGTAAGCAGAAGAGAATATGCTGAAGTCAGAAGTTCCGCTTTAGTTAATCACAACGTTTTGGCTGGGCTTTTTGCCTAGCGAATCCAGAAATTGAAAAAATGTCTACAGTTTGATACTATTTATTTAATTTTGAGGGAAGAAAATATCTGATAAGCCAGGTAGTTTTGCCTTTCTTGCCTAAATCTTGCTAGTGTAGATGCAAAGCTAATTCCATTAGTTCTGTGAAGGGCTTGGTGGGAAAACATTTCCTTTCATTTTTTTGGCACAAGCTTCTCTGATAATGCAATCTCTCCCTAGAATATGGAAAATCTAAACTATTAGCTCGTAAAATATAGTTTTACAGTCCAGGAAATGCTAGTTTTAGGAGAACATTAGGAATGTGCATGGATCATTCAACTGAAGGGTGGCAAAGTGGGAGGAAATGTTTTTCTGCCATACTAACTAATGCACATGTGATGAGAAACTTAATCATTGTGCACTAGCAGAATAGGGGAAAAACATTTAATGGCTTTCCATTTGTATTGTTGTATTAAAAAAAAAAAGATAATTTGTCACGTGAGTTTGACCATCTTTTTCATGGTCATACAGTTAGATGGGCCAGAAGGTTGGACCAGAATAACAGGATGCCTAAATCTTAATGTAAAGGCTGAAAAAGATGTTTAGGCTTATGTTTCTTTCAAGCTATGTCTGTTTAGCTTATACCTGAGCACAGAGCACTGGCCTCCTGAGTTTCTGGATCTTCTCTTGAATCCATGTTGAATTAATCTTGATTTCTTAATGAATTCACTCACTTCTTAGGTGGACAACAGTTGCTACTGAGCTTGAGAGAGACTGCTGTCTCTCCACTAGAACCAAACTGCATGTCTGAATGAGTATTCTTTCTTTTGCTCCTCTAGCGTAAAATCGAGTAGCATATCCTGAAGTTCTGGTAAGTGGAGACGAAGCACTTGTATAGCTAGGTATTAGTCTTAGCTGAGAGCTGCAGTATGAGCACTAGCAAAATCATCACTGGTCTCTTAATTACCAGAGTTCTTGCATGGCAGGAGGGATCGCGGGCTCACCTTTGCAGCCTCACTCTTCTCTGACCCTGTGGTCCCTGGAGACTGGAAAGGCTAGAGGTGGGACAAGCTTGCATCCAATCCTGGGTGTGAGAAGTAGCTGAGCAGGCTGTCAGTGAGCTGGTACACAAACCAAAGCTTGGGCTGTGCCTAAACCTGTACTCTATATATAGTCAGAGCTCTGGTAGGTAGCTTTGCCAATATACTTTCTTTTTATGCTGTTTAGCAAGGGACCCATGCATGACTGAAATCTGAATGCATTTCGAACTTAGTTGTTTTGTTTCTTAACCCCTTTTATTTAATTTTATGCTTTATTTAGTTTACCGGTCCAGTTAGATACTCTCCATTTCCATCTTCCTGGTGTTCCTTCTAATTCCCCAGGATGTTGCCTGAGTTTATCTGCAAACTCCTTAACTTTAATAGTGCCAGGCAATTGATCTCATTATGGCATTTACCCCAAATGTTTCAAGATTTCCTCTGGAAGTCCATTTCAACATCTGATGGCTCTTCAGTCCACTTACTCTGTAGGCTGTGAGAATATACCATCAGAGATACAGTCAGTCTGTATTAGTACCCTGTACTAATATATCTTGCCTTAATGATAAGTGAAGTCAACCAACATGAACAAGAGAAAAATCTTAAGTTGTGAACTGTGTGGTTTAGATAACAAACTGGGTGGGAAGTGGGGAAGGCCTTCGAATGTTCTTTAAGGAATAGTTGGAGTCACTGAATGTGCAATTATTCTTGTAAGCAATGACTCTGTTGGATCTGTGACTTGCTCTCTCCCAACATCAGTTGGCCATGTTGCTGGATATTTTCACAGTCCATGAAGACAAAACAAAAACTCTTCCCTTGCCTCATCTTTTCTATCAGGTTTCAGAGACTTTGACCACTTTCGGAGACTTTTCACCACTGCTCATTTAAGGAGCTATGCCTGGCAACTCTTCCACTACCTGTTTCAAAGACATCTAAATCTAGTGCTGTCCCCTCTATGACCAGGGTGTATTACTGTTATGCCTTTTCTGTAGGAACTCTTAAGGGGATTTCTAGACTTTGTGAGAAAGATAGTTTGAGAAAGCACTTGGAGGAAACAGTGGAACTTGCTCAAATTTTCCCAGTATATTACACTGCTATTAACACTGTGGATGCCTCTCTGTCAGCAGTGCTTTTTTGTGGCCAGTCAGGTTGATCTAGCAGTGCCCTAGACGCCTTCACTGTCTCTTCCTGGTATATTGCTACGCATCAATTTTTCCTCCAAGAAGTACAACTTTCTGTTATCACTAATGGTTGCCTGAGGAAGCAACAGGATTGAGTAAATGAAAGACTCTTCAGGTGGATGGTGTCATATTGGAGGGAAAATACATACTGTGGCATAACTTCAGACCACCAATTACCAGACGCTGATGGCTAAATATGTTCATGTATTTATATGGATATATAATATATCTGCTTTGCAGGAAATAAAGACCTTGCCTAGTGGTAAGGGTGGTATAATGAATTCCAGCATCTCATTGACTTTCAAGTCAATTAGCTTAAACCAAAAATATAAAGTTGGGATATCCCAAGCTGGACATATGAAAGCAGAATGTCTTTTATTTGGAAGTCTGGGAGTGAAATAATAATGTTGGTATTGATAATTCTTTATTATGAACCAGCAAACTCATAATGTAGTTATGACTATTTTTTGCTTCAGTTAATTAAAATATAATCATACTTTTACTTGAGCAATGTTTTATTAAAATTTGAAAAAAATTGTTATTAGAGAAACTGGCAGAAAATTAAAGGATTCTGGCCCTGATGTGTAATGGTACTGGCACAATACACTCTGTTTCCTCACAAGAACCCTAGAACAGTAAGAAATGGCTTGGCTCGAAGGCAACAGCTTGTTAGCTTTCTAGAAACACATTTACAAGGTTTTTCTTTTCTCTTTCTCTCTCTTTTTTTTTTTTTTTTTTTTAAAAAGAGGGAGAAAAGATCAAATCTAACACAGTGTTCCGGAATTGAGAATACATTTAAATTCAATGTGGTGTGCCCATTGAATTCAAGTTGTTGAGCCATGATAATTCATTTTTCTGTAGAGAAAGTCGGTCATTGCTTATGAATATGCAAGAACGACAGACTTTTAAATTAACTGATTACAGAAGGTCAGTTAGAAATAATCATTCTGTCCGATAATGCAGTTTCAGATTTGATTAAATTCTAGGCTGTGAATTCCGTTGTAATTTATAGTTGTACTTTTCTCCAATGGGATTGATTCATTTCAGTTTGGGACCCTGCAGGTTCTTTCCTTCACAAGATATTGTTGGGGTAAAGAAACGTCTTTGCACCCAGGGTAATTTTCAAAGGATCTATTAATTTTCCTAAATGGAGGAGGGCTCAAGCTATATTTTTTTTAATTTTACTGACTTAACTTTCAGCTGTATTTGTTTCAAAACCTATCTTTGTTTTACTCATTCTTTACATGCTTTTATGTCTGTTTCCTTGCTGTCTTCCATCTCAGATCATCAAGCATATACCTGTCTTGCCAGAGACGTAGCTTTTACTTGCATAAAGGAACCAAATTAGTGTTCTTTTCTTATACTGCTTTTTTGAGAAGAGATAACTAGTTTGCATTAATTTGTCCAGTATAGTAGAGAAATAATTTTGATATCCAATGTCTTATGATTTACACAACAGTATTTTGTAAATGTTTTCTTTAGGGACCATATTTTCAAGGCCCTATAAGCTCTCTTGTAGTACAGATGTGAAAATAAAGATGCAAATACTGCTTGGCCAGTGAGATCCACCATGTGATATATTGATCTTAATTCATGGGATTCTGAAAGGGGAAAAAATGGTTAGAAGAAAACAGTTCTGCATGTGCCACCCAAGAATAAATGCTCAAGGAATGTTAGTGGATGCTGTCCAAAATATTAGCTGTGAAGGTTCTGCCTCTCTGCTGTAGCTAAAATTACTTGTTTCGACAGGAAAGGAAAAACCCCAAGAACTGATAAGAGTGAAAGACTTGCTATTTAAAAAGGGACTCCTGAGGTAAAGCATTAACATTGAGCTAGTGGACTGTTCTCTGGTCTGCTGAGGGTCTGAGGAGTTGGGGCCTGTTCATGCTACCATCAGTGCATGATGAGTAAGTCTTTAGCTAAAAGATGTGTGTGCGTATGTCTTGTTTTGAAATTAAATTTGTATTCATGCTTTGTTCCTTTTACTTGCCATGTCTGGTTAAATATGTATGCCTCTGGTAACAGACTCCCAAGGAGAAAAAAAATGCTGTGTACTCATATGGATTAACTAACGATTAGTGCATTGCATTCCCTATCCCAGGATTTATATGTGCTGAGGGAATTAAGAAATTCCTTCTCAGAACAGGTAAAGGTACCATCTGCTTTGAGAGAGGAGTGCTGGGAGGTCTGGAAAGGAACAAAACTTGCTCTAATCCCTTAGCAAAGTAGGACAAGAAATACTTATGCATGCCAAGTCTTTAGGAGATTAATTAGATAGTATTGTACTCTCTCTCTTTTGATAGTAGGCAGTTGCAGCTTTTAAGGGTCTGATTATCTTGTAAGAGAGCTCTGTGGGAGAAACAGGCAGACTTTTTGAGGAAGAGTGCACAACTTAAAAATGCTCTACTGGGCTCAGCTTCACGGTTTCTGCATCTCCAGAGCACCCTTAATGTACAAAGATCAGCTGTCTCTTAACTGCTCCTACAGCAGGGCATAGGAGTAATTTGTAGTAACCTTTGGAAGTCGAGTTTGCTCCTTTTTCAGATGAATGGTACTTGAGAGGCAGTGGTGCATTTATTCTAGGTGAATGCAGAAGAGTGTTCTCCGTGTGTCAGATTTGCTGGGGTTTATTTTAGAGTCGCCTTGGGTATGGGATTGTTAATCAAGAATCACACTGTGTGGCTAGTGGAAGAAAAGATGGAAAATAATTTTATAGAAACTGTAAGGTGCTTTTCTGAAAGCAGAATTCATTTCTTAGTATGTTGTTTTCCTGCTCTGTATTTTCATGCTAATTCAAGGCCTTCAGGTATTTGAGATTTCAGCTAAGCATTTATAAGTTGTTGTAATTTCTGCATCGAGTTTTCACAACCTCTCACTAAGAATAAAAAAATAAAATAAATACTGACTGTCCCAAGCTTTGCTTTATGCAAACTTTTTATCTGTTATACACAATAGCTAGTGGAGCACACAAGGTCTGTAAGTTCTTCGGTTGTATTTGCCATGACAAAAGTGCTCCTGAGTTGAACTGTTTTTATGAAATGTGAAGTTTTGATGTTTGCTTGTGCCCAAAAATGATCATTTCAAGCAGATCACTCCAGAAAGTTGTTCCAGTGGTGCTTTGGGGGAGGGGGATATGAAGAACCTGTGAAAATAAGATGACAAGTAGATGGCACGTAGGTTTACAGTGATTGATTTGAAACTGCAGCCTGTAGGATGTTTAAGTGCTGGCTGCTAAGAAACTGAAGCCTTTGAAGTTGTTATAACGCTCCAGCCCTGCAAATACTGTGAAAAATATCTGTTGATAGAAAGATGTGAGCATATGGCAGATAATTATCCTGTGCCTTTTTCTGTGAGCAATTTCCCTGTGGTGGCCCATGAAGACTATAGCAAAGCAGGGACTGAAATCAGATATCCCAGTTTCTAGACAAATGTTGTAACCACTGGACCCGTATCTCCAATATCTTATTTATATGGAGCATAAGTGCTGATATCATAGTGTGATCTTTCTCATTTCAGATAAAAACTTACATTCGTACAGATTTTAAGCCACTGTAGGATGCAAGTTTTGTGCATGTGGTGTGCAGAGATATAAACAAAATGCAAATCTGTACTTATATTATTCTTTATGATAATTCTGGATGAAAGATGCTATAGAAATACGTTACTGCTGTTATGGGCTTGGGAGGTTTTGTTTACTGACATTTTCTCGTGAAAGTTAATTTCTTGCTTAGAAATATAAAAGTACACTAACTTAAAATAAGATCTTGCTGTTGTTTCCTGTAGTATAGCCAGGAAAAACAGTTACAATCTGTCTTCTTTAAAAATCACATTCCTGGAAGATATTCTGGCAACCTGGATATTTAAACACATTTCAAAGAAAAACAACTTCAGATCAATTAGACATTGTTATCATATTTTCTTTCTGATAGTGTAGAATTATAGTTTGCTGCAGACATTGCCTGGAGTTATGAAATAAGCAATAACCTGTGAAGGAGGCTATGAATTAGCTGCTTACGGAACACGAGGTGCATTATGTTCTGAAAAAAGGGGGAATAGGTAATCACGGACACTGAGTAATTTGCATAGGTTCTTGATAAGCTTTTTGGAAGGATAAAAGAAAGACTGCAAAGCACAAAGTGTTCCAGAACAAAACTTAAATGTGGTTTCTTTGCCAAAAGTTGAATAGTATGGCTACTTTGGAAAGCTAAATTCTGCATGTCTTTGCTAGTAGGGCTGAGAAGCTACTTTGTGGGGTTTTTTTGCTTGCCTCACCTCTAAGAAGATCTCATTAAAACTGAACTGTCTGGCTGCAAATTTTCTTTGTCTTTTTTTTAAATCCAATTGGTGTCATTGCTATTCATTTAAATGAGTTACTGTTGAAATGGCTTAAATTGCGCTCTCTGTGGGTGGCCTTACAATGTCTTTACTCTGCCTCTTTATACACACTTTAAATGAATTCATTTTCTCAACACTTTGGTCATGTCTGATGGTCCAAAAACCTTTCCCTATCAAACTGCGCTCTTACTGTGCAGCCGATTCCTGTCAGGAGGCAGGATCAAGAGCCAGGGAATTCGAAGATTGACTTTGCACCCCAACAAAATCTGTGGGGTTATACTTCTTAGTGAAAATTAGGCTCTTTGATGAGCTTGTTTAAATTAATATCTGACAGATCTTCAGAACAGATCTCCCGAATCACTTCGGATTTCTCCAATGTAGACACAGTTTAATGGATACCTATGGTCTACTAGTCTCTGTGTAATAACTGAATATTATTTTATTATTTATATTGCCACACAGCGTCAGGTGGAGGGCAAAGTTAGTGGATGTACATGCTATTGCTTAATTACTCTAAGGTCTAGATAACTATTTTCTCAAAGACCTTTTCCTGAAACTTAGTCTAATAATGAAAAAAGTTAGCAATTGCCAGGGAAGCTTCTGCCACAAAAGAATATTCAACTTCGTTGTGTTGAATTGCTTACTCACAGATAGGTAAATAGTTATTGGCAATCTTGTGTATGACAGTAGCTACAACTGTGTGGGCACCGATGCTTCTGGAGTCTGGTCTTTATCATATGGAAGTTCTTGTTCCATTACTTTTCCTGTAGACCGTTTCGAATTCATTCCTGTAGACCATTTCAAATTAATTCCCTAATTGGAAAAATGGGGATTAGCCAGTCGTCACAGATGACATTACCAGGCTTTTGTGTCCACAAGAAAATACGCAGTCATCTTCTGATGCTACTAAACCTGCTACTAAAATAAACTGCTTAAGATGAGGTAACAATTTACCGTTTCAGAAAATGAAAGTTACAGAAGTTGCAGTATGGCCAAGCCAAAAGCCAATTAAAAGGTTGAAATTAAGATCTGAAATGTGGAGTTGCTCCTAGTTTTAGTGGAGATTATGGAGAGACATGCGAGCAGTGTCTAGACAGGAGAGAATTGTTAAATTGAGCCTCCATCCGTGTGCTCAGAAATGACAGGTAAGTTCTTCCATGATACGCTGAAAAAATGGTAACATTAAAAATGGTTGTAACCAATCCGAGATGTGCATGTAAGCCTTCATATGAGATGAACGTGAATGCAGAACTAGTTGCAGATGCACAGTTTGAGTTGATTCATACTTGTATATTGTTGTACAGTGGGCCACTTTCAGTCTAGCTGGCTATCTTTTGAGTAACTTAGAGAGTTTGCACTGCAGAGTTCACTTAAAGATATCTGTTGGCAAACGAGACAAGGAATTGAATCCAAGTCTGGATTTCTTTATTTTAAATGAATTACTGATTGTTCTGTAAAATTTTATTAACTCTCTGGAAAATCTGCAGAAATCTCATTTCAAATTAGAAAAGATTTATTGAGTGAAATATGTAACTTAGTCTGTCAGTACCCCAGTCAGTGCGCTCATTTCTTTTATATAAATTTCATACTAATTGCAATTTTATAGCAATTTCAGATTTAAAAAAACTCTTTTCAGCATGCATGTGATTTTGGTAAAATGATGTGAATGTATAAATTTTGTCAGGTCTGTGTGAGCAGAGCAGAAGGAGACTTTGATAGAAGCCACAGAAAGCAACCAATCTTTTGCTATATATGTATTTGCTGGTTATTTCTTTAACTGGGTTTTTCATACCTGCCAGGCTTCAACAGTCTGGCTGTAGGAAATGAGGTTATATGTGTTTTCATATTTCCAGGGTTTTTCTGAAGCCGTAACAACTAAATCTCATAATTTTGAAGTTGCGTTCAGAGCATAGCAAGATCTGAGTTTTGTGGCAAAACTTGGAGCCATGGAACACAGAAACGCTGGAAGCTCACTCTGTTCTTCTAATGTTTTAAATATTTAAAAATACTATTTCTTAAAAAGCTGTATTGGCTAGGGTTGGAATACAGCCTTCAGGCAATCAGAAAATGAAGCGCACAGGTTGCTACTCCTTCTTTTTTGCTCCAAAGCCTTTAGTTAAAGATTTTGCTTAATCAAACAACTTCCAAAGTCTAATAGTGTATACAATACTGCATTGCTAAATAAAATTTTATTTAGAAGATCCTTTATTTCTAAAGGAGGAGGTCAATTTACTGTTGCAGGGACACTACTCTCATTGGCTAAAGTGACAAATCCTTGCATGTTCTCAGAAGAATCATTATAATGCTGAAATTGTAGCAGTTAAGACATTCTACAAGGAATCAACTTGATAAACATCAAATTCTGCTTTAGTTAGGTTTCAACGATGTATGTTACAGGTAGTTGCTTACTTTGTCTTTTGATTTCAAAAATAGAGGGAAGATTAAAGAAGGTACCGTTTGAAACAGAGAACAATGTAGCACTTATTTTGACGTACTGTTGAAATTGGATCACAAAATGGTTTAACAGTATTTTCAGATGAATGAACCTAGTGCTTAGGGCAAATAAGCAACACTTAAAGATATGTAAAAAAAAAAATTCATCCATAGATATGTCATTGTATTCAGAAGTGTTTGTGTTAAAATTTATCAATTTAGACCTTCTGAAAAGAACAGCACTTCTGCAAAGTTAACAAAATGGCTAGAAATGTGATGGCCAATTGCCAAATAACAAGCACTACAATAATATAATTCTAAAGTTAAAAATTAATGTTTATTTAAATCAGAACTTGTGTTACAGAAAATTTATGTAACTATTGTATATTTACTCTTTAATCAGTGAGAATCCGTTGTAATTGATGTATGTATTGGGTGGGTAGTTGAATTTTTCTCCAGGTGATTTGTTTTTACAGCCAGTTCATACTTTGTTTGAATCTTTAGTTACTGAATGAAAGGTATTTAGTAAGGGTCCTACAGTTAAATAATTCATTTTGATTCCTGTAGCTTTGTTCTTGTGTTCTTGAATTCTTTGAAGAGAGCAATACTCGAGCTCCATGCTGGACAAACGACAATGGATTTCCTCTTGCTCTTTTTTTGCTCTGTAGTGTAACGTTATTTAAAAAACAAAAGGTTTGGTTGCATTTAAGTCAGTTATTAAAATATTGTTGGTCATTTCCTTTGACAGAACATTTCTATTGTGTTATACGAATGTCATTAGGAGGAAAGGTTATTCCCACTAGTCTGGCTGATATCAATACATACTGGCATATTACATCCTCTGGCTTTCTGGAAATGCTTTATTTGAGCAGCAGCTTGGGAACAGGAAATTTAAGGTTATACACAGTCTGGTTTCAGACTGCATGATAGAACATGTGTTTCCTAGAAGACGCTGTCTACCTGACAAATTTTCTCTAGTATTTTGTAGAATTGGAAAAGCTTAAATGGGTTCAAGTTGGGAATAAATTTTTACCAGCTGTAGATGGCAGACAAGGTAGAACAAGGATTTCAGTCACTCTGTAGTATGTATTTGAGGAACTTACGTGAACCGCATTAGTATCTCACCTGTTCACAAATTAGTCTGGAATGTAGTTTAGCTTTTAAGATATGGCAGTGATGATAATCCCATTTTATAGGTGTTCTTACTGTCTAGGAGGAAAAAAAGCAGAGTACTTTTACTTCAAGCCATGGTCAAATGTGAAGTCTGTGATACTGTGGTAGCTTCTAAAGGCAGAGGTTCAAGGATAGCATCTTAGCCATGCTGAGCAGCCCTTTCTACCAGAATTATAGTCAGCAGGAGAATAGGAGTACAGTTTAATCCTGTAACTGTTCATTGAACTGTTCAATGAACTATAAAACAAAGCAAATCATAATCAGCAGTTATGTCCTGTTATGTTTCTTAAGCTGAGCCTGTCAGTCTTGGGTGAATCTGTAAATTATGTAAACATCAGGTCTTTTTCAAATCTGTACTCTAGAGGTAAATCTGTACTCCAGAGGTAAGTGTTCCCTTAAGTGCTCCATCCACACTCTAAGATTATAAGTTTTTCTTTTTTTATCAAAGCAAGAACAACGTCTTATGTTTCTGAAGAATGAGAGCACCACCTTCCAAAACTCTGTTTCCCCCAATCGTTTTTGTGTGACAGGAATGTGTTTTTCATCCTAATCACAGGAATGAGTGATGCGTAGACAGTTAATGCAGCAGTGCCAGCCATAGTCATTCAAAAATCATGAATCGTTGCTGAAAGTCATGACAGTGGCCTAAAAACCATGTTTGAGATAGAAAAAGGATTGTATGTCTAAATTGTATTTCTTTTATTTTTGTCTCTCTCCTTCTGTATGTAGGTAGTGCATACACAGATTTCTTTGCCTCTCTGGTAGCTATTAACTTAAATAAGAAGGGGTGGAGGAGATGGGTAGAATGTAGTTGAAATTCTTTTAAAATTTATCCCCTCCAGCACTGAGGACTTTGGAAAAAACAACATGTGGTAAGACTTGAGATAAAATTGCCTTAGTAAACATTATTGATTTTTTTTCCCTCCAAAACAAGCAAGATTTTCAAGGAAGCAATGCATATTTCATGTTGCTTTCACTGACAAATTAGACTTGTATGTTTTAAGCGATGGTGCTGAAAGTGAGAAATTCATTTTGATAACATCTTAACATGTATGACTTCAAGAGGGAAACAAATATAAAGTTGTGGAAAGAGAAATGCTTTAAGTATTAAGCCATCATACACATATAAAGTCTGTATAAAACCATTCTGAAGGCATATATCATGAACTACAATCATCAGAGAGAATAAAAATTATAAGTCTTTTTAATGGAAATAGCCACACAGCTAGAGATTAGGCTACAAGCAGCTTTCTTTGTAGAGCTGAATGTATGGTGCCTGGTGAATAACGGATTAAGCTTTCTATCTACCTTTCCAGAGTATCAGAAGATAAAAATTGTACACAACTATTAGTTTGTTTTCGGGTCAGAACTATGGAGTCTCATCTTGATAAGATCCTCTGTTTCAGATTGAGCTTTTTGTAAACCGCTTCATAGAATCAAAAAATAGCTGAGGTTGGAAAGAGCCTTTAGAGATCATCTAATCCAGCCCCCTGCCTGGGCAGGGTCAGATAGAGCAGGCTGTCCAGGACCTTGTCCAGTCGGGTTTTGAGTATCTCCAAGGGCAGAGACTTGACAACCTCTCTGTGCAATCTGTTCACTTGCATTTATTCGTTTTGGTGTTACACAAAATACAAATAGCTTGTATATTTTAGGGGACATGTTTTTTATCCGGCTTCATTCATTTACTTAACCTAGGTTAAGAAACATCATTTTTTGTTTGAATACAAGGCAGTCTTAAAATAGCTACTTCAAAGTACAGGAATATTTTCTGTCCTTTCATTGTAGAAAATGCTGCATACCAAAGCAGGTTTTCCACTGAAGAGGTAAAAAAGGGCTAATGCTTTTTTTTGTCCTTGCCGAAGAATGTAAATTATACATACAATTTGTTTATGAAATGTCTGCAACTTCCAGGACAAAAGTAACCATGCCATCTGTAACTACTTTGAGTTCAGGTACTGATAAGTAATTTTATTTGAAGCTACTATATTATATCTTCACTTAGTTGTAAAATGCAGACATATTTGCCAGTTCTAAGGATCTTAATGTTAACTGTACAATCCATGCAATTTAAAATCCTGTTGCAGCTAGTTTGTTGTCATATGTCTATGTGATGTACAGAAATAGAGATTAATTTTGCTTATACTCAAAGCTGACCAAAAGCCGCGTGACTATGTTAACATGCCCTGAGCTTGTATCAAGACGACCTGTTGAGGACCTAAGTACAAAGCATATGAGGACCTAAGTACTTTTGCATCAGAACTGTCTCGTGTCTTAACAGCATGGAGTACAGGGTGAGTCCTCATCTGCCCCTAACATAGGTCCATTCTAGGACAACCAGATGTAGGCATGCAACATTGGTCATGTTAGGTATGGTTTGTAACACAGAAAAGCTTTCTGAATAAAACTTACTGTGCATGGAAGAGTGGTCTAAGCCAATGTTAGAGTAGTTAAACTGAGAGATAACATTGCTACTGTGCTACTGACACAGTTACCTTCATTGTATTAACATTTTTATTTCTGTTAATTGTTTCTTGATATACGGTCAACTTGTAATAAAAGCTTCTGCCAGGCACATTGAAGAGACTTGTGTATGGATGGCATTTGTGTTAAGGGGATGAGTCAAGGTAACTCTAGTGAAGAGACAGTCAAGGTGAAGTAAAGCACAAGGTTGAGACAACGGAAGAGAATCCGTTTGCTCCGTCACTGTCAATACTATATCCACTATTTGAATAATGGAGCAGAGTAGTTTCCCTAGTTGGTGTTAATTTGGCGTATTCGCTTGGCTGACTGCTGTTTGAGTCAGATACTCTGCAGGGTTCTACTTACCTGATCCTTGTATGTTTTGTTTCAGTTTTAACTTTCTGAATTCAAACTTTTCAAGTTCTCAGATGCAACAGTATAATTTTAGGGAAGAATAGAATGATATTTTGGGCCTATCTATGCCTGGTAGTAGCCCTGTTATCAGTTTTCTGGTAGGTCCCTATATGGACTCTTATTTGACATTAAGGCTTGCTTTTGCTGTTTGACCTGGTTTTCTTCCAAAGCATGATACAACCTTTGCGTTTAATATTATGGTTTAGCTTTGTCACAAAGATTGCACATGCATATGTGCCTCTGGTATCAGTAGGGAAGGGAGAGTGCTTGTCTTTCTATCGCTGTAAACAATTTTGGTCTCTGTTCTTTTCTAATTCAACAGAATTTAGCTTCTTGGAATCCTTCAAACCCTGAATGCCTCCTGCTTGTTGTGAAAGAGCTTGTGCAGCAGTATCACCAATTTCAGTGCAGCCGATTACGTGAGAGCTCTCGTCTCATGTTTGAATATCAGACTTTACTTGAAGAGCCCCAGTATGGAGAAAACATGGAAATCTATGCTGGCAAAAAAAACAACTGGGTAAGCTGTTAAGAATATTTCTGCTAAAATGCTTTTAGTGATCCTTTCATTTTAATAAATACAGCTCTTGCCTTGGAAGACTTGAGTTGTTTCTGTGGATCTCCATGTTTTATGTTTCCAATGGAGAAAACTTCAGCTCGCTTTCTATACTCCCTGTTTTGTACATTGCTGTCATTCCACTGGAATGACAGCACAAGGTGCTGTCAACCACCTTGGTTGAACCAGATTTCCAGGTGAGTAACTGTTTTTCAACCTGATGTTAGTTCATCTGATTTTTAGATGAAAACTTTGAAAACTGTTGAAAAGCCTGTGCGGTATTTACAGGGCACAGTACAAAATCTACACCAATGCACGCAGCATGGGCGGCAAACAGGAGGAGCTGGAAGCCATTGTGCAGTGCGATAGCTATGACTTAGTCGCCATCACAGAAACATGGTGGGGTGACTCTCACGATTGGAGTGCTGCAATGGATGGCTATAAACTCTTCAGAAGGGACAGGCGAGGAAGGAGAGGCGGTGGGGTGGCCCTGTATGTTAGGGAGTGTTTCGATTGTCTAGAGCTCAATGATTGTGATGATGATACGGTCGAGTGTTTATGGGTAAGGATGAGGGGGAAGGCCAATGAGGCAGATATCCTGCTGGGAGTCTGTTATAGACCACCCAACCAGGATGAAGGGGCGGATGAAGCATTCTACAAGCGGCTGGCAGAAGTCTCTCAATCGCTAGCCCTTGTTCTCGTGGGGGACTTCAACTTCCCGGACGTCTGCTGGAAATACAACATGGCAGAGAGGAAGCAGTCTAGGAGGTTCCTGGAGTGTGTGGAAGACAACTTCCTGACACAGCTGGTAAATGAGCCTACCAGGGGAGGTGCCTCGCTCAACCTGCTGTTTACAAACAGAGAAGGACTGGTTGGAGATGTGGTGGTCGGAGGCCGTCTTGGGCTTAGCGACCATGAAATGGTAGAATTCTCAATTCTTGGTGAAGTAAGGAGGGGGGCCAGCAAAACCACAACCATGGACTTCCGGAGGGTGGACTTTGGCCTGTTCAGGACGCTGGCTGAGAGAGTCCCTTGGGAGACAGCCCTGTAGGGCAAAGGGGTCCAGGAAGGCTGGATGATCTTCAAGAAGGAAGTCTTAAAGGCACAGGAGCAGGCTGTCCCTGTACGCTGTAAGAAGAATGGGTGGGGAAGACGACCGGCCTGGCTGAACGGGGAGCTTTTGCTGGGACTCAGGAAAAAAAGGAGAGTTTACCGCTTGTGGAAGAAGGGGCAGGCGACTCAAGAAGAGTACAGGGATCTCGTTAGGTCGTGCAGAGAAGAAATGAGAAAGGCAAATGCCCAGCTAGAACGCAATCTGGCCGCTGTCGTTAAAGACAACAAAAAAAGTTTTTACAGATATATTAATGGCAAGAAGAGAGCCAAGGAGAATCTCCATCCTTTATTGGATGCGGGGGGGGAACATTGTCACCGAGGATGAGGAAAAGGCTGAGGTACTCAATGCCTTCTTTGCCTCAGTCTTTAACAGGCAGACCAGTTATCCTCAGGGTACTCGGCCCCCCGAGCTGGAAGACAGGGACGGCGAGCAGGATGAACCCCCCATAATCCAAGAGGAAGCAGTCAACGACCTGCTACGCCACCTGGATGCTCACAAGTCTATGGGGCCAGATGGGATCCACCCGAGAGTGCTGAGGGAGCTGGCAGAGGTGCTCGCCAAGCCACTCTCCATCATTTATCAGCAGTCCTGGTTAACGGGGGAGGTCCCGGACGACTGGAGGCTTGCCAATGTGACGCCCATCTACAAGAAGGGCCGGAAGGAGGATCCGGGGAACTACAGGCCTGTCAGCCTGACCTCGGTGCCGGGGAAGATTATGGAGCGGTTCATCTTGAGGGCGCTCACAAGGCATGAGCGGGACAACCAGGGGATCAGGCCCAGTCAGCACGGGTTCATGAGAGGCAGGTCCTGCTTGACCAACCTGATCTCCTTCTATGACCAGGTGACCCACCTAGTGGATGAGGGAAAGGCTGTGGATGTGGTCTACCTGGACTTCAGTAAGGCCTTTGACACTGTCTCCCACAGCATTCTCCTAGAGAAGCTGGCGGCTCACAGCTTAGACAGGTGTACTCTGCGCTGGGTAAAAAACTGGCTGGACGGCCGGGCCCAGAGAGTTGTGGTGAATGGAGCTAAATCCAGTTGGCGGCCGGTCACGAGCGGTGTTCCCCAGGGCTCAGTTTTGGGGCTGGTCTTGTTTAATATCTTTATCGATGATCTGGATGAGGGGATTGAGTGCACCCTCAGTAAGTTTGCAGACGACACCAAGTTGGGTGGGAGTGTTGATCTGCTCGAGGGTAGGAAGGCTCTGCAGAGGGACCTGGACAGGCTCGATCGATGGGCTGAGGCCAACTGTATGAGGTTCAACAAGGACAAGTGCCGGGTCCTGCACTTCAGTCACAACAACCCCATGCAGCGCTACAGGCTTGGGGAAGAGTGGCTGGAAAGCTGCCCAGCAGAGAAGGACCTGGGGGTGCTGGTTGACAGCCGGCTGAACATGAGCCGGCAGTGTGCCCAGGCAGCCAAGAAGGCCAATGGCATCCTGGCCTGTATCAGAAATAGTGTGGCCAGCAGGAGTAGGGAAGTGATCGTGCCCCTGTACTCGGCACTGGTGAGGCCGCACCTCGAATACTGTGTTCAGTTTTGGGCCCCTCACTACAAGAAGGACGTTGAGGTGTTAGAGCGTGTCCAGAGAAGGGCAACGAGGCTGGTGAAGGGTCTGGAGAACAAGTCTTATGAGGAGCGGCTGAGGGAACTGGGGTTGTTTAGCCTGGAGAAAAGGAGGCTGAGGGGAGACCTCATCGCTCTCTACAACTACCTGAAAGGAGGTTGTAGCGAGGTGGGTGTTGGTCTCTTCTCCCAAGTAACAAGCGATAGGACGAGAGGAAATGGCCTCAAGTTGCGGCAGGGGAGGTTTAGATTGGATGTGAGGAAAAATTTCTTTACTGAAAGAGTGGTGAAACATTGGAACAGGCTGCCCCGGGAAGTGGTTGAGTCCCCATCCCTGGAGGTATTTAAAAGACGTGTAGATGAGGCGCTTAGGGACATGGTTTAGTGGGCATGGTGGTGTTGGGTTGACGGTTGGACTCGATCTTAGAGGTCTCTTCCAACCTTAATGATTCTATAATTCTATGATTCTACAATGTTACTGTGGAAGTTTGAGTTAGCTCTGAAGATTTGAGAGGCAGAATTAACAATGTTGGTATGACACCCTGCCCAGGCAAATCAGCCTGCTTAGGGGTAGGATGTATTAGGGTGTGGTTCCACATTACAATTAAGTTTATTTAATTGGTAGCTGCAGCTGCCTGTATCTCTCTGGCACTTGTGTAAGCTGAGATGAATTGTTTCAGGAATCTAAACTAGAGAGGAAAAAAAAACTCGACTAATTTTCTGTAGAAGGACAGGAGGAGGTGAGATGGGCTAGAGCAGTGACTTTGTAGGGCCATGTCTTTGTATGACAGTCAGACATTAAGCTGGCTTATCTGTTTCCTGAAGTTGTATCCTTTGCCTGGGAAATGTGCCATGCTGTGTAGAAACACTCTGTGTATGCTGTCTCAGCCTTCTAAAATGAGACTGTTGGCAATGTAGACATTTTGGTTAGTGTGTGATTTGATTTTTTTTTTTTAACTGATCTCTGCCAGAGAGTAAGTTTTGCAAAAATCAGTTTTTTCTGCTGGTAATATATTTATCAAGGGAAATTTGGAGTAAGATACATCAGGAAATATCTAATTGTGTTTATGCTGAACGTGTCCCTCTGTTGCTTTCCACAGTAGCATACTCTTAAGATATACTGGCCTTCAGAGGCAGTATCTTCTGAAATAGATGCAGTCTGAAAGTTGATGAAAATTCAGTATTCCTGTTATCAGGGCCTAGAATTCAGCTTTATGTCACTTTAATCATCCTTAAGCTACAGGTAACACAAGGTTGTTTACTTTACAACTCACAGTACTTATATTCACCTGTTTTTCTTTTCTTAGACAAGTCATCTAGGCTTTTCTATTTTAAGCCAAGTAGAATTTTCTTTATCAGAGAATTTCAGATCTCTTTTTTTGTGTGTTTATAGATCAGAATATTTCATTGAAATTAATTTGTTCTTAAATGTTATTCTTTATAGCTCGCATCACAAACAACTTGTCACATCTGTAAATATCATCAGACTGGTTTATTGAAATGCAGAAGGCTTCCTGAACTGTACTGAGATTTTATCATAATTTTTGGCAGCTGCCAAAATTCCTCTCAAGAATGTAGAAAACTAGGGGTTTTTTTCCTTTTTTATAGGAAAGCCATATCTACTCAAGCCTTTTGAATCTTTCCTCGGTCTTTGGTGACTGAATAAAGAAATTTTTTTTTTTTTTTTCATTTGAAATGCTGTCTTAGTTAAAAAATATTCCAATAAAATAAATACCTTTTGAGGCAAATCCTTTTAATCATTGCAGAGGTATTTGAGGTTTCTGTAGCGTGTGCTTTGTTTACAAAGTTTACATTCTCTATCAAGAAAACTCTGGGAGTCTTGTTTGGAGATTCTGTGAAACTGTAATCTACATGACAGAGGCTTGTTTGAGTGTCCTAAAACTCAAAACTATGAAACTAACTTGTTCTCCTTCCTGTCCCTTACAACTGTCTTGTTAGTCTTGATGATCGGCGCAATAGGAGTGTGTACGTGAAAAGCAAGAGGTAAACTGCATGTTATCTCCTCTGCCTAGAAGTCATTGAAATTCATGTTGTTGCTGTCTCTCAGGAACCAGCAGTAGCTCAGCAGACTTCTGAAATAATCATCTATGAATGAACCTTGCACAGTGTTATGACAGCAATCATCTTAAGGGCATGAGTTGAAAAAGTTTGAGGAGGAGGCCTGAATTCAGTGCTGTGTTCCAAAATGGAACAGAAATTTGCTTTTATACCTTTGTTCCAGTATCTCCAATTTCCTGAAGTGATCTCCAAGATCTATGACAAATAGACAAACCGTTATCTAGCTTAGTAGCTTCATGTTGGCAGAGTACCAGCTGATACAGATGCCCGTTAACTAGCTAATCTCCCAGTGCTGTGGCCAGAAATTGATCTGATTTGACCTGATGCCTGGGACCAACTGGTTGGGGTTGGGTAGGCGAGCACCATGGACAGGGACTGCTCCCTGCCTGTCCAGAACACTTTTGGAAGTAATACATTGCAAAATAATCTTGATTGAATGACATAAAAGATCTAGACTGCAAGTCCTTATTTACTTCCACATCGTGGAGCAGCCGATGTTTTGATCAGAGAGCATTCATCTGTTCAGTGGCCATCCCAGTTCATCAGACTTGGTATTTTACCAGAAATGGCAAATTTATGGCAAATGGCAAATTTTACCAGAAATGGCAAATTTATGGCAAATGTCGTATGGCATCTTTTTGGAAGTTAAGACCAGACAAGAAGCACTGTCTATAATACCCATTTCACTCTGAATAAAAACCGAGTGTCCTGACTGTCATCAAAGCAGTCTTTGTGTTACACATGCACAAGAAGTCAGTGATTTTTCTGCGTACATAAGTAATACAGCATCAGAAAGTTAGCATCTATCCTCACGAGTAGTGTCATCAGGAAAGGTTTCAGAGCCTGGCTTTAATGTAATAAATACTCGCTTTTTGTTACATAGTGTTTCTACGTGCGATTGCTTTGCCTCTATTGTGTGATTACCAGGGACAAATTTTAAGGGCTGTTCTGAGCTAGCTGGCAGCAGGGTGGGTTACAACCTATCATCACACAAACCCTTTTGGCAAATGATATAACTGGCAAGTTACCGTTAAAAAGATTTTGGCTACATTCAGGATCTTGTTTTTTCTTGTTTAGTGACTGGAAGGTAGAATGAGTTATCTCTAGTTCATGCCTGATACATAGACCAAGAAACAAATTGGCACTGATATTAGCATTGCTTATTGTACATCTGCCTAATACAGCATCTTTGTCTGTATGTGCTTAGTTGCTTGGGATGAAATCCTTGCTTACTTCAGGCATAAAATTAATTGAAGGAATCCAGTTCTGTAGAATTTTTTTTCCTTCTCAATTTTATTTTATGTCAGTACCACAGAAAAACGTGCTTAGCAAACAGTCATTTGTATTCCTCAGCTGCCCTGCTTAGCAGCTTACCATTCATTTTGGAAAGCCAGTTTCCATTGACTTTGACTTCCAGTACATTCTCAGAGAGGCTTGTGCATCTGCAGGCTTGTTTCCATCAGTACTTTTTTCAGCCAGTTCCTTTCTGAATCAATATGCATAGCAATCGGTGTGGTCTGTCACTGTGGAGGCTTGTGGTCCAGTGGTGTATGGCCAGTGACAACCTTTATGTTTTCTCTAATGCTGAGCTCAAAGCAATTTATGGATTAGCACAGCTAATTGAGAGGGGAGGCAAATGTACTGGCTATTTGGCAAAGGCATATGGCAAATTTTCAGTATCAGTACAGGTTTTAAAAGACATTGAATTCATTCCTTTTGAAGAGTTGTCATAGCCTTTGACAAGCTGTCCCCATAGCTATGTGGAGTTCTTGTGATAACATCTACTAAACGTAGTAAAGCAGTGGCCCGAAAGGCATCCTTCTGACACCTGTATGGGTTATAAGCCCTTAGTATTCAGGGTGACTGAGCACTGGCACAGGTTGCCCAGAGAGATTGTGGGATCTCCATCCTTAGAGATATTCAGAAGCTGTCTGGACGCGGTCCCAGGCAACCTGTTTGCTGTCAAGATCCTCTACATCTCTTCCATGGGTCACTGCTGCATTTTACAGAAAGGATGCTTCCATTATTCCAGATATATTACAGGCTTTTGCTTACCACAAGGTATAGCTGTATACACAATAAAAGATGATCCTGTTTAAATCTAGTGTATTAGATATTAAATCTAGTGAATTTACATTCACCCTTTTAATGAGAATTGCAATATACACATTCACCATAGATGGATATATGCTTTGTTAAAATTTGTATATCATAGATTTCTTGCTTGAAAGTATTTTTCTTCTCTCTTTGTGTGGCTATGCAAAACATTTAAAATAGTAAAATGAAAATAAGGTACACATAACTATGTTCAGGGAATAGTGAAGTAGTACGTGTGTGTTACTGTGGAAGAATGAATGCTGCATATTCACACAGCTTTGATTTGTCCCCTTGCCTGTTAAAATGAAGTACTGTTTTTTAAAAATTGTATGTCATCACGTAACTAAGTACTGTACGTATGCAAAGATAGGGCAGTGTTAAAACTGAAAAAAGTTTTGCTACCTTGTCTCAAGATGTCCTGATTTTTTGTACTTGACTGATAAAATTAATGTTTAATGCTTTTTGTACTGCTCATTCAACATTACAAATATACTTGCTGTATGGCTACTTTATTGAATTAAAAAATAGGGATGACAAAAAATTAATATGGAGGAAATCAGACAAGCATTTGTTTTTCAGAAAGAGCCAACATCATTGCTTCATAACCAGGTGGACAAAGTCTGGTTTTGAGGAAGTGTATGAAACAGAAAGGAAATCCTTTCCATTTCCTTTGCATACACTTTATGCATAAAAAAGAGCAATGTGTAGGGGACGCTTGGCAAATTTTCAGTAAATGGTTGTCTAGGTGTTAAGTGTCACATAATTCTGAAAACAAATTATATAAAACTGTCTACTTTGGTTCTTTCCTCTATGTTTATTTAGAGGACGCTTTTGATACATTCTTACCTTACTCAATGCAAATTCTCTTCTGCATACCTGCAGTGTTTGTGAAGATGCCTCTGTTTTATCTATACACTCTTATAAATTTGTCAGGTTTTTCGCTTTGCTTTCAGACCATTTGCAGGTCTTGCCGGACCTTTGTCCGGAAATGAGTACAGCCAAGATACATCTATATTTAGGACCTAACAAAGTATAGTCTGATTTTTGTCATGCACATTGTTTCGTACTGACTACTTTTTGCTGTTGACTTACTGGAAATGATGTTTTATGGTTTTTAAGGTGTTTTCACATATAACATCTGTGAAATCTGTAAATTATTTTTTTCTTCTTCAGTAATTCCATTGAGAAATGTTGTCTTAAATCTCAACCCTTCTGTTTGGTATGAGCTCTTACACATTTTTCTGGTTAATATTTCATCCTCAGAACATTCAATTTGTGGTTCTGTTTTAGACCAGGTCTCATTAGTGTTACCTTTTTTCCACAGACTGGAGAATTCTCAGCTCGCTTCCTCTTGAAGTTGCCTGTAGATTTCAGCAACATTCCTACATACCTTCTCAAGGTAAAATGAATGTTGAAGTTGACAGTGTTTGTGAGAGAGTATGAATTATTGAAATGTTCTTAGTAACTGTTTTAACTTTCCTGCCTTCCGCCTCTCCAAGAGTTTGAAAGTCCACCATTTCTAAACCTGATTGGGTTATGTTTTGGAAAGGTGATGTTAGACATACTGTTGTTTTGCATGCTGTTTTACCAGGTAGTAAATATACACCTATCACTCTAAAGGATCTTGCAGGATTTGGGTTGTTGTAGAAGATGGTGTGCAATGCAGATGTTCTGGGTTTTTAGACAACATGATAAGTAGCAAACCCTTGACCACATCCAAGGTATTATCTTGGGGAATAAATTTAAATATCTCCAGATCAACTCTTTTTATATGAGTCTGTGGAATTTCATGCTATGTAAGTGTTGCGTTTTTGAATGAACTGTCCAATTGTACCAGTAGTCTTGATAGTAGAAGCAGAAAAGCAAACTAAATATACCATTTCTTAACAGGGAGTGAAAGCAAATACTGACGACACGAACTGAAGGTTTTGATGATTACTTTGCTTCATTGTTTACAATGAACACTAATTTGACCAGGTATTTTAGAAAGTAGGACTACAGAGTATTGATGTGAGTTGGAAAAAAGTATTTCTTTCTCTGCTAAGAGGAAAACAAACAAAAAAACTCGTGACAAACTACCAACATGAAATAATTTGAAATGAGTGGTTTTCACAGCAGGAGGACGGTCACTCTTTCAAACAGTTACTGTGGAAGCCCATCATAAGGTCAATGTTACTATATTCAGAGAATGCAGTGAGAGATCTGGGTTCTCTCTGTCTATAATTACCGTCAGAATGAAGTGCCAGAACTTCTACTGCAGACAAGGTTTGAGTCAGCTGATGTTACCAACACCCATCTATCCTTTAAACTGCATGTCTGCCTTCTTACTCAGCTTTTTACTTTTAAATATTTGGAAAGAACAACAGCTGCTTAAAGTTTAGCAACTAATGTCTTGAGATGAAAATGCCAGCGTAGATCCCATTACCTCCTCTTCATCTTATTGTTAGAACTGTCTTCAACTATTGTTAGATCACAACTGCAAGTGTGAATCTTCAGTGTTTCTCCAAATAAAATGTCTCAAGCTAAGAACCATGAAAATAAAGGCAGGCACAACTATAATCTGAAGTTTTTGGTTGTAGTCTGAGATCGGTATCCTATGATCTCTTTACCCTCTGTAGACTGTTTGCTGTTTGAGTAATGAGCCATTCCTAACTTTCTCAAAAACGTCCAGGTAGTTTCAGATTGTTCCTGTGTTCATGGTAGCAGCCCTTCTCCCAGCTGCTGTGTTTCATCAGGGCCTTCTCTTCTCACTTGATGGGAATGTTTCCAGTCAGATGTAAGAGGGTTGGCCAAGGCCTTTTCAGGAAGCATGGCGTTGCGAAGCAGGATGCAGCAACAGTTCACCTGGACTGCAGGATAGCTGTGATTTGCTTCTGAAAGACTCTGTGCAAAAAAGGAGACTGAGAATGTCTAGCGTGAACTATGCTGTCTGCTCCTGCCAGAAGTCCAAGTGCCGTATTTTCCAGGAACAATTTTAAATTGGTCAAGAATTTCAGGACAAGTGCATACCCAGTATGTTCAGTAGCTTCAGTCGCAGGGCTGTCTTAATACCTCTGTTCAGTCTCTGGGGACACTGCATGACTTGGAGGTTGGAAGGTGGTGTATGAGTTATGTAAGTGTCATCATGTAGGAACCCTGTGATAGAAACAGATTCTACTTTTGTTTCTAAAGGGTAACGTTTTAATGCATGACAGCATTCTCCTCCTTACTGTAATTCCCTATCGTGTTCACTAAACATCTTCTACCTTCTCTAGACAAGGTTGGTATACTGTAGATAAATCATCGGTGTTCCACAACTGCTTCCTGGAGTGTTGTTCACCCTGAGTACTGAATGATTCATTAGTCTGAAGGAAAACATGTATTTATTTTGCATGCATATATAGATTGTGTGATGTGAAAAGGCACACACAGAAGGTAGCAGAATCAAAGTTTCCCAGGCTACCCTTATTTTGACATTTCTAAAATCTTAATGTCTTAGCTTTGGGGTTTTAAAATTAATGTATTTTTGTATGTAATAGCCTGGATTTTTACAACAGCAGATCCTTCTTGATGGGCAACGTACTGATGAAATCCTTAGCTTTCTTATGCAGACTTCTACTATGCAAACTGACAGGTTAACTGTCTGTGGTAGGAAGGTGATATGTAGTCTGGATGAGTAGCCACAGAAGAAGAAATATTGTTTTATTCCAGTAGTGTTTGTTGACAGCAGAAGAATGGTTTGACTCAGGCTCCAGCATGGATTATGACAGAGTGCTCCGTAGCAGGCATAGATCTTTTACCCCTGCTGCCTTTAGCTCCTTGTATTCTGACATTATCAGCTATATGAATGTCATCTCATACGACAACAATATAAAGGCAGGTAGAATTGGAACTACTCTGTTGTGGTGGAAATAATTATGCTCTGACTACTCCAAATTCATAAAGCTATTAAAAAAAATACAGATTTTTTTTTTTAAGCTGTCCCTGTCTTTCTTATTTCTTTTCTTTTTTTTTGATGAGGCTTTTGACATAAATAGATCTTTGATTTGTTGCAATAAAATAGGAGATTATTTTCCATCGTGTCTGCCAGTCATGTCGGCTTCAGTGCTACCTGCTGGATTATGGTACATGATAGAGCATCTACTGATGCAGTGGAAATAATTGTTAATATATTACCCTGAAAGGTGGAAGAGCAGTCAGTAATTGAAGGCTGTTAGTGTATTAACAGCTCAATGTTTAACTGCAGAATTTAATGTGTTTGAATTATGTTCTAGTCTGTAGCCAGCCTTATAGTGTGCAGTAGCTTCTCTGTGATGATTTGCAAAGTTCAAAGCTGTGTTATGCTTTCTCTGCCATCTTGTTTTTTGATGTTTAATTAATATGACTTGAGTTAAAATCTGGTGAAGTATTTAAAGACCATTATTTTTGCCTCATCAATCACTCCTAGTACCCCAGTGATTTGTAATGCTCTCCTGAAATTTTTATTGATGTCAGTAGGTAATCACACTACAAGTGTGACTGTAAAGCTTTGTATACTAAGTCAATATTCAGGTTTGAGGGTGCAAACTGTGAGAACAGTCCGTAGTGTTACAAAATCTTTGGAGTTGTTGAGAATACAGTCTGGAATCATAAGATCTTACTCTGTCAACTTTGTACTGATGGTGATGAGAGTATTCTTCTTACCCTATAAAGAATAAAAATTTGAAGGCGTAGCATAAGTTGGGTTGTTATGGACTGGAGAGGCGGATTTATCAGGTTATTTTAAAGGTATTCACTGCACTAAATTTAAAATTCAGTTCAAGTGCATGTGCGTTTTAAGGAAAATAGCAGAATATATGAAGAAGAGCAACAATGATTAAAAGAGCAATGCAGAGTACACTGTCTCTTCCTTTGAATCCTGAAATTCTAGTAAAAGTTCTTCAGTTACTGTTTATTTGGAAACATAATACCCCCTGTAATGACTGCAGCAGATAAATCTTTTTTCATAAGTTTTCTTGGCATATTCCTTCACATTTGAAAGAAAAAGTATCATTCTTTATTTTCCAAGCTGAAGAACTGTTCAAAAAGAAATGTTGGTTTACATTGAAAAAGCACATTTAGGAAAATACACCCTTTCATTATTTTTTCCTTTACAAAGTTATACTTTAATACAAAGGTTTTGGATTGAATGTGGACCTTCGTATCCACTTTTAAATTGTTTTCTTATGCAAATCCATTTGACAAATGAAAATTTTAAGTGTTGAAACAACTGCAGAATCAAGCTGGTGGCTCAAACTACTGCAAGGTTCATTACTTGGTAAGTCTTCCATGAAGGTTCTCTTATTTGACAAGAACGTGGCTTTGGCTCAGGAAAATCCTTACATCTGTATCTGTTTACTATTATACTTTCCCTTTCCCTTTTTTGCAGTTGGATTTTTAATCAGCACGTTCATTTTGGCTTAAATTCTTTTCTGTTAGTTGCAACATTTTTAATTTTTGCCACAGTATTTTATAAATGGAAGTATTCACTGTATATACTGGTTTTGAGAGTCAGTAGTTCACGTTTGTGCATCTTTACAGATATCATGTATGCCACAGTAATAATGAAGGTAATAGACTTCACATCTAAAATACCTCATCCAAATTTTGTTTCATTCTTTGTAGTTTTGGTCAGCTACAGGGACATGTGTTATCATAATGATAATTCATTAAATATCTCCAGCTCAGTAATTTACAAATTGTACTGGATTATGTGACTGTAGTATGGCTACACTGTATGAGTGAACTTTAGAGTATGTTGCCAGTGTTGCTGTTGAAAACAAGATATTTAGGTATTTTTCTTTTATTTCCATGTTTCTTTGAGGTTTTGGCTAAGTAAGATGCGCCCTGATTACCACCACCTTCTTGTATGTAATTTTTAAAGTATTCATTTCCTATTCTTATGTACCTGCTGCTTGTGCTCTGGTGAATAGCTAATATCTGGACCAATTTAACTATGATGCTGTGACCAGCAGCCTTCCAATAATTTCTTACTATTAAAGTGTAAAGGAAATATGCAAAGCAGACCTAATTTCTTTTTGTAGAAGATTTTAAAAAAATCTTCAAACCTGTTTTTTCTGAAGAGCTTTTTTGTGATGACCATTGTATTTAGTGTGTATCTTTCAGAACTGAAACAAATAACAGACATTGTCTAGACACATTGCCAGGGGCCAAACAGTTGTGTGTAAGACTGTCAATGGAAAAGGTTTATCCTCAAGTTCAAATTGAAAGATAAGAACATATTTGTGTTTTTCCTTACTGTGATTTCATCATTTGGAAGTCTGTTAAAAGACTTAAGTGCAACTTTTGTTTACGACGTAGACCAAATTCCAAGTACTGTGAAAAGACTGTAATACTTGTGTATGTTTGAGTAATCAGCTATAGTAGAGAATAAACAAAAGTTAAGTATAATATGCAGGGTCAAATGAGATTTTTTTCCCCAGGCTGGTTTCTTCACAATTGTGATTTAGCAGTTTGATTTATTTGACAGCATTTAAGGTTTGTGTTAAATTGCTGCAAATACCAAAACACAAATACACTTGTATAAAAAGCAGTACTTCTGCTGTTTAACTCAAAAATTTGAGCTAACTATTCTGAAAAAGTACAGTATTTTCTTTTGCTTTTAAACTTCATTTGATTTTGTTGGTAGCTGGCTAACTAAAACCTGATGTGTAGTGTCTTAAGGTCACAAAGTCAATGGCAAGAAAGGATTAGAGTCCAGATCTGACTTGATCTTTTTACACTAGACTGTTTTACACTATGCTGGGCAGCTACCTCTCAAAAGAGCATAGACCATTATGCAGTATATACTATTTGACTATCTTCCCGTAATGTATGTATGTATGTCTTCTGTATTGGGTAGAATGATGGACCTGTACGTCATATGAAGCTTGTTATGTCTATGGTGCCAGCTGTCATTTTACCTCTTTTACAAATAGAAAAACTGGCAGTTTATAAGACTTGCAGGTAATCCTGAAATAATATGTAGTTCTCATTATTCACAATACTTTGACCATGCTTTCCATAAAGATCTTCTAAGCTAATACATAGATTGCTATTGATCTTATACTACTTAAGACTTTATGACAGAGCCATAACATTAACTTCCTGAATTGTATTCCATAACGTATTCCTTATCTTGAGATGTATGTAAGCATTCAGAGCAAATAGTTTAATTTTTAAAAGTAGATGTCAGTATGATATTCACTAGATTGCTTATCGTACCAGCATTAAATTACTTAAACAGAATATCGAATCGTCAAAGATTGTCTAGGTTTCTTCTGTTAATAGTTTAAAGGCAAGCTTTAGAACATGCAATTACAATGAGCCATTCAGATTTTAGATTAGAAGTGGGTCTGTGCAAGTTAGTACTGGCAACATTCAAAACAGAATAGTTTGTAGTAGCTGAAGCCAGTAAATTGTACTGTCTAGAGGCCGTGAAAATAAATGTAACCTGTGTGTGCGGAAGACATTTATCAAGAAGAGATGTCATTGATACTTGTCTCTAAGAATCTTTCATTTTAGCCTGTGCCCAGAAATCGGCGGTTTACATTTGCTGTCCACTTTTTTCATCAAAAAGTACTAAATGAAGTACCATCAAGGAAGAGTTCCTTTTCCTCAATATGCTGGCCAGTGTCAGAGTAGCAGCCTGCTGCAGAAGCATGCAAACTCCAAGCAGCGGAGCTTGCATAATGAGTGAGGCCAAAAATAAAAAAATAAGAAGTTGTTCATGTCGTGAAATGTTTCTGGCAGTTTAGGAAGTTGTGGAGTCAGAAAAATAGTGACTTTTTTGGTGATAAAATATTTTTAGGTGTCTGGTTTTTCCTAATAGCTTAAAAAACGTAAGATCTGTCAGCTGTAAAGGTTTGGGGTTTTTGTTTTGGCTTTTTTTTTTTAGCGGGATGTTTCAGTTGTCACTGTAGGTAAAAGTGTAAAATCTTACTTATTCCACTGCATAGAAGCATTGCGCTTCTTAGCTAGTCTTACTGCTGCAGCCTAATTATTAACCTTACAGAATTTTGCAGAATAGGTTGGCCTTCTTGCTTTGCCACAGAATCTACTGATTCTGGCATTGGAGAGTTAAGAGTAAAGTGTTACTGCTATAATTCAGTGAAGCTCCAGAAATACTTATAGAAACTACAATTTAATTAGTCATCCTTTCATGATTTTATTCTAATATCTTCTGCCCACAAACCAAGGGAAGCAAAGCCCTATCAAAGTATACTTTATAATCAGAACGTGTTATATTTGAATTTTCTAAACTCATCAGTTCCCTTCATTCTCACTAGATTTTATTAGTACAGCTTTTCCACAACAACATGATTTGTTTGTAGTAACTAGTTACTAAAACCACATAAAGCATGTTAGTGTCAGGAGCACCTTAAGCTTCATATGCTGAAAGCCAAAAGCAAGTTTTTAAATCGCCTTATTCTGTAATTTATTGGAAGATTTTGTTAATAAGATCTGTCAACTGGAACAGCTCATTCTGCACAGCTGATGATTTTTATAGGTTATGATCTTAATATGAATCATAATCTCCAATCAACTGTATTTCTGATGACAGTTATCTTACATTTAAACATTTTATTTTTCTAATGCAATAGTAAAGGAAAGAACTGCCACATCTACTGATAAATTAAATCTTATGATATACATCTCAATTTCTGTGAATTTTTCTCTAATTTGATAGAACTACTAATTTGCTATTCTGAGATGAGTAGAAATAGGGTTTTCTTCATTAATTTTCTAAAAAAAAAAAAAAAGAAAAACAAGGTAAAAAGAACAGCTTCTTAAAAGCCTTTTTTGCATCTGGTGGGAAAGTTTATAGACACGTTATGTTGCGTGACTTGGTTCAGATTTACTGCCTTGTTAGGGCTTGTAATTTGTACTACTGCTTTACATTTGCATTCTATGTATTGCATAGGAAGAATGGAATTCAATAGTCATAAAAATAATTGCAGGTTATTACATAATGATGATGCTTGTTTTATCTGTCATGGTCCACCCATAGTATGTAGAACAAGCAATGTACAGTGGTCTTAAACTGGGAAGAGGATCTTGGATACATTTTTTTAAAACTTTTTCTTTAGTTCCCCATTGCCATTTCTTCTTGAAGGGAAAAATATTTGAGAAGTTGTTGAGCATGGAATATGAACATAGCAATAATCTGTAAAATTCATTAACCAGCAAATCTGCATTTGCAAATATAGAAGTACCTAAAGCATGATGGTAGGATGTTAAGAAGGATATTTCAGTGCTGAGCCCAAAGCCTCTTTCTACTATTATGTTTCTTCCTTAGGCTTCAGATCAGGGCTTAAGTCCTACAGCAGTTCATATTTTGAGGTTTTAAAGTCAGTTTTGTATACAAAAGTGCCTGTTATTTACTGTTTCAGTGATTGGATTGGTTTACTGTTTTGGGGTTTTTTTTGTTCTGGCTTTCAGACTACTAGATAATGTCTATCTTAAGAAAGAATAGTACTAACATGAATGATGATTTCATATGATTCTTAGTCATTCTTGTTTTGGATTCTGTGATTTGCACTGGTAACTTTTTTTTTGTTAAATACAGAAAATCCTTTGATGGCTGTCAGTCTAAAAAGGTGGGTTTTTTTAATATGTATCTGAAAAATAACTGTGTAGCAGATTGTATTACACTGCTCACTCTTATTTGGTTTCATAGGTTTAAAGATTTAAGCCAAAAATATAAAAAAAAAAATAAAAAAAGCTTTACTGTTGAATCAGTTACTCTCAGCAATAAACATTCTGAGGTTGGATGATCCATCACATTTATTTTTGTCTAATTGATACTGACAATGTCGTTGATCATAATATCATGAAACATAAAGTAAAAAGAAAAAACAGTCTAGGACGTTCTGCCATTTTGCTTCCATGTTACCAAAAGAATGCACAGCATTTTCTCCACTAATTGCTAATGAATATTGTGCCATGTTTCTATCAAGCTTTGCATTTCATAGTAACTTCTGTTTAGGAAAGTAGTTGCTTGTTTATATAAGGTGTATTTCGGTATTTTCTGCTTTAGGAGACTTTAGATGAAGAAGGCTAAAGGAAAGACTGCCTTGTCCAGCAGCATCTCAGTGAGACAGTGAAAGACAGATAAATAAAACTTAGACCTGTTGACTCTCTATTTCTGTTTTAATGATTTAAGTGTTCATGCTAGAACTTGTATGTCTTTCACGTGCTGGGACCTGTAATCATTGCAAACAGCACATCCATGGGAGAGATGGGGCAGTGGGGAGGAGCATTAATTTGGCTTCATTGGATTCAATTAGGTGCACTCCTTAGGTCTTAAGAGGTTACCAGTACATCTAAATTTGTGCAAAAAGATGTCCGTGAATTAAATGTTGGTTTTCAATTACATAATGAACTGTCTGGAGTGCACATACAATATTTAAGTATACCGATATAATATAGATAGGAAGTACTTCTGCTGAAGGAAAATAGTGAAATAAACTAATAATGCTGCTCCAACTCTTGCCATTCTTTGTCATTTTAACAATTTGCTTATTGGAGTTAGATTTAGTAACAAACTGCTGAAATATGTACCTTTTTTAATATATCTAAACATGTTTATATATATGGAGATATCAGATACTCTGTGTTTTACTGGAACATCTTTTCTGGTCTAGAAAAATGTTAGACAAATGTGACTGATGTCTTGACTAAAACTGATGACTGACTGATGGTATGTAAATAATCAGCGACTCATTTGCAAGAACCCTGAGGACAATATGTTGGTTAACAAAGAAAAAACACGCTTATTCCAAACTATTATTTTTATTGTTTAGCATTTATAGTGTGTCCTAGATAAAATGATTAATTCTATCTCATTTCACCTAGACTTACGACTTTTTGTAAGTAATAAATCTTATTTAATTTTCATCTTACTATTGTTAAGTGATTAGATTAGCTCTTGAAATGTAGGTCAAATTATATGCAGGTTACCATTTTGACATACATACAGGTATTCTCTCTTTTCATCTACATAGGCTAGATGAAAATAGTAACAGAGCATCTCACAAGTTCTTATTTAATATATTGTTCACAGTAGTTGTGACATACGGAAAAAACCCTCTATTTTTTAGACAGGACTTGAAGCACGGAGGAACTAGGTGTATACAAACTTACGGTGGAATCCTGAGCTGTGAGTAGAGAGCTTGTCCAAGGCTTTAACAAGAATGGTGTTCTTCCTCTCCCCTCTATAACCTTCGCAATTCATCACAATTAAAATGAGCAGTCATTCAGATCCAGTGCATTTTGGCACATTTTTCTTGAAGGAAAAACAAGCTACTTCTGTCAGCAGGGAGAGTTGTATGACTTCAGAGTTGTTGGAGATTTTTCTCGTAGGCCATTTTTCCACTGATACGGATTTTTATGTTGTCCCTCCTTAAAATTCTTTACTGTTCTTGAGTATCTTAAGTACCTGTTGATTTTAGTTATCATGGACACCTCTTAACATTTGGACAATAACTTATAAGATGTTATATTGACTCATATAAGTCACCTTTTCCATTGGAAGATTGTATGCTGCTTTTTCCTTGCCCCTGCCAAACTATAAACAACAACAAAACTCCCCCTAGCATTAAAAAGACCGGGGCTCAGAGTTCCAGCTATTGGTCCAACCAATAAAAAGCATTAGGTTTCCATTTCTGAAAAGAATGAGATGCTCCCTGCATGCCACTGACTTCAGTGGCAATAAACTAAGTACATAACATTTCTCAGGATCAGGCTCTTGTTAATATGTTCTAGAGCTCAATGAAATGGAGTGTATCTCTGACGATGTTTGGAAGGAAGGTATCATGGAAGTTCTAAAGTTCACAGAGCCCAGCTGTGTTCTGCGTGAAAGAAAAGCACTGTTTCACTGATTTTAAAAAAAAAAAAAAAAAAAAAAAAAAATTGAAAAGCAAATAAATGACAGAGCAAGGAGTAGAGTACATGAAACCTGGCTTGCTGACTGTCTGATGGTCCTCTCTGGGTGAGAAATATCTAAACTAAGATACAATTTTAATTTGATATTCTTTTCACTATGTTTCATCTTTGTTTGCAAATGGAACACTTAACTTTCTAGGTAGAATGTAGTTCTTTGTGTATCCATTTTGTTTTATGCATATCATGTATTTTGACAGTGTATGTAAAATGCTATTGAAATGGCAGTAATTTCTAGGCTTTGTTCTGTGTAATTAACCTTGACTGCACAAGAACTGCTGAACAGAAGAGCTGTTTATCTTGCATTAAATATTCATTTTAACGTAGCAACTCAAGCTGCTTTTGCAAGTTTTTATTTTATTTTTTTTTAATTTAAAATCAGAAACCGTTGTTAAGACTTTATTTCAAGACGTGGAAATTAATACATGGATACTGGGTGATAAAAAAGACTTATTTAGAGCAGGCAGTCTATTTGGAATAAAGACTAGTGACCAGGATCTGTGCAACTTGTTTGGTAGAAATAAAGGACTGTGGTGCTAATAATATGACACTTTAGGACTGCATGCTTTATGAGCTCTCCTAAAACAAAAGACATGCTGGAACGAAATTGTCAGAGGGATTCTTCTGGTTGCAATAGCAAACGTTTCATGAGAAGCTGTGCAGCTGAATTAGTAATAAACAAGACTGGCATTTTACGATTGTGTTCTTGCAGCATCAGTTTTACTGCATGGCAGCAACTTAATAACTAAAATATTTTTTTTGTTTTGTTTACCACATGTTGCCAGTTCCTTCTTGAAAAGATGTGTGATCAAACTGCAGCCCAGTTTACAGGCCTTCAGGCAATGATAGTATCAGATTTAGAAGACTATACCTGTTAAAGCAACTTGGAGGCGTATATTATCTCTCTGACTCATGTGAGACAGCATTGCAGTATGCAGAATTATTTTTTTCTTGGCTTCTTTATTTATAAATCTTGTGAATATAACTGGGTAAATTTACCCCTCCCATAAAAATGGTGTAGAAAGCTTTATGCCAGTGATACCAAAATGTTATCACTGTTATCAAAGGTAAGTAACTGTGTTTGAATAAACAGTATATTAATATAATGCTTCAATACTAAATAAAAAAGAAGGAATAGCACTAAAAAGGTAATTTAATAGAAGAGAACTGAGAATCATTGGAAGCCTAGTAAGAAGAGAAGATCCATGTAAGATTGAAAAAGTTGCAGTCTGTTAGATTTGGAGGGATGCATTCCCGGGAAACATGGAAACTTGTAATAGTGATCTGTATAAATAGGATGTAAAAAAAAGAAAAAAAAAAATTTGCCATGCAGTTCAGCAAGAAAAAAGGCGAGTGTGTGCTCAGTAGGACTACTCTTATGGAGCAAGGTGATATGTGTGCAGTTTTCTGGCACACACAGATGTAGGTTTTGAGATTTTAAGTAAAACAACCAGATTTGTGAGCAGTAGAAATAGTGAAGCTTCATTTCATGCAAGTTTAATCCCTTGTCTCCTTGAACTTGTACGCTATGCCATTATGGTTCTCCCATGTGTCCCATGTAGCAATTTATCAAGTGAGAAGATGGGAAGTGTTTTCACTGGTTGGCCCCCCAGTTGCTACCATTCATAGCAAGCTGAATTTACCTGTCATAGTATTTGGTGGGGTAATCGGAATACCTGACTGCTGATCTACATATAGCTTCTATGAACTTAATTATCTTTGAGACTAAAAGCAGGATCGGGAAAGGAGGGAAGAGGGTGGGGAGGCATCTGAAAGTGTGCTCACATATGCACTGAATCTGAAACCAAATCAAAAGGGGGAAAAATCATTACAATGTGTGTACATTAGAATGAAAAACTTGCTGACACTGCAAAGTTTTTCATCATCCAAAAAGTTTTAGAACAATTTTGCTCAAGTGGGATGAATGCCCAAGTAGAGTATTTACGCTTGATTAGCGCTGAGACGTTTGGTTGAATTTGTTTGTAAACTCCTTCCTGCAACCTAATCCTCTGTCAGTGGTGTTTAAATCAATTTGGGAATGCCCATCTAAGGGATTATACAGTTTAAAAATAAATCTTTAGTCAAGTGATCAGTGCAAGAGCATTTGTGGTAGGTCAAAGTGCAGTTGGTTTTCTCCTTCCTCCACTGAGTTACTGTTACTGTGAAGGAAATCTCTCCCTTCACGTGAGCTAAGAGAAGCAATAGTAAGTTTTCAATATGAAGACAGCTTAACAGCTCATTTAATATGCAAAAGCTATTTTGGGGTCAGACAGAAAAAGCAAGAGTCTGAATTTGTAGAGAAAGATGAATAATCTATGCATTACCATATTAAGGCAATTCTGGAAGGTACTATCAATTAAGATATTTACAGCTATACAAAACACATTAGAGTGTGCTTTTTGAACCACAAAGAGTGGAAACAAGTCTTATCTGTTCATCTTTGTGTTCTAATTTTGGATTCTTTGAGAAATACAGTGAAAAAGATTCTTATTGAGATTAATATTTTGGAAGCTTACTGCATGTATACTTTTGAAAACACTAGTTTGAAACTTCCACAGTATTGTTTCCAGATATTTACTTGTTCCTCCTGTGTATGAGTACATTCAGATCCTTGCAAAACTATTACATGGAGAACAAAGTATTTGAAAATGTTCATTTTATTATTTTTAAGTAAACGATTAGTTTGGGACCATTTACTTTTTTATGCAGCGATTAATTGCAAACCAGCTTCTAACACACTGAAAGCTAGACAAATTTACAGCAAAGGATATATTAATGCTGATTGAGAAAGGAGTATTCAAAAATTGACAAAAATACCTTGGCAGTGTCCTGTTAAGTAACCATCTGCAAATACATTAATTCCATTATTTTAATGGACTCCTTTCTTGATTAATCAATGACCTTAGTCTCTTAAGCGTATCTGTCAGGACATGTCTTCCTAACAAATCTATTCAGCCTGGAGGATGTAAGGCATCATCCTCATCTTCAAACTGTGTTAAGTCAAGAAAATGTTGTGGTAATGTGGGCATCGCTTGTCCAAGAACATTAAGAACCTTGGTCAGGATCTTTTTAACCATAAAAGGATGTGTGTTATGCTTTCTTGTTTGGTATAAGTTGGAAGGGAGTGAAAAAAAATGCAGAAGGAATTTTTATTACAGAGAAGTATTTCCCTCCAAATAGTACATTAAGGAATACCGTGTCTGAAAAAAGATTTTGTTGGCAGGGGGAGAAGTAGTCTGAACTACATATTGTTGCTGATAAATCTTTTAGCTGTAGATGAATAATGTATTTAAAATTCAAAGTTGTCTAACAGTAGGAACATAAAAAGGTAATTTTTAGACACCTACTTATTTTTTTATCTATTTGTATAAATCTTTCTCTGGGTACTAGGCCTGATTCCCCCTCCCCATACCTAGAGACTGTTACCAGTTGCAGGTGTTCAGAAGCTTACCTGTAAAATGAAGAAAAAGTAAATGAACTTGGCATTGTGTGTTTCCAGGAATTTGCATATGAAGAATTTTTCAGAGCAGTTCCATCCTGGTGGTGTACAAACGTAATTGTTAGCAAAATGTTTGTTTATTGGTCTTCAATATGTTTTGTATTTCTTTTGAGCAAGATGAGAAATTCCTGGGCATTGATATCATTTATGGGGGGAAAATGGTACATTCTATTTTAAGATTGTGAAATCATAAAAGAAGTTCAAAAGTGAATGGCCACTTTCACGCTCTTCAATTTGCATTCTGTTTTTAAGAGTATATTTCCTTTTTAAGTTTAGCGGTATTAACAAAATTCTCAAGCTCAAGCTCACCTTTAGTGACCAAAACTGTTGAGCCATAATAAGAGGAAAGTATGCTCCTTTTTGTTTCCATGGGTGATGCAGAGATTGGTATATTATACATAAGTATGCAACACGTGTCATTAACTGTAAAGACTTTAATGTTTCTGAGATTCTGTAAAAAAACCCAAAGCACACTAATATCTTTAAAACCTCTGTTGCAGAGTGAGTGTCAGTGTCTTCTCTTTCCATATCTCACGGTGATGAAACTACATCTCAACATAAAGGACCGAGAAGCACAAATTTTATATTGTTTTGATTTCCACAGACGTTCTTAAAGAGATTCAACATGATGCTTAGAGGACAACTCACATAATCTCTTGGGTTTTCATACATAAAATGGGGGGAAAAAAAATTGTAAAACTTCTCAGTGACATACAATTTCACATTGATGTAATGTTTTGTTTCTTTATTGCAGTCTTAAATTTCTTTCTGTAACAAATTACTGGTTGTACAGCTATTCCAGTAGTTTGGAAGCATTTACATGCTAAAAAGGCAGGTAGACAACTTTTCAATAAGTGTGCGTGCGCCTAATATGTCCTTGTAATTTCGGAGCAGTAAAAGGATTCCTAAGAGTGCTCATCTTCTTTTTTTTTAATTTTATTTTCTGTAAAGGACTGGGGGAATGAGAGTAAAGTTTACTTATTTCTGCTGTATTTTTCCTGCAGTTTGTTTTGCAGAAAGTTAGATGTGTTGCAAATATGAGATTTAAAATGTAGATTTCAATCAATAAAATAACACCTACAAAGCAATATATTCAGAGAGGTACGCAGTATAGAATATATATTGCCATATAACTTTTTGGAATGATGATATGGCTTCACTGAATCTTCCGTCTCAGTTTTTCTTACACAAATACTGAAAATAACAGTACTGAAAATAATCAGAGTAACTGATTATTCCCACCTGGAATACTGTGTCCAGCTCTGGAGCCCTCAGCACAAGAAAGACACGGACCTGTTGGAGCGGGTCCAGAAGAGGGTTGTGAAAATGGTCAGGGGGATGGAACACCTCCCCTGTGAAGAAAGGCTGAGGGAGTTGGGGTTGTTGAGCCTAGAGAAGAGAAGGCTTCAGGGAGACCTTATTGCAGCCGATCAGTACTTAAAGGGGGCTTATAAAAAAGATGGCGGCAAACTTTTTAGCAGGGCCTGTTGCGACAGGACAAGGGGGAATGGCTTTAAACTAAAGGGGGGTAGATTTAGACTAGATAGAAGGAAGAAATTTTTTACGCTGCGGGTGGTGAAGCAGTGGAACAGGTTGCCCGGAGAGGTGGTGGATGCCCCATCCCTGGAAACATTCCAGGTCAGGCTGGACGGGGCTCTGAGCAACCTGATCTGGTTGAAGATGTCCCTGCTTATTGCAGGGGGGTTGGACTAGATGACCTTTAGAGGTCCTTTCCAACCCAAACTATTCTGAGATTCAGTAATGAGAATCAAGTCACTTGCATTTGGAAACAAGGAATCTCTGATGTACTCAAGTGTCATAAAAAGTAGTTAATTTCTAGCTTTAAACTGATGTTTTGTCTGGAGTGAAGAGGAATTGTGTACATCATGGTTGGTGGGTTTTCTTCCCTGTTTTGCAAAGAAATATTAATTACACTTCATGTTGTGGGAAAGGACTAGCTGTAGATTCATTTCCCTGTGTTTGTGTTAGAAAAAAGAAGAGGTTTATGATCCTGGAAAGTGATCAAGGCAAGCAGTATTATGACTCCTCTTATGAAACCAGTTGCATGCAATTTTTAAAAAAACAAATATTTCAGATGCCTTTATAGAAAGGCTGGTCTAATGGCCCAGTTGGTGGAGTTTGGGCCAGTCAAGAGACAACCGAGTTTTTTATTCCATGAGGTGTATTCAGCCCTCATTGAAGTCAACAGGAACATGATCAGAGAACTATATTCATAAACATAGATTTTCAAACCATCTGAAATATGAAGGGTAATTATATGGCATTATATATAAAGGCTTCTTTGTGTTATATGCTTGTGTTTCAGAGGGATAAATATATACAAGAATTGTGGGTGTGTCAAAGCAGCAAAACTGGTTCAGACAGGTAAAAGCATTTGAAGTGGTGTCTTTTGCACCATTAATAGTTTTGAGTTTGTCTCAATATTTCTGCATCAATATTATGAATCCTGTTTTCAGGGATTTATTACTCCTATAAAAGCATCAGGCTGAAATTCGGCTCATCAGATGAATTACTCTTTCATTCTTTCTCTATTAAAAGAATTTTATGCTGTCAGTGATAGCTGTCTGATACTGGAAATGGTTCTGCAACTTGAAATTTTTTCTTGTTGTTCATGAAGCAGTTGGTGGTAGTTAAAGTAATTAAGATTAATAGGCTTCCTTTCTGCTGCATTGATGGAGAACTTTGCAGTCAGGATCTAAAAGTTCAGAAATACTGACTTAAGCCCTGTAACATCGCTGATAAGATGTATTAATCTGCACATTTTAAAATTGGCAAACTGGTTTATGAAGTTTTGGTAGAGTCATGTAGTGGCAGAACAGAAATAGATTCTGGTAGCTGTGATTTTTAAGCCATGGAGTATCAAATACAGTAATTACTTTATCTGCTAATTTAGTTGTGGCTGTCAACCTAAATTTAGTATGATATTTATTAATAGGTGAGTACAAGCTGTTCCGTGTGCTAATCTTTGTCCATTTGAGTATTTGTTTATCATGGTTGAACTTTATGCAATTTAAGGAGCTGTCATTCAGTAGAAGTTTTTAAATCTTCAAGTAATATCCTTTGATACAGCAATGTTGGAGGGAGAGAGGAAATGAGCAATTTTACTAATTTCAACCAAACTGAAAAGACTTGAAAAAATTTTTTTAAACATTAAGTTTTGCTTTAGTAATAGGATATCTTTTAAATACTGTTTTAATCAGTTTTAAGTATAGTTTGAATTGCTACCAGCAGCTTAAAATGTGCGTATGTATGAATTTAGGATTACAAGTGTTTTTGCATGCTAAGTATTTTGCAAATGCTTTTGTGCTGCATTATTTAGAAAACTGTTTAATGTCAGCTCAATACGTTGAAGCAGAAGACAGTGGAAATTATGTAATCTATCCACGTGAGCAATGGCATGCGTCAAATTCACTTACCATTAAAATTAAGTAGCCTTTCAGTGGTGAGACTTAAGTGTCATTCTCTTCTTGCCTTCATTGGCAAGTAAGCATTCAGGCCTTTAGATGTAAATGGCAACTCAAGCTGTTGTGGTGTCAGGTTGATCAAACCAAGCCTGAATTTAGGAATGGCCTCCGTTCTTTCTGTCATCCTCTAGCTACCCTATGCACGATCCAGCACTCCATGAAAGAAACTTATTTATGAAATTTTATTATGATACCAACTATCCAATACACAAGCATTGGTATTCCCTGTGCTGAGTTGCCTGTTACCAGTGTCTGGATTGTTGATAGCTTCAGTATCAGCTCTGGCAAGATTGCAAAACCTGTCATGATTACTTCTGCATTAGCCCAGTTTTCTCAACACAGGGCTCAACCCTTAGCACCAGAGGTCTGATTGATTAGTGCCACAGTATTTCTTGCTGTCATGGTTTAACCTCAGTCAGCAACCGAGTACCACACAGCTGCTCGCTCACTCCCTGCCCTGCCCGCCGCGCCCCCCCCCCTCCCCCCCCCCCCCCCCCCCAGTGGGATGGGGGAGAGAATGGGAAGAGTAGAAGTGAGAAAAACTTGTGGGTTGAGATAAAAACAGTTTAATTGAAATAAAATAATAATATAATAATACACAAAGCAAGCGATGCATGATGCAATTGCTCACCACCCGCTGACCGATGCTGAGCCAGTCCCCGAGCAGCGGCCCCCCGGGCCAGCTTTCCCCAGTTTATGTACTGAGCATGATGTCAAATGGTATGGAATGTCCCTTTGGCCAGTTTGGCTGTGCCCCCCTCCCAGCTTCTGGCGTACCTGCAGCCTTCTCAGTCGGTAGGGCATGGGAAGCTGCAAAGTCCTTGACTAGTGTAAGCACTGCTTAGCAACAACTAAAACATGGGTGTGTTATCAACATTGTTCTCATGCTAAATCCAAAACACAGCACTGTACCAGCTACTAGGAAGGAAATTAACTCTGTCCCAGCCAAAACCAGGACACTTGCTCTTCTGGAGATAGTGGCTTTCATCTTCTTCCTTACTTGCTCTGAAGTGTGCTGGAACCTGCTAAGCCCCCACTACATCAATGGGAGCAAGACCTTCCTTATATGAAGTTCGTTTACTTAATCTGTTTGAGTGGAAAGCATAATAAATAAGGCGTCTTGGCTTTCAGAAGTAGTATTGGAGGGTATCTTGATCATACCTACAGTATTCTTTGCAATGTCCTTGGAATTTCTGTAGGCCTGGAGAAGCTCTACATTATCCAAGACCTGTTTTATCTTCTGATTGTAGACTCAGAACTAAATGAAGTGCTGTCTTTCAGACAGAGCAACACTGTAGGTGCCAAAGCAGATCAGTCTTACTCATGCCTACCTTATCATTGGTAGTGGTGTCAGAAGTTTATCTTTCTTGTTGAGTGGTTTTTTTCTTAAATAATTAAGGAGGGTAACTTAGTTTTCTCAATATCACAGCTGGGTACCTTCAGACCACATGTCATCAGGTTTCCAGGTGCTGAAATATGGAAGATACTTCAGTTTCCTGGCTAAAAAAAAAAGGTTAGGTCTTGATAAAATATTATGGCAGACAGAAGTTTTACACAGATTCAAAATATATGAAGTGGCATCATCTATAACATAAGTGAAATTGAAGATCAGTATTTACTTTATTGGTGATATCCACTAACAAGGGATTTTGTCAAAGTTGGCAAATATCTACTAAACTTCTTTGTTAGAATAATATTACATCTCAGTTCTGGTGAGGATTGTAACATCTTAAGTTTGTTTAATTAAATCCAACTTTGTTCAGTGGGAATTAATGCAAAGATATATATTCACAAACTGCCTAAGGCTCATAAAAAGATGAGTCCAGTCTAGTGAGCAGATACCAGGTAACTACGACATTGCTTAAGGTTGCTCTGGTTACTGCAACTAGGTTTGTTGCCAGCACCTGTTTAAAGCTCAAGTTTTTGATTCCATTACCTAAGTTCCCTGGAGAATTACAGCCAAGAAAAATGATCTCCTGTTGGACTTTGCATTAACAATAATTTTACTGTGTTAGATTAAAGAACAGTGTTTAGGTCACTGGGAATGTACATATTCTTCTAAGAATAAACCTTTTTTTTGCTGAAAGAGTTGATCATGAGCATCATGATACATGAAAAATATTTGTAAGAGCCAGTGCATTATGTCACTTACCTACCATGTCATGACAGTAAGTTGTGGTCCCATTCATTGTCCTGGGTAATGCATTTTACCTATAATTTATTTAATGAAAATATCATAGAACAAGAATAACATCACTTCATATTTCATGGGAAATTAATGGAAAATTCCGGACTGTACCTAGAAATGAACTTCTGTAGCATGAAGACTCAACGGAATATTTCCTCTTATTTGCCTGTTTCAAAATCTAATCTGATATAGTATCTGTGATCTTCAAAGGAAACACATGTTTCTGTGTTCTTGCCAATTAGTCCACCAGTGGTTTTTGTATAGTCAAGTTAGCAGGTCATGAAGTATGGGCATTTAGAGAAAGGTCTCTTCATGTAAGCATAGTGAAACTGAAGTGTTTCTCAGAATTGAAGAAAGGATTATATTATTCATGTTAACGGACAGTGCACTGAGATATTTCATTTGAACTGAAACAAAGAAGTGACAGTTGTTTACTCTTATGAAAGATTATTTAAAGTGTAGCACCTTTGCTACAGTCTGGTGGTAAATGTTCTAAGTGGGTGGGTGTTCACCAACATAAGTAGGTATGAAATAAAGTTTTCAATGGCATCATCTTAGTTTTCTTCAACAAGCACTAAGAGAAGACCTCACCTGCTTTGTTCAAGGAGTACATTATAGCCTGATGAAAGTTAGAAGTGTCTGTGCTCACTCTTTCTCGTTTCTCCTTCCCCTAATAGCTGTCCAGTTCTTCTGTTTCCAAAAGTAATTTCAATCAAGGAAGAATAATCTAAACTCTAATCTCCCCCACATGTGGAGCGCAGTTTTTACAGACTTTGAACCTTTACAGTTCAGACTTACCTCTTGTTTTGTTTTTAACCTTCCTATAAATCAAGCCAACATTTTGTCTTAACTGTTTTCTCAGAAAGTGAATGGATGACTTTTTCTGAGGAGCTATACAAACAACAGTCATTTCACTGTCAGTCTTGAGCCTCCACTTTCTAGGCTTACTGAACCTTAAGTACAGCTTACCATGGACTTGCTGCAAGTACCCGTCATAGTCATCTCAGCCATCTATCTGCCTGTACAACAACATAGGCTTCCATTTTTCATTCTCAAGAACGGCTTTTCAATTGGAAATAACAGCCTCTAGAAGGGATGGAGTACTGCTGACATCCTCTGAACACATTTCCACAAAGGAATTCGTCATACATTTTTACATCGAGGGTTTACCTACCATATTTCAGATAAACCACATTGCTCATTTAGCTGTAATCTTAGCTTGGTTTCCTAAGGAAACGGGGCATCAGTGATTATATTGTCTGAGCGTCTCTTCTGTTCTCCCCTTTTCTCAAATAACTGTACCTTGCATATCAGTATGTTCCAGAGTGAAACTGTCTATGGCAAAGAATGCCCTTCAGCTAGTTCCTTTCTGTGTTCCAAGATAATTTGTTGTGAGAACTATAAAAAAAAAAAAAAGAATTAATTACAATACAAAGCAAACAAACATCAGGAAAAAAATAGGGAGGTTTAGTTTTGTCTCTGGACTTTCCTGGTATCTTTATACATCTGCCTTCCAGATAGTAAAGACTTATAAAAGGGACTGCTCCTCTTTTAAACAATAGAGCATCAAACACGTGGTTGCCACAAAACCAGTTATTACAGTGCAACTAATAATTATAGTAATCTTGTGAAGATTAAAGTTTTAATGTAAAGCATCTTGGAAACCAATTTCATAGATACGAAAATACTTGCAGAGAACATTTCTTAATGTGGGAACACTCTATCCTTGATTAATGCAGTGGGATTTAAACTGCTCTCAGAATAAATGAAATAAAAGTTTTGGAGGAAGAAAATAGACACAAATCTGTAGGTGTTGACTAGTCCTAGTGGAAAAGGATATCTGTTCTGTATTTATTAAAAACAAACCACTTACCATAAGCACATCTGTTTGGACACAGGGTAGTCTTAAGACAAACTAGTGTCAAGTAAGTGCAGTTGTTCTGAGTAAAAACCAAGACAGATGTGTTTAAGTAACCAGCTTGTATTTCAGGCTGAAGGGACTCAAGCAATTGAAGCTTCTGTTCCCAGAAAGATCACGTGTGCCGTGGAAATAAAATTTTAAAAAAATTAAAAAATCCAACCCACAAACCAAACAAAAAACCTTTATGAAGTCCTTTAGTTAATTTAGGATAGTGAGGAATTGAACGTGGAGGAAGACAAAAGGAGATGGCATAATTTCTTCAGAGAGGCGAAGGAAAATATTGAAAGTTTCTTTTTATGTAAGTATAAATATTGCCCTTGATAAAACTGGGAGAGTGTTAAAGCTCAGCTGAAAAGCAGTTTCAGAAGTAGACCTGTTGGAAAACTGGAAGACCCTAGAAGTTTTCATATTGATTGACTTAGAGTATAGGGGCTAAAAAGCATGTGCTCACAGGGAGCCAGGACAGTGGTTATTTCTAAAGAATATTTAACAATTCTATTTAATATTACTCAGAGAGTCTGGGGACCTGTCAAGAGAAATGAAGGCTTGATCTAGACAGCTTTCTGGACATTGCTGTGATGCTGAGTATAAGTAGAGGAGGAGTAGTTTCTGTTGCAGACCAAGCAGTTAACGATGCTGTATGGGGAGGGAAAAGTCTTGAGTTTCATAGTTAATGGGACATGAGTAACTGTCTGGACTGAAAGGTCAGAAGTTGGCAAGACTGTAGTGTGGATACCAAATGAAGCAGCAAAAAAAGGAGAGGGTAGAAGGATCTTCATTTCTGTTTCATTTAAGCTAATTACTGCAGTGACCATCTGGTAACTAGAGCATAACTTTTAAAAGAATCTGTATACATACATATATGTATGTGCACCTGCATATGCCATGGGTATATCTAAGGAGCTTATCGTGATGATAACATTGTGCAAAGGAAGGTGAAGATTAATAAATTGGCATATCTTCTCTTGAAATAGTATCTTTTAACATACTCAGCTGTGGGGCACTTTACCATGGGTTGCAGTTAGTGCTATTTCTTGAATTGTTTGAAACGAATCTAAGCAAAATACTATAAAATTTATTGTAGCAAACATGTACACCTTTGAAAGAAGTACTCAGCAGAACTAAGACTGAGGATCTATTCCCAGTGTATGTAACTCTATGGAGCTGTACTTAGATTATAAAATTAAACCAGTCTGAGTTAAGGTTGTATTTCTAGTTAAAGACCGATTTGTTTTCCTGGATTTACTGTTTTCAGTGATGCTAGGATTACGGTGACATTTATTGGATTTAAAGCCTAGATAAGTTGAGTGTAACCATAAATTTATAACAGTTTTTGAAATAAATCATTAAATTCACCGTTTGTCCTTGCTTTTACAAATATCAGTGAAAATGTAGATAGATTTAGATTTAGTTGAAGAAGTCGGGTCTATTATAATTGTCATTTAAACGAGTTATGTTGCTAATGAACTGCACATAACAGAAACATATGGCTATCGCTTCACTAGCAGAATTTTTAGTTTAATCCCACGGCTATATAGTCTGCAGTACTGTGAAGTTAATACAAAGGAAGGTCCGTTGCCTGCATAGCTGTAAAATAAACATCAGATGGTGTTGGATTTCAGTATCGATGCCTAGCAGTTCCTTTTATTGTGATGACAAAAAAAAAATATTCACATGCTCCATGGATAGCTCCTAATTTTTTTGTTGAAATACACAGCCCATTTCTGTTACTACGCTCACAGTTTTACTTGGTAAGTTTTCATATTCCCTAATACGTTACAAGACCTTACATTAGAACTGTTTCTGGGATTCCCTATGTGATGTTGGTTCATTGTATGCTATTTCAATTATGACTACAAAGAGTCGGAGTCTCCTGTTAGATCTTAAAAGGAACATATTGCCACTAGTTAGTGGTTTTGTTTAATGTATTCAGTCTTAATTAGAGTGGACTTTTAGACAGCTTTATCTCATGGCTAAAACATAAACTATGTTTATGGTTAAAGCAGTGTTTCTCAACCTTTTTATTTGAAGCTAGATGTGATATCTAACTTAAAATATTTTCATTGACATTTCTCATTCCATAGTATTTTATTCTATTTCCAAAGAAGTAGAAATTGATGCATTGGGTGGTTGTGGGGGTTGAGGCAGGATGTGCATGTAGATGGTTTTCTTCTGTGACTGCCGTGGAGGTGCAGCATACAAAGTGAGAACAGCGGGCCAAAATTTCAACTCTTCTTAATATTCAGAAAATAGCAAGATAGGATAGGCTTCTAACATTATGTTTGGACCATGGAGGTAAAAAATGAGACACATTTTATTTGTAGATAAACACCATAAAGTAAAAAAGGAAATTTTGCACATGAGATAGCAAGATGGTAGAAGCAACTTTACATAGGCTTGCAAAAAGGAAGTTGCTGAGGGTGGAAAGATGAGTTAGAAAAATTGACCTGAATTTGGCAATTTTAGAGAATTCCCAGAATGCATGTGACTTGACTCTTCCCTCTCCCTTGATCCTTTAAAATGCTATTGACTACAATTTTGTCACTGATAAACACAAATGTTTTCTAAGTGGCTTCTTAGTATAAGAGGCTTGATGGTTTTGGACTTGGAACTTGCTAATGTACATAGGAGTTTAAATATTGCTATTTAAACATCACCAGTTTTAATCTGGGTTTTTTTACGATGTCATCTTAAGCGTTGGCTTCTTGGGTTTTTAGCTGGCAGTTACTTTGGTTTTCTTATGCTATTTTATTTTTAAAGTGATTTCCAAACCTGTACTTTTATTAAGCTCTTTTTTAAATTCCTAATATTTTGTCATAGTGGGCCCCACTATAGGTGTAGATATGCCACATAAACTAAGGACTACATCCTTTTGAAACTCATGCCGGTAGGGGAACTGAGGTTCACGAAGAAGTGGGAAGTAGAACAGTAACTGTCATCTGTCAGTTCACTCTAACTGTTCACAACAGCAGGGTGGAACCCAGTGAATAACCGTCCAGCAAATCCCATCAGTTGCGAAGTTTGAACATCAAACCTGCATTATTTCAGGAAACTTCTGAAAAGAATTTAGTCTTTAATTTCTAAAATTCACTGTTTAAAAGAAAAAGGAGGGGAAAAAAGGGGGGGGGGGGAATAAAACTATTGAATGCTGTCTCCTATAGGACAGGGTAAGAAACTTGCAGTTCAAACTCTGGTGTCACAATTCAAATGTTGCTTGTGTGTGATGACGTCGTCCTCCTTGCCGAAGAACATAATGCTCAATTTTATGGACAGGAAGCTGAATATCGGACCAAGAAGAGAGGGTGTTCTGCTCTGTTGATTTGCGCGTGCTGGGATGCTGTGCTGAAGCTGTTGAGCATGTGCAAGTAATTTCAGGCCTTGTGAGAGCATTAAAAGTTGGATTAGATTTACAGAAAATTATCCCTTGAACCTTTGAACAGATGATATGAGAGAGAAGGTGTCAGGAAAGACTTTGCAAATTCAAGGGCAGTATCAATATTAGTAGCCTTTGAACCTGCATCTTTTTCATTAAAACACAGCTCCAGATGCTGTAAGAGAGTTTAACAATACTTCTCCAAATTCTTTATCCCAAGTTCGTGATGGATGCACTAATGGAACAAATACAGGGAAAGATCGGGTGATCTTTTCCGAGTCAGTAGTCAGGGAAATCTCAGTGATGGAACCAGTCTTTCATCTGGAAATACATGATGTATTATTCTAGCAACTACCACTTTAATTCATTGGGACCACATCTGAGCTGGACACCCTGTGTTTAAATCCCGTCTTGGGCAAGGTAAACAACAACAGATGAGTCAACCTTAACTTGAGCAGTATGCTGAAGTACAAGAGTTAGTCTCACACTATCAGTTCCCAGAGACCTCTCTTGACAGAGAATGTCACAGAATGTGACTTTTTTCATTATATATAGAACAGAGACTATCCCTGTGAATTTTTCCTCACATTATGCACCTGATTTATATACCAGTGCAGCTGTGAACTCTGAAAGACCAATGTCGTAATCGTTTTTGACTAATACAGCTTTCATCCCTCATTCCAGCATCCTGCTTAACACCTGTAGCAGGATCCACCTTCACACAAATGCGAGGAAAAAAAAGCTGTGTTTCTCTTCTTACTGGAAGAACTTTTTTTTTTTAACAGTGATGGTTCTTGCTCTTTGTGACATCTGTACACATATACACTTGTGTGCACAATTACACCAAGCACGTTGTTTGTTGGAATGGTGAATGTTTGTAAATAGGGCTTAAGGGGACAGGATGCTCCAACTTGCATATTCTTTGTACAAAGCAGAAGATGCCCCACACAGACACATACTCTTTTAAGATCCTGTAGACATAAATGTAATAATGGGACAAAGGGATAATAGAATTATATCAAAAAGAAATATACACTTGAAATGGGAATTCATAATAAACAGTTTGTGAATCAAAAGTGCTGTGGACTTTAATAAGAAACATTCGTGTTGTTCTCAGGAAACAGCATTAGACTAAACTCATAGCAGTTAATAATTTTAATATTTACACCTTTTAAAAGAAAATATTTCATATTTTTAAATCAGGTCAGCAATAATAAGCTGCAGTGGTGAAAGAGCACTGAGCAAGTGTAACGTTGCTTGTTTTTAGCTTACACCTTGATTATTCACTTTTTCATCTGTGAAATCTTGTTGGTACTTCCTGGTTCACTGAAGATCTGTCTCAGAATATGGCTTTACTCTGGCATTCTTGTTGTGACCCATGTAATCTATAGTATTTCTGATTCTGCAGAGATATTCACTGAACCAGGAACATATAAGGATATGTGGAGAGCGGGGGAGAAAGCTTTTCTTAAAAAGCTGGATTGATTTAAAAAAATAAACGCTTATGCTGACTTCCAACCACAACATGGTTACAGAAATACTTATCATAGATGTCTCTCTTTCACTGTATTTTAACTTTTACTCTTTTTTTCTTGTGAGATTTATTAATTGTATCAATGAGCCATTTCATTAGCTTTAAAAAAATACTCTCGTTAGTGTCACGCTGTCCTTCTAAGACTTGGCTCTATACCTAAGATCCTTACTTGCATAAATACATTACAGTCTTCCCAAATATAATTGTTACCTCTGAATCTTCTTTCAGTTGTGAGCCCTGTATACTAATTATTATGTTTGTTTTGTCAATTTACATATATAAAATACAAATATCCAAGTATAGAAAAGCTGTATTTGGTGATTAGAAAGTTGGCTTGGCAGGAAAATAATTTTATTTTGAACTGTATTAATGATCTGTTTGTACTCTAGTGAAGTACTCGGGCATTTATTAGCAGATCTTGTTTTCTGCTGAACATGAGATGACTGCTCTTTGGCCTCTGCAATGACATTACTATTTTTAAAGAGATGGGAAATCAGTAAAATGGGGGAGAAGAATGCAAATACTGCTTTCTGAATAAATTATAGTCCAGTCATCTGAAGAGGTAGCTGGAGAGATTCGAGTCTCAGTGAAATCCTTGTGAAGCATTTGAATTCCAAGTTGCACGTGTCCCCAGATCTTTATCTGGGAAAGCAAGCTTAAAAACATAGGGCTTACATTAAAAAATGGATCGTAACTACATGTTGAGGAAGCGGCTTGGTAGCTTTGGGAGATTTATAGAGAAAGAAACTACTACATGGAGGTGACCTGTCATAAGTTATCTAAATGGAAAGTATTTTGTGTTTTCTTTTTATTTCTATTTGCTTGTTTCTGAGAGTGCCGAAAGTATATTTTTACATTTAGAAATACTGTAAATCCACTTTATATTGTTTCAAGTAATTCAGACTATATACATATATAGACTATATATATATATAAAAATTAAAAAAAAAGTTGTCTCCACGGTCTTTGAACATGAGGGTCCTTTAAAGGGTGGATATTGATCTATGTTTTTAGTTCTTTGTACAGTTCTCAGTATTCAAAGTGTAAAAAGTAGATAGCAATGCAGAGATAAGTGTGAAAGAAATGTCTTTTAGTGACTGTTGTTAGCAAGGAAATATCTTGGCACATGGCAAGGAAATCAGAGAGTGCCTGAACCCTGACAGTCCTAGAATTAATTATATCACTACATAAATGTTGAATCTCCATTATTGATCATTTCAAATGAAAATTCTGAATAGCAAACATCTAAAACACTGGTGAAAATGAGTCCTCCATGCACTGAAGACACGTATGTAAATACGTACAACCGAATGTAGTGTTTGCCCAGAATCAGCATGTCTGTCACTAATATGCAAAGCCCAGGTGAACTAAGTAAAGCTGCCTCCTCCTTCACTCTCTCTGCCTTGCTGTTACCAAATGATTCCTGATTTAGGATGCTGGTGTTATTAGTCTCCAAGTAGTAGTTTTAATACTACTTGTCCGTCGTTTGCTGTTTACCCATAACTTTCTAACACAACTTTTTACGGCACTCAGAGCGTATTTACCATACATACAACCTTTTTGTAAAAAAATTGATCATTGTTTACAGCTACGCTTTAAACAGTCATTTATTCAGGATATGTGCTTATAAGGAAACATTTAAATTTTCAGTCTTAAGATTTCAGCTGGATTCTCACACTGTTGCTCAGGTTGTGCTATCCTTTTTTTCTGCCAGTAGCACTACTGATTCCAGCGAAGTACCTTATTGCAATATTTGTTGGTAGTAGAAATAAGATCGGGATTTTTGAAGACTGTTTTTGTGGTGCTGTTGATTTAAAGACAAAAAGTTGTTTGTCAAGACATGGCAACATTGGCTTGGTCTGAGTGGATGCAACTGCTGCTCGCTGTTTAAGAACAGGCAGGGTGACCTATAAAAACTAAGCTTTGAAGTCTCTAAGCATTTTGTGCATCCCATTATCAGCTGGTGATGGCGGAGATGGGTGATTGCTTTGCTTGAGGTTTTAGGAAAGAAATGGTGGTGTTGGAATCTCTTTCCTGCCTACAAAACTTCATCAGAGTAATAGGGGCATCTTTCAGGTTAACGTACTTTTTTAATGGTAAAACTGTAGTGTTTTATTAAAACTTATCCGGTCTGCTTAGAAATTAGGTTAGAAGTAAACAAAACAAAAACTAAGCAGCACTCTGTAGTGTTGGATAAATTGGGGTCCCCGGAAACAAAAGCACTTTTTTGTGAATGTATGGAAAAGTCAGGTCTGAGACTACCTCCCAGCAATCTAGATTCCTAATGTTGTTTTTCCCTATTTTGTGGGGTTTTTTTCTAATTTGTTGCAGAGACATTCCAAACTATGTAAATTTTGGCTTTTAATCTTATTTTAATCTGAATGTGACACCTGATATTAGAGCAGGTAGAGCTAATGCGCTTGTGCTTAAGTTTCATTGAACAAATTGAAATTTAAGATCATGAGCATCTTACTATCAGTCTCTTTTAAAAATATAAAATATCCCCTACTGTAGTGTCATAAAAACATAGCTAATAAATACAGTTGTTCGGTGAGGACTTAGAAAGATTCAGTCAATATGATGGAATGATCCTCTCTTGCAAATGTACTTTGTATCTTGTTTCTACGTACTCATTTTATATACATTTTAGCTCACTTGGAATCAGTTCAGAAATACTAATTTTAGACTGCACCCAATATTAATGTTAGACTGTGCCACACCTAGATTATTTATTTCAAATTTGAGTCCCAAACTTACAAAAACATGTTTTTGACCTTTGAAGAAAGCTGCCTTTTTTCCTGAGATTGTGTTTTTCAGACCTAAGCAAACAGTCTTGTTGTGGTGAAAGTGTCACCACAACTTTTTCTGCTGTCAAAATAAATTAACTTTTATCCACTTAAATTACATTAATCTTGAAAGTTATGAATCTAACATGTATTTTCATGGACAAGAATGTTATTCTTTCTTTTTAACCATTTGTTTTTTCTTTTGCTTTTCCTAACAGCATTCTTTACCTAACTCTGACAGTCACTCATATTGTGAGAGTAGTGGTAAATTACCATGACCATAATAAAAGAAAATGGCGTAGACAAAACATATCTCAAGTTTTTGTCTTAGAGAAGCAAAATATATTTATATGTGAGTCTGAAAACAAAACCAAACCAAACCCTGGGATGTTACTCACACTTAAAGAAAATACTGTTTGTTTTCATGTTCAATTATTGATGCCCAATGGTGTATTTGGAGGTCTTGCTGATACTTTTTTAATGTTTAGTAGATACTTATTTATTTAAATTTGTCTTAATGAAGAAAACTCAGTATCTTGTCCTATAAGTAAGCTCTTCAGATTCTGCAGAGTTGTTCCCAGACTGTGTTTTTCATGTAACTTTTAAAATAGGAATTACACTGGGCTCAGATGCGCTCTTTGCCCAGACGGAGTGAGGCGAGTGTTTTGCTGCGTTACCTTGGGAGAGGGACTGTGTTTGGAATGCTGCGATGCCGTGGGCAGTGCATGCAAGGTAACTGCCTTTGTTTTCATTAAAGATCCTATTTAAAGAATCAGCACTCCTTGATCAGACCTGGTGGGTTTCCTGGAAGAGAGGAGAAAGAATTTCCTGGAATAATTACATATTCTCCCTAGAGTGAAGCAGATTTCTCAGTCTCATTTGCCACTTCACATTCCTTAGCCTGCTTTCCCCTACTTTTGTTATTTTTTAAAAAACGTTAGATGTAGAAAAAGGTTGGGAGAACATGTAACTGCTTGTATCAAAGCTGGCTAGTGAAACTGCTACACGGTAAGGGTACGAGTTGCTTGTGCTTTATTTGACAGTTGTTTTTCACGTTATTGCATGCTGTCATTCGGAGGGAAAAGGCCAAACTTGGCTAGCAGTTCTGATGCAAGTAGCTCATTAGTACTAATGAGGTAAACAGTGTTGTGTATTCTTCTCTGCTGCAATTCACATTTCAGCTTTAAAAACAAATTCTGTTGTTCACTTCTCTGATCAGTTGTTAATAAGTATGGTTCCATTACAGGTATGTATCATGCAAAATTACATGGGTTAAGTTTGACCCTAAGATAAATTACCTTTCTGAATGTATATTATTCTCATGTATTTCTCCTCTGGAGACCTTTTTTCTCCAGAAATGATCCTGAAATACAAATTTCACACTCAATTCCTGTGAAGCTGACTGACTTGGTAGGGCTGAGAGGTACCACAGCCAAGTAAGTGTCTGTTAAGACTTCCAGTTGTCATAAGCTGGCTGCAGATGCTAAGATCAGCGCTGACTCAGTCCTCCGTGTTCTCATCCATATTCTGCCTTTCTATTCCACCTTCCTCCCGACCTCCATCGCATCGCACAAGTTGTAAATTGGGTTTATCCTTCGCTTATATTATTTTAAGCGATCCCTTCCCCTCCCCGTTTGCTAGAGGTTTCCGTCCCCTCAATTACAGTCATACCACAGAGACAATTATTGAGCAGTTGTGAGAGCCGAGAGGTCAGAAACCTCCAGGAAGAGGTAGGAATGATCAGCTGGGGCTGGGAAGCTCCTGAGGCAGATTTGGCCTGACCATACAGTTTGGAGGCTTCTGCAACATCAGTTGTCTGTGTGGCATCTCCTTACCCAAAGGAACATCCAGTAGGTTGAACAGTTTGTGTGCTCTTCCTTACCTCGCTTTTATCCCCAAACCAGTTGCTATTTGTACTTGTAGTAGGACTGTTAAGTTTGTACCAGAAGCCCAGCTCCCTTGTCTCATTTCCTACCATCCCCCAGGCCAGAAGCTGTTTGTCCTCCCCAAAGCATGCCAGTACTCTTCCCACACAACCTTTCCCATCCTTTCTACCAAATTCTAAATTTCTTCTCCTCTCATTCTTGCTTTACAGTTAATGTCACTAAACCGGATTCCTAATCCCAGGTCCTCAATTTCTACATTGGCCCATTGCAGGGTCTTCTCCCCCAGTCCCATGTCCCCTACCTCTCAAGTCTTCCATGGAAAGGCAGGTCCTGCCACTGCCTGGGATGGGCCTGCAGTCGCTTACCACTTTATGCATTGCTGTTTGGTGCAGGGAATCGCACTTGCATGCCAAATAGAGAAATACCTCCTCTTGAAAGAATACTCTAATCAAAGGTCGCAAGGTGATTCTTTGTTGATAACTAAGGAAAGGTAATAACTGATTTTCCAGAGTCTGCATCTTTAAGGAAAAGGAACTGTAATGTACAACTTGGTTGGACTCCAGGCACAAGAGGAAATGGGTTATAGCAGTTGTGACTGTGCGGAGCAGATGTTTTGGTTGGACTGGCTATCAACCATCTGACTCATAATAAATTGTCAGTTCCAGTAAATTCTCAGTTTTCAATTACAGTAGGTAGGATACAAGAAAACAATGCCGTTTGGATGGTGTGTTTAAAGTGGTTTTGATCATAATTTTCTTAAATAACTCATACTAACTTTGTCAAAAGATTAAGTATTTTGCAAAGGGAGCAGCTGTAAACATTGAAGCATGCGTTTGAATGTAAATTTAGACTGTGAATGAAAACTAACAAATGGTCGTTTAGACAGTGCTGATACAATTATAAGTAGGATTTTAAGTTTTACTTTGGAGACTTGTGATACCTGAAGTCTTTTCCTGAAATTTTTTGAGGAAAAAAATTTCTAAATGCCTTCAAACTTTTATTTTCATCTGTTCTGTGCTGCATTTGTATTTTTACACGGCCTCTTGTTCTTGAGTTTCAGAATACATACTTAATGAACCTTTCATCTGCACTGGCTAAGTAGACAAAGGGTAATTTAGAGTAAAATACCATGAGCTTTCTCTTTGTGCTTTTCTTTGTGAAAAGTTTTATTTATTCTTGTAAGTTGTTGCTGGAAGCTCTGCAATAGAAAAAAAGCCTATGGGTTGAAAATCTTTAGGGTTTTTTTTTTTTTATTTTGTTCCTTTCTCATCACATTGCTTTACTATGTATATTCTGCATTTCCACAGCACTTTGGAGGTTTAGTCAAGGATCAGTTCACACTGTGCAAAGTATTCTGTAAACATAGGAAACCCCTTGCAGTTCTTGAGAAAGAAAACTATTTATTTTCAGTGTTAAATGGTGTATCCATTTTTTTTCCTGTTTGATTTGAATGGACATTTTCTGAAATGAGGAAAAGATTGTTTTTTAGGAAAGAAATACGTGATAGGTGGCAGAAAGACACCATGAAAATCTATGTTGGATCTTTTGCAGTGCGCTAGAGGGGTTTTTTTACTATCAAGCATGAGTGTTGTGGGAAAACTAATAGGTGTGCATTATCACATGCTTAACTAATGATTTCAAACATTTTTACAAACATTCACTTTTTAAACCCCAAAATTCCTGTGGCCCAGGATGTGCTCTCCATTCAGTGGAAGTTCATTTTAATAATACCTTCTGTAGAGTCTTGTGTGGAAAAAGTTCTGAGAGTATAAAATGGTACTTTAATGTGGCAGTTCTAACCGTGGATGCTAACGTTTATAGAAAATTGCCATTCTTAATTTTTACAAAATCAGTTTTTCTTAAATATAAAATTAATCTTTTTTAGTAAAATCCTCTAACATTAAGTGTTGTGAGTTAAATACAAATTATGAGAAGGAACACGGCTACTTAAAAAATGTGTTGTGACTTTAGTTAAACAGCCTCTTTTTTTCCTAAAAGGGAATAATATTGCCAAAGCAATTGGATGTCACTCTCTCTTTTGAAGCCAACTGAAAAATAAAAATAGAGGTGATTTTTGCTTTGCTGCTCTGTTTAAATCTGGCCTGTTCTTTGAGAGAAATACGCATGCAGAAATGGGAAAGGGGAAGACACTGCCTGGGCGGAGTTTGATAAGAAGCATTAAAACAACCTTTGCCTTTGGACGCTTTGGTGTAATGGAAGGATCTCAGCCCCTGTTCTGGGGAAAATGTCGTTGCCTGGTAATATAAGGATCCATCATCTCACCTAGTCACTAACAGGTTTGTAGAGATGACCAGGAGAGAGACCACTGAAGGAGTTAAGTTGTGATTGGCACAGACAACATCAAAATGTCTGTTAGTTGAAAAGCTTTCCACAGTTTATCTGTAAGACATGTGGTTTTGGTTTAGTTTTATAAACGGCAGTTGTAATAGGCATACCAGGGTTGAATGCAGTTCCACCAAGCAGATTCTTGCATAAATAAAAGTAACAAAGTCTGAAAGGAATAAACAGTATGGTGTCAGATACAAAGGGACTTAATCGTAAATCTGTGGCCACCTGAGCAATAAGGTTGAGCAGCTTCATGGTGTTACTGCATTACATCTTTTTAAAACCTACAGGAGTGCTGATTTTTTGCATCTTTTTTTAAGTTAGAATTTCTCAGGTATGTGGGCCAAAAATATGCACCCATTTGAAAAGTGGTAGTTAAAGAATGCCAATTTTTGTACTCAAACTTGTATTGGACTGTAGCTGTATGAACGTAATGCAGTGCTGTGCTGGCAACAGTAGTTGCAGTAGTGTTTGTTGTGTGTTATTTTTGTAGATGAAAAATATCACGTCTCAGTTTATTGCTCTTGCTGCACATATCAGCTTATTGCAGCTTAACATGCAAAGATACCGTGATGATTTATGTTGTTGTGTGTTTTTTTTTTCCCTGGCATGAGTCTTCATATTAAAGAAGCCACTAGTGAGTGTAGAAAATATAATATTACTGTATGGGTTAATGGATGCTGTAGTGGTGTTCACCTAATCTGTTTTGGGGTTGTTTTTTTTTTCCTTGTTTTGATTTTCTTTGATTGGTGAGCACCTGGATGGTATTCTAGAAACTGGTCTTATGCATGGTGTCAATCTGTGTGTGCACATCAACTTAAGCACTAACACTAAATGCAAGATTAAACACATTTGGTTTTGTCCATGTAGCTCGTGAAATGCATGTAGGTTCCATTCTGTAAAAACAAACTATTTGAAAAGAATTACAAACAAAAGAATATGGTCTCGGAAGAACTGTATACGTACGTAAGTGAATGTATTATATGTACTTGTCATCTCTTGAAGAATGCCCATTAAAATAAAATCTTTTTCATCATTAGCATTACTGCTTAATCTGTCTTAATAGTTCTTTTCGTTTGATTGACAATTAGCAAATTAATGGGAAAAAGCCAGTTAATGCCATACTCAGCTTCAAGAGTGAAAGCCGTTCCTTACTTAAATGTTTTCTTTAATGATGGAAATATGTGAAATACTGGGGAAACGGTTCCAGGGCAATTGCACTCTTGGGTATTTTTTGTTGTCGTTTGTCTCGTTGAAAAAGGTTTTGTAATCCATGCTGGTTCTTCTACTGTAGATGATAATACCACTTGGAAACGTAACGCTGAAGGGAACATTGTGGGTCACGAGGTCCTGTCCGTTGCTGTTGCAGGCAACCATGTCATATAATCCCGTCCATAAACTGATCCTACGCCAACAGGACAGCAGCTAGCTTTTGTCCTCACCACTCATATAGAGCGTTGTCCTGCAACTTCAGGTTAAAACCATGTTCTGATTTCCAGCCTAAGTGTGCTCCTGACCATTTTATAGGCATTTCGAAGAGTACACTTTTCTTTCAGCTGTCAGAAGTAGGCTGCACACCAAGGCAGAATTTAAGAAAACACTGTCAGCTCTGTCTCATTTTTCATCTAAGACAATTAGGCTTTTTTAAGACTTGTTCTTCCCTGCAGCTTATCACTAAGTTTCTTGGCATGTTGTGTTCTGCACATAATAGCTGGTATGCAGCTAGTCTCTCTGGACGTTAATGGTTTCAATCCTGCCAAAGCTTCAAATGGCACGAGATTGTCTTCCTGAAACCACTCAGCAGTCACTTTTTCTTCCCAGATAGGGCAGGATCTCCTAACAATGTTTAAGCGGTTTGCATGTTCCTTCCTCACAGCTGCTTGTGGGACAGAGCATGCCAGGGCACACTGCGCCATGTTGATCTTGCTTTGAGCACATATCTGCTGGGTTATCTATTTCCTCTCGTATTTTTCCAAAACGGATAAAAACTAATGCATCTTGGCAAGTTGCTATGTACATATGCACAAACACGTTAAAGGACTTCTTTGTGAGCAAGTGGCACCATATTACTTGCTGTCGATGAAGGTGACTGCACTGCTAACTCATTGCTTTCTAACTAGAAGTCAAGAGCTTAAATGAAGTTGCATGTAGCAGAAATACACTTGTTTGTACTGTATGTGATTTATGAATTGGAGACATGTCAGGTCCTAACCAGAAACAATTTGTTCTACCTGATCCCAAAACTGTAGCTGATTGTTCTGATACAAAGAAAGCTTAAACTGAGAATGCATTAAGATTGACTGTCATGGTATTTAGCATGGATTTTTTTTTTTTTCTTACAGTAGCTTTTATGGAGTATGCAGTCTTTGCTGAAAGTAATGCATGGGTTTAATTTGCAGGAAACTTGGGGACATTACTTCTAGATGCAAATTTCTGATTGCAAAAACATTTTTCATCCACAAGAGAAGTAGGAGCTGAGTACAGCAGAAATTTTGGACCATATACTACTTTGAAAAATAACAAATATAAAATCTGTGGTCATAACTCAGTGATATTATAACATTTTTTAAAATGCTTTCGCATTTGCATCTGATGTTAGTGTTAAACCAAGAATTCTTAAAAATGAAATATGCATCTTTACTGAAATATGTAGTTCAGCTAACTGAAGAAGAGCTACACTACTGTACACTTGCTAACACAGTAATTTTATTTTGATACTTCAAAGGAAATTAAGCGCAGCAGAATATCTTTTAAGTACTAATATAGTAAGAAAGAATAAATTTGCAACCTATTTTTCAATGGTTATGCTTTAGATTCATTGTTTAAGCGTCTCCTAAATAAATTGGTATTTGACTTAGTTGTTATCTGTAAGCTTATAAGTACTCAGTTTGTTATTTGCCATTTTATATTTATTATTTTTTGTGTACAGGATGTGAATGAAGATCCTGGAGAAGATGTTGCACTTCTCTCCGTTAGTTTTGAGGATGCAGAAGCTACTCAGGTTTTTCCTAAGCTGTATCTCTCCCCACGTATCGAACAGTGAGTGAGACGGTTTTTTTCTGGAGTGTTCATTCTATTTAATCTCTGAGCTTTTCATTTTTTTCCTGATATATGTGAGAAATGTTGGCTAGGTGATAACATGCTATTGCTTTAAATGGCTTAAAGTCATAATGATTACTGCAAGTGTGTGTGTGGTGGAGAAATGACAGATCTTCTTTCAGCTAGTTCTGTATCTATAGCTGGATCACACATGGATGAAGAAAAGTCATCACTGGCTACATGTGGTATTCTTGTAGCATCATAATCTATGAAAACTATGCTGTGTTTTCCTGTAGCAGTATATTTGGAGTGCCTCCTACGGTACAGCACACTGATAGCTTTTTTGGGGGGGGAATCTTTAATTTCTTTTCCTTTTGGGAAGGTAAGTTCTCTGTATGAATATCATACATTTGAATAAAGTATTGTTGTAGAAGCTAAAGGGCTTTATTAACTGTGTTTTAGGAATTTGCAGCTTTAGTAAGTTACTTTTTTCAGGAGAATATGTGAATATTTTGTTTTAAGATTGTTGAACCTTACTGATCTGTTTACCAGTTGGCAAACAGATTTGCAGAGAAATGAATTTCTACTCCTAAAATGGAAGGGTGAGGATTAGAATCAGTCTGCTTTCATTAAATTTCTCTTCTTCCATTTCTGGAATTAAGAATGTCTTAATGCTCCTCCTTCCCTTCAGTATCTCAGTCTTGTAACATCTGGTTCTAAAAAGTAACTACATTAGACTGTTCAGGTATACAACAGTCAAGCTGGTCTAGCATTGTTTCAGTGATGCTTTGTTTTTCTGGTTAATACTGCAGTGACTTTCCTCTGAACTGGCGATGACACTTCTGGGTAGAGAAGAAAAGATGGGAAATACTGACTTACCACAGTTTTATAACAACTCAGTGATAAAGTTTGTGTGAGTGAAGGAACGTGGTATCTTGACATTTTGCTCAACAGGGCATTGGTCTGGATAAACTGTTGGATGCAATTTAAAAAACAAAAACCAAGATTTGATTTAGGTAAAGGCATGAGACTTCCCAGATATTTTATTTAAGAAAATGTAGGTTACACACGCACATGCAAACACACACAGAATATATTTAGCAGCTTTTACATTTTCATATTTTTTATTAATTCACTACTTTTTGTCAACATTAGTTGAGAGAATAATTGTAGTCAAACATGCAATTATCCTTCCATGTTCCAAAGGATTCTTCTGCTCAGCTGCTGTTAAAAGCAAATGGGCTGTCACTAGTTTCCATTGTATTTTCAGCTCTAATCACATGTTGATTCTTAAGTGTATTTCAGGCCACCCAGGTATGTCTGTCTAAATGACCCATGTGCCAATGAATACATTGCTTATTTTCCCACTTTCAATAGTATCTTTAGAAAGATGTTAACCTCTTGATACCAGGCGGAATAGCAATACAAAAGAACACTTTGTCTTCCTAAAAGTATTGGATTTTCTGTGGGTGCCCTAAAGAATATCTGATTTTAGATGTGTGATGTAGAACAATATAGCAGAAAGATATTTGGGTGGTGTTAGTACATATCTGACATGTCTGACGTATTTATGGCTTTGTCATGTATAGCTTATGTAGTCATGTTAAAATCATGCCAGTACACCGTGGAGTTCCATGCCACACCTTGTCACGTTATTTGCGTATCAGAGTTGAGATACTTCACTCATCTAACTCAGTCTGTCCTAGTGCATTTGTAAGGTATTCATCACAGTGTCTAGATACTGGTAACCCATAATACCAGAGTTGCTTGTGAGCTGTTGCACCTTCCTTTATTCTACTGGCTACTTTTTATGTGCCATGAAAAAATGTATGGGTATGCTTTCAATGTTTGTTCAATTGCGCTTTAATAGCAAAGATATATTTGTCTCTTGTTCCTTCCCAAAACCAGTCTCTGCTCTGTTTAGCAGAGGCTGACAGTCTAGATATTTAACTTTCCAATGTTTGGGAACTGAAGCAACAATGCGTACTTCTTTATACTTTTTGCCAAAAGTACAAAAAGCCTCAAGAAGCCCTGAGGATTAGTTTAATGACTTGAGGCCATGGCATGTTACATTTGAATTGTGTTCTGCTTATAAAAGTTCTTTCCTGCTGCTAACAGTAATTGCATCTACAAAAGCCGTGTAAGCAAATTACCAGTGTATTTTTTTTCATGCAGCAGATTTTGAGGTGGAGTAAGTAGTAATTGACAGTTCCCAACATAACATTCCCAAGTACTCAACAAAACAGGAAAAATACCAAATTCCCACAATTATTTTGCTAATACTAAACTCTGTTCACCTTAGGAAGAACGAGCAAACAAGAATAGCATTTTCCTGACGTATGAAAAAACATTTTCAGATAGAAATGTTTCAGCTTTGTAGAGAATAAGAGCAAAGGGCTTGTTTGTGTAACGTGAGTTATCTCCTGCTTTCCCAAGAGGTTTCATTGCTTTTGTACTCTACCATATAAACATGCATTCCCACATTGCATTTTCTAAAAATGATACATACCCACAGATCTTGTCAGTGAATATGAGCCCTAGCAATATGAATATAGTGTTTTTTTCTTTGAAGGGTTATTGTAAATCACATTTGCTCTATTCTTAGATGGATGGTAAACATAATACCAGTAAGACTTTGACTGCTCTTTGTCATAGACTCTGGAAGAGAGGTTTGCAAAATGAGGGAAATGTCTACTTTTAATGCTTTGGGGCTAAGACGTTAGTACATTGGTTGGCTTGAAAAAGCTCACATATTTAAAGCAGGGGGTAAAAATGCAGTAGAGAAGTATTGTAGCCCATTTGAGTCAGTATTGGTGTTCCATTGACTTGCATGGCGGGGTGTCTGGCTGCAAGAGTGTCAAGTCCAGTTCTTACAGTAAAAAAACAACCCCACACTTAGGGATGGGAAGCATTTGTGTTAGTTTATAAAATATCAGCAATAATTATTCATAACTATACCTGGTTTAATTCTTTCATTAAAACTTGCTAATTTAAAAACATTCCTTTAAATACTAATTGTTCAAAACATATTAACAGCAATTTCTAGTTAATGTTTCCTTAATTTGAAATCAATTACTTAAGCTTTCATTTTATAATTTTAAGAATTCTTATTCTTTATTGCACTGCATCAATGAGCAGATAGATGCCAATAACAGTCGCTTTTAATGATTTCAAAAATTACATTAAGTTAAAATGAAACATGGGCTATTTATGATATGTGTTTTGTTTAAAAACTACCATCGTAACTGTAGTCTCATAAAAACAAATTTCTGCACGCTTCTGGAGGAGGTGGTAAGCTGGGAAACCCCACAGACTGACCACCCAACTTGAGAGGATGGTGCTTGTCAGCATCCGTGAGTGTGTGTCCCCAGCTCGTCCTGCTCCTCCTCCCACCTCGGGGCATGGGGCTGGCCACAGGATGCTCTTCATCCCCCCCGCTGACGGCTGCTGTGCTTTGGGGAGAGGGTCAGAGAGCTGAGCAGTGTCAGTACCTGAGGCCCCTCACTGGCCCATCCACCTGACCCCCTCCTGCTGCTAGGTAGGCACAGACGTATTCTGAGGCTGCTTCTGCCCTCCTCTGCACAACGAGGAGCTGCTGGGATATTTACCCGTTACACGTCTGTCGCATTTCCACGCATTATTCATAATGTCTCTAAACCTGTCGGTAGAAAGCATCTTGCTCAAAATTTTCTTTCTAGTGAAAGTATACTAGATATTCATATGGAAAGGAAATCTGTAATAAAAATATCCATCATACCTTTGGCTTCCGTTTATTAAAAGTCACTAGACTCTAAATCCAAGGAGTCAGTGCGAGATTGAAGAGCTAATTTCTATATTAATGCTTAAAATGTGTGTCAGCGTACTACACATGAATGTGGATCAGAAGGGGTTTTTTTTTAAAAAAAAAAAAAGAAAAAATTTAATGTATGTATTTTTTTTTCCTTCATGAGTCATCCATGCTAAAGAAAATAAAAATGGGTTTGTCTTGGTTCACGTTTTAAGACAGAAAGATAGCAGGGTGGAAACACTGTTGCTCAGTGAATGCTGTGTTCCTGGATTCACAGAAATAATCCTGCAATAAACACTGTTGTCCTGGAGGACTTTTCTCTGATAAATACGCGGACGTGAATATGCTAAGAAAACCAGCTGTCAGTAGAACTTGTTTTGCTTAAATGGATCAGGCTCCATGCTTTGGGGACTGAAATGGTCGTTTTTTACTGGTCTGGGAGCTGTGCCAGAGGGTTCTTCGTGACTGAGGGTGGTATGCAGAGTTCGGTGACTGTTTAACCTTCTCATACGGGCAGGGGAGAATAACAAGAACCTGGTCTGAACTCTTAGACTTTGAATGTTTCTGTATGTTTTTCACTGATGGAGAAAAAATAGAAGAGAAAATTAAACACGTGTATTTGCTTTAAGGTGTTTCCTATCTTTTACCTGTTCTTTCTGCTGGGAGTTGGAGGAGGAAAACCATAGAATATTATCTGTTTACTGCCAGGTACTGTCTCTCACTACGTTTGAGATGCAGGGGTGCTGTGAAGGGCTTCACCTTTGAAGTTGGCATGCCATACTGCTGAGTGCACATCACCAGTTGAAGCCTGCTGTTCCAAAGTCATTATGAGTACAGTCTCTAAATGAGTGGTCATGTTTAGGCCTTTTAAATGTCAGTCTTTGTAGAAGACAGAAGAAAGAAGGTCTTCTATTTGGCATATTAAAATGTGCTTATTCATCTGAGTTGATGATTTCAGTAGCATTGTTAGTAGACAGCCAAGACAGTCCATGACTTCCTCAAATCCCAGAGCATCTTTGCAGACATGGGAAGCAAGAATGACTGTTGCTTTGCAGGGCTTTCTCTTCCATTAAGCCTAGTTTGGTCATGCCTCTACGCAATGCCTGGCCAGTGAGTCAGTGATATCTCCTGCCTGCTGTATGTGCCGTGTCCCCATCATCCAAATCTTCTGAAACTGTAGTCAGTACTGTAACCTGATTTCCAGTCTAGCTCTGCTTTGCAACTCTTCCTGTGTCCTAAAAATCATCTGTTTTGCCGCAGCCACCTTCTGATGGCCTGCTTACAGCTTCAGAGGAGATCAGGGTAGACTGGGAATGACAGTCAAAACAGATTGATTTGTACTTATATCCTGGGTGTTCAACTGTACCAGCTGTTCCTTTTTTTTTTCTGAAGCTGATGCAGAACAATTAGTGAAAATAGTTGTGGAAGAACTAAGATTATGTGTCCATCATCTAAATGGTGCTTTAATGCTGGGTATGTTAATGCTGTCCTTAAATGGTTCAATTAGTGAGATTTTTAAGATGGTTTTCTTTCAGCTAAGAGACTAAGCAATTAGACCTAATCACTGAGGTATGAAATACTTGAGGCAGTTCGGTGGGACTGATTTTGTTGCTAGGTAATGAGGTACCAGTTTCTCTGTATAGGAGATAAGGGGCAGGTTTTGGTCTGATGTATACTTTGTGGCAATCCAGAGCTCAGCGTTGCCTCGAGTCTCAGAGCAAAACTTAAGAGTTGAACATTGGGAAGGGTTTGTGTCTTCCTGGAGGCTTTGTCAGGTTTCTCTCAGAGTGTCAGCCTGTATGTATAAGGTTCTGTAACCTGACGGTGGAGGGAGTATTTTTACATGATACATCAAGTACTTTACCCCTTAAAGGATTTTCTTGTACAGTTGAAAAATATGTATAGAAAACAGAATTAATAAGAAATTACAAAAGAAAATGGAAACGTGATTCAAGACAGCCCTCTCCAACTCCCTTCCTCTACATACTTCTGACTAGAGTGGAATGGTCTACAGAAATTTCAGTAGTTTTAAACACATTTGTTTCCATTAGATACAAATCTTACCATTAAGGTGTTGCATTTTTTCACTTGTGTACATATAGCTTATTTCAGGCTACTCTAATAAAACATACAATTCTGTTTCATGTTATGTTGTCATATGCTATGAGTATACCATATTTCATTGTAACAATCCCTGTTTCAACACAGGCATTTCTAAGTACCGTTGTAAAGCTGTACTCTCTAAAATATCCTCTTCAGCATTTTTAGTGTGGTATCACTGCTTCTAGGTGTGTTTACCCTCCTACAAAGAGTGATAATGAAGGAAAAAGGGAACGAAGTAATTTTTCTTTATGACATCAGACAGTATTATTCATAAAGGTGTTCTTGGTTCTTTACTGTTGCCCATATGTTTAGACTTGTGTCTTTGTACAGTGCGATTGTCAGAAGCACTTTTGATTAGTCAAAACTAATTCTGCTAATGGCATTGAAAATTACTGTCATCTCAGTTACTAGCTAGGCCTTTTGAAATCTTCCCCTGTATTTGCAATAGGGATTTTTTTTTTTTAATTATTTTCTTAGATTGTGTTTACTTTGCTACTGAAATTCATTTTAGTTTTACAAAAACTCTTACTTTTCTTTTGATACGTCAAATGTTTTTGGCTTTTCTATTGCCTATGTTGTTCTTACGGTTTGGGGGGTTGGAGGGTATTTTTATTGCCATTCTGACATCCCTGGTGCAGTACTGAAGTGCCTTTCTCAGATATTTCCCCAAGACATCAGAGCACACACAGCAGATTTCATCTTCCTTTCCTGAAATGTTTTTGTAGGAGAAAGGAAGCCTGCTGAACAGAATCAATCCATGTTAGTACTGAACTGTGTCTGTCACAGGTGGCAGGATTTTTTTCATACCTAAGAATTAATAGGAAACTTTAGGGTTTTTTATGTAGGACCTTTTGTTCTAAAGAACTGTGTGGGCCAACTGTAGGGCCAGCTTGAACACCTTGAAATGTTTTCCGTAAAATTAGATGACCAGTGTCATCTCTTAAAAATTCTATGGCTTGTGATATGGCAGTAATAGAGCAAGCAGGAGGGTCTGGTAACTGGGGTTAAATGTTCAAGTAAAAAATTCCTAACTAGGTATTTCTTGAAAATGCAACAAAAAAATCAGGTCCTACCCGAGTTGTAAAATTTACACGTAGGGAAACTTTAACTTGGAGTTTGTCTGGGGCTAAGTGAATTGTGGTTTGATGGATAATGTGCTGTTGTTAAATACTGCTTTAAAAAAACAACAACAATTAAATACAGAGTTGCTGGGAAATCACAGTTGAAGCAGTAGTTTCTCTGTTGTTAAACATGCTTAATTCCACAGACTCTCTCTTTGGAATGAAATAGCTCTTGCAGAAGAAAAGTGCTTCAAAGTTACTGACTGCATCAAATTTAAAAATTATCTGACAAGTCTGAGACTTCTGCCAATTTATCCTTAAATGTAGTCACATGCGCAGGTCATGGAGGGTTTTTCTTTAAACTCGAAGTTGAGCTTTAGCTGTTCGACTGTATCCATTCTAACTGGGTATTAATTACCAAACCTGACAAACAGTAGTTACAGTGAGTTAATTAGAATTTGTCTTGGCAGCAAATGCAGTGAGTATAGAAAGGCACATTTACTCAACAGTTATGAAAACTCAAATTTCCTAGAGTACACTTTGAACCAGCTTTTGCCGCATGGGTATTTTTCCCAGTTCTTGATGTAAATCCAAACCCACTACTACACAACGTGGTATCATCTTTTAACAGAGTACACTTACTGAAGCTGATTTTTGCGTATTTGGGATATGTGGCTTGCTTTCTGAATATGGTGAATAAATCATTTGTTTTCAGAGAACTTCAGTCTAATTGCGATCAGCACATTATAGTGTTCTGTCTTCAGACTTTTCCTATTTTATTATTCAAAACAATTAACAAAAAGTCAGCTAGTGTTTAGTGCTTGCTTCCAGATGGTCATGTTCAATAGGTACAAATCTCTGACCACTTGGAAGTGAAGAGTTAAGGATTTTCAGATAAAATCTCTAAAAACCGTGAAACACAGAATTAAGTTGTATGTGAAAGACCTCAGTTCTGATTGCCTCTGTCATCTTCTCCCCCCTCCGCAACTGGGGAGAGCTGGCAGTACCCACTAGGAACCACGTTCCTGTTGCTGGCATTTCGGCAGGGAGCACAGGTGGCACGGGGAGTGTGGACTGAGGAGGATGGCAGAGGAACAGCCCTGCAGGGAATCTGATGGGCAGGAGGGGGACTGTAAGTGGAGGGATCTTGGCCCTGTTGTCTGTGTGATCAAAAGAAAGGATCGAAGTGCGTCCTTCAAGATTACCAGAAGGGCTCGTTCCTCTGCTGACTTGCCTTTCTCCCATAAGCTTCCTGACCCCACAGTAGTACTAGGTACCACCTCTTGGTTTTCTTTGCTTTCTGCCTCCCTCTTTCCTGCCAATAATCGGTGGCATTTTAAACTTAATGTCTTCTTGAAAGGAGCTTTAATTACCTCCCTAATTATCCATTGGAGGAAGATACTGTTTCCCCAAAATAAATCATGGCTGATTTTTGCAACATGACTGCTGGGTTTCTGGGGGTTTCCTTTTCCCTAATTATTGTCAAGAATGTGATTCATTGTATTGCTGATTTCATTTAAGGCATATGAGGCAGTCACAGTCTGTCCCACTGCTTAACTGCATGAGCTACTCGGCTCATGTGAATGTTAGCTGAAACCCCGTTTCCTTTCAGCACTTGTACATTGGACCTACCTGGAGAATATGTATAAAAGACATATTCCCAAATGTGAGACTTTATGTTGAATAATCTTTTCCTAGATAACAGATTCCCCTTCAGAAATATTGAGAACTTCTTTCCTAGGACCTTTCCTCTGGAGAATCCCCTTAACAAATCACAAGGATTTGTTGAATTGTAAACCCAACACAGGCATCCTGTAACTAAAATTCAGCTTTCTTTAAATGAAAGTGTAGATTGTAGGCAACTTAGAAAAGTCATTCTTTAAATGGAATGGAATCGCTGTATTTTGTAGGTTTGCTTTTTGAAAAACAGGTAAGCTGATCTTTGTAGAAAGCAGAAACAGCCAAAAACATAATTGTGCAGAGCAGGGCTTCATGTGAGTCCCATACATTTTGCATCTTACATTCCTCTACAGCCAGCACTTCTTGAGGACTAGCAGGACCTGATTAATCTGCAACCTGGAAGAAACACACAGAGGTAGGTAGTTGGCCCATGGGCCACCTTACATCCAAGGAGTTGCATACTCCTTTTATGTTTAAAGAAGCTTTTTTTTTTTTCCCAATCAAGAAGAAATATTCTTGTACCTGTAGTCCTCTTTTGTACCTCAAATGAGTATTTCTGCTCCCTGCTCTCCTTCATTGCGAATCGGTGAATTCTTCTGCTGTCTTTGAGTTGTCACAAGCTACAGCTAAACTGTGGGACCCACCTCTGAGGTTTGCACCCTGGTCAAATTCAAAACTGGTGTCAGGAGAAGACCTGGATGTTCAACATCCCACTTCCCACCCTGATTTTCGCTGGAAGAAACCCCGAGCACTTGGATAGGGAGGAACTTGTGTGCTCCAACAGCTCTTTCATCTAAATGATTAAGAGCCAAAACTCTGGTGTACACTGTGAGGCACACCTGCCTTGCATCGTTTCGGTTTTTTGGGTTTGTGGGATTTTTTTTGGTGCAGTCATTGATATATCTAGCTAAGAAAATTTGGAAATGCTTATTTAAGACACTTATTGAGCATGACATGGGGTAGCAGTGTTTTGAAATCCTTTCATTTCAGCGGGTTTATAAACCATTCCTGTCTTTCATGATTTCTACAAATCATGTAGCCAATTGTTAATGGAAAAAAAAATCTGGACTTTTTTTTGCATCGTTTGGAAAATGTACATGTGTGTCGACAAAGAATATTATAGAATTGAAATCACAGCTCTCACGTGTGATATTTAATATGTACATACAGTATGTGTCAAACATCCCATGGAGGAAGACAAGTTAAATTTGGCAAGAACTGAAACTTTAGAATACAAAAATGTAGATAATTTTTCGTTGGATTTTAAAACTAAATTCTTTGAGCTGGTTTCTGGTCAGGGGCCGCTGAAATTACGTGAGAAGGAAACCAGCTATTTAACAATTTCAGTGGACAAAACTCTGTTAGTACCAAAGTTGCAGACACCACAGTGCAGTGGAAAAACCTGTACAAATAGAGCGAAACAATTCTGCTTGCAGATATTTGCTGTTGAAGCCAATAAAAGGGCTGTGCTCTTCTGTGTGGTTTAGTCATGTCAAGCACTACTTGCTGGAGGCAGCTGTGCTACTGCAATGCTTTCCTGACCTTAAATAGCCTATATGCTGGGTAATGCAAGCATTCAAATATAAATACAGGGCACATAAGGACAGAAGGAGGCCAGAAAAGCCATCTAGGCCCCTTCCCTCCCCTGAATTAGTCAGTGTCTTCCTCAGTATTCTTCTCTTCTGGTATTTGTCCAAGATATTTACAAAACCGTTTAGATTAATTGTTCCCTTGTGTTGCCTCAGTACTGTTTATTCCATATGTTAAGTACTGCGTGCAAAGCAGTTCTGCTCTTCAGCGTGGCTGCTGCTTGCTTTCCTTTCCTTTTCCTTTCTTCGTGGTTGCCTTTGATAGTAACCCAAACAGCTGTGCAACCTCTGTCTGTCCTGGGAGGTTGCGTGTACCTCAGCAGCAGCAGCCCGCTGCTCTCCCCTAGCCCTCCTTTCTAGGGCAAGTAGGACTTTCTGGGACGTTTTGTGGAGGTAATTCCTTCAGGTCACGTTTTTGGTCGACTTCCCAGATATTTTGGGTTTTTTTTTTTTTCTTTTACTCTGTAATGGTAAGATGGTTAGATGGCATGTATGTGTAATTACATAGCGATCCTCTTAACTTGTTCCATTGCTCAAAGATTGTCTGTGTTTCTTTTGTAGCTGTAATGAGGGCTGTGTAAATCACTTCCTACCACCTCAAATCCTGTTGTTTTCAGTTGGTACTCTTGTTTTTGTTTACTTACCTACCACTTAAATTTCTCTTACTGCCGCCTTCCCCCCCCCCCCCCCCCTTTCCCTTTAAGCTCCATCTCTATTTTCTGGTTTCTGTTTTGGCCGTTTGTTTTTAGCTCTGCACACATCTCTGAAAATGTGTTTCATTTTCAAGAAGTGAGCCTCTGTTTTTTTTGCACATCAGGTAGCACTTTTTCCTGCAGTTGACATAGAAACTGCGAGGAGAGTTGAATGATGAATGTACATCATGACAAAGGAAGTCTTGTTGAAAGTTTAGGCACTGTTTGATCAATGAAAACCTAACTGCCCTTGTAATTGTCTGATACACAGAATCAGTGCATGTCCAGAACAGTCATTTAGTGTTGTCTGCAATTTCAGTGCCTTTGTTTTCTTTATTTTAAAACATTTTAACATTAACTTTTTTATAACACTTAAAAATGTTTATTTTACATTTTTTTAACATTATATCTCTTTACAATTAATTGCTTCCATTTATAAAAGGAGAGAAAACTTCAGGATTTTTATGCAACAGTGAAAGCAAAAATTTCCATTATATTGTATTTGTCAAAACCTGGATTACATATAATTGAACCACCTTTTTTCCCCTCCATGACAGTATTCTATTTAGAGTACGTGTCTCAGCAGTAATAGGGATCATATTTCTCAGTACTATGAATTTCTTTACTGATTTTGTTTTTCTAGTATTACATTAAAATTTTGGAGGTCACGTCAATTTGTAAAATATATCGAGTTCTTTAACCTATGATAGCTACAGTGGTTTTGTAGAAAATTCATTTGCAGCAAGTAAGTGGCAGATGTCACATCAGAGTCGTAGGGCTCTTTGTTGGAAAGGAACTCTGAATCATCCAGCCCAGCTTCCTGCTTGGCATGGGACTACCGCGAGCACTAGCTCGGGTTTCGTGTAGCGGGGCCTTTGTCTGGCCACATCTTGAACGCTTCCCACAGTGGAGATCCTGCAGCCTCCCTGAGGAACCTGTCTGCTGCTCTGCTACCCTCCTTAGGGGAGGAGTTCCTCCAAAAGTCCGGTCTGAGCATCCGAAGGCCTCAGTTGGCCCGGTCCTTGAGATCATAAAGGTCCCTGTGGATTGAAGCTGTGCAGTTTGTTGTAGCGGTATTATACAACGTTGTTAACGGTATGCCATTTATTATGGTGGTATGGAAGCAAGGTACTCTTCACCCTTGAGCCACCATTCTTCCATTTCAACTCTGAATCAGTAACAGAAGCTATGTTAATCCCTTGCTTCCCCCATAAATTTAGGCTTTTTTGGTTAGTCTCATCGTGCTTCTCCAGCAACATGGAAGGGTGAGGTCTTAAGGATATATTGCTAGCTAGGATTTGCTCTGGCTGGAGGGTCATGATGAGCTGGTATAAAGTTAAATTAAGTTCCCATCTCACTGCTGACACAATAAAGGGACGGCATGAGGAGCGAGGGTATGAGTTTGCTGCGTTCGGACAGGTATCCCCAATGCATGGCCCTTTGGGACTAGCTAGTACATGACATAATTTAGAGCAGTGTAGGGCAGTATGGGGCCAAAAATCAAAGAATTCGGGTCAACATTATGGGTGGTGGTATGCCTTGCCACACCAAGGCACATAATACAGGAAAATCTCTTTTACTTTATCCTTTTAACACTGTATATTGAAGGCTTCTAGTCTCTTTTCAATACACAAATACTAATTGTATTTTCCTTTCTTAAATTTCATATACTACAGCAAAATTTAAAAAAAAAAAACAAACTGAAAGAGAACCACTAGTCGCTAGCAGTGAATGATCTTGGCAGTGCAACCAGCATTGCTGAGTACTTTCTATGTACCACTGAGCACACTTAAAATGCTAGAAAAAAGGATAGATTTACCCTGGTTTTGTTTGTTATACTAATGCTATGAAAGTCTAGCATTCTATTTTTGTTCATCTACCAATCTGTTCAGCATATTTTGTTTAATAGTTTAATGGTAGAGTCTATATGCAACCACCCATGTTACATCAGACTCTGCGCAACTGGAATGTTGTTTACTTTTCACCAAGGCAACTCCCTGTTTTTTGTTAATTAATATCTAACAAGGTCCTACAGCTGACTCCCTTTAAAGTCAAGAATGTAGGGGTGTTGAGGATTTATAGGCACACTGTGCTGAGGCCTTGGAGCAGCAGTGTGTTTTATGCAACTGGCCCATTAAAGGAGCCTGTTTGGGGTGGGTTCTTCTTTCATTTTTATATGTATGTATTTTCTTTTATTCTTTCCCAGTTATCTTGGACAGGTTATGTTTGTACTGCACATGTACAGTCCTTTAATACCTGGTGCTGTGAAGTTATTTTCTTAAGCAACAGAATGAAACCGAGAAGATTTGTGGGGAAGTCTTGCACAGCAGTAACCTCTCACTGTTCTTTTGGGGACTAAAGGAGAACTCACATTTCTGAGGTGGTCAAATTGGCAAGTGTGGCTTGTGTTTAAAATACAAACATTTTATTTTTCTTATTTTTGACAACAGAACATCCCTCAAATGTCTCAATTACAACCGTACCAGCAGGGATTATTTTGTTAAATCTTTATGCGTTTTGTCCAGGCTTGATTTGAAATGATGCAAGGAATACAGTATACACAATTTTCTTAGTGCTGTCCCACTGATAAAATGTTTTACTGTCTTTTAATCTGAATATCTGTAAGTTTTTCACAATCTTTAATGTGTTTATCTTCTTGATACCCTTCTGGGATAAGTTAGTACCAAATATTGTCAGGATGTGTGAATGTATCCATGTGTGTCAGAAAGGTTTCATGATTAGGAAACTAGAACCAAATAGAGACTCCCTTTAATAATCTCAGTCTGTAACAGATAAATCTTGCTAGGCTTAGAAATGTGGTCTCTTTCTTTTATAGTCAAATTTTGTACCTAAAATGTCTTTAAAATCCTCCTTAATCGCTGCCCTGCCTTAGCCATATAGGCTGTCTTGAAGCTGTACTCATTTAGGTGCACTGACATGGTACAGGTTCCTTTAGCATCTCCACCGTTGTCATTTGAGCAGTGTGCTCTAAAGAAAATGAAATAAAAAATTCAATATGTGCAGAAGTACATTTCTTTCCACCATGAAAAAGATATTTTTAATAATTCAGTATATTTTTGAGCCTTGACCCCTGCCAGAATATCTCAGTAACATAGAGATAAACAGATATTGCAATTGGCAAGCTGATTATAATTGTATGTTAAGGCAAGCAGAAAATGTCTTTTCATTTAATTCAGTCCTAAAAACCTGTAAAAACACTGGATTCTATTTTAAGAATGAATAGTAGGTAAATAGTGTTCCATCCAAAATCTGCCAATTACTGATTGTGTTTGTGTTCTCTTGATTTTTTTTTTTAAAGTTCCTTTGTTGTAGGAGGACATCTTGGCAGAGCTTCACATATGTGGTTAACTGCTTGCTGAGCCACAAGCAAATAATACTGTACAGTTAAGCATTTCTTCCTGCATCACCAATTTCTATTCTCTTGGGCAACAGGAGTTCAAATCTGGGCAAAGACGACAGGCATAAACCTGTCTGATTGGATTAATAACATAGAAACTGTTGCTAGCCTCCGTAGTAATCTTTTAAAGTTGGTCTTGTGGTAAGTTTCTCAACCCAGATTTTGATTTTTATTATATCAGCAAATAGATAGGTGAATAACTCTTGAATCCTAAAGGACAAAAGGAGAATCTGTTTCCCGTTTTCAGGCTTGGCAGATAGGAATTCTAGTAAAGGAGGTCAGAAAGGGTATCTGGAAACCTGATGGGCAACGGTGATTCAGAGACAGCTTCCAGTACATTGTCTGTGGGGGATTTCTTTTTAAACGCTGCATCGTTTTTGCTTGTATGGCATTTTCAGTCTCTCAAACTGCCTTTTCTTGGAAATAAGAAGTAATTAGTTTGAGGAAGCATAAGTTTTCCAGTCAGTGTGTTTGTTCACACCTGGAACAGAGCTGTGAAGTAGAATTGGTTTGTTTATCGGTTGGATACTATGATAAAGAAAAAAGTTCTTTTGATAAATTTATTTAATCATAAAATCGGTGCTGCACAGGGAAAGTCATGTTTGTTGTTGCGTGTTGCTAGGGGGAATGACCTCAAATTGTTCCTTCATCATAACTTTGCAAAAAGCTCAAGTAGCATATTTTGGGTAGTAGGATCTGTATTTAGGGTTGTACCATTAAATTGAACATACGGGAAAAATCTGTCTGTAACTTAAATTTACTTTTCTGTTGCTTTGTAGTTGTGTTGGAATGACAATAATAGCTAACACTTGGGAGGGTGACATTGTGTTACAGGAACTCATAGGGAGCTTTTGGGATAGAGCAATTCTGAAATTAAGATGATGTTCAAGGACTTGGCTTATTGTCATTTCTTATACTACGACATGGCATGGATTTGACTTTAGTTCTCTTCAGAATGCTGCAGTAGACCTTTATAAGCTCATCTTATAATTTTGTACGTGCAATGTGTGACCTAAATCCTTAGGAAGGAAAAAGGCAAACATATTTTGGAAATTAATTTGGTCCTTTGGAATTACTCCAGTGTCTGGGCAGTTTTGACACGGTACCTGCTGAAGAGACTTTCACCTGATTAGGATACCAGTCCCCCAAACTGATTTTTGAAACGTCACAACTGTGGCTATTTTAAACTCTCTTTTATGTTGAAAGTATGCAAAAGATTTGTTAAAGTATAGTACTTACTTGAATTAACTGTTGGATGAGAAATATCTATTTCATTTAGGTAGCTCTTAGTACCCTATGAAAGGGGGGGGGGGAAGTATATGAAGTAACACAAAGGGGGTTTTGTTGTTTTGGTTTTTTTTTTTACAAAGCTGTTAGTAAAGTTACAAATTAAAGAAAACCCAAACCATAAACTATATCTTATGAGTGTATTTTTAATATTCAAGTGCTTCCCTAATTTCTCCAGTGTCTCCAGCAACCTTTCCTTTCCTTCCTTTCCCTCCTTCCTTTTCCCCAAATTCCCCAATTCCCCTTTCACCCCCCAAATTCTCAAAGCTGCTACTCTGGAGACATTCCTGAATCTCTGTCTTCTCTGTCACTTTGTTCAAGTAGCATACTCCTCTTGTCTTGCCAGGCCTTGCCCAGAAGTCTCTTCCTTGTTCTTTTAACTAATAGAAATACATTTTTTAAATATAGTTCTTTTTTTCCCAGCTAGGAGCTTTTGCTCTTTTATTCTCCCTCTCCTCCTTCCTTTGGAGTTGTCTGTGTTTCATCTCCCCTTTAATGCAGATTTACACTGAAGGAAAGGTGAAGATGCCTGGTCCTGAAGATCGTTCAATAGAATTGAGCAATTCTGGGGATTCCCTGGCAGACAGATGGTAGAGTGCTGGATTTTCAAGGCAAAGTATGAAATTTTAAATTAAAAGAACTTTTTTATCTTTGGGATCTTGAAACATCTGCCCTGAGTTTTGGACTTGATAAATAACAGTTTGTAGTCAGCCATTCTCCAGACTTCCCTTGCTTTTATTGTACTGCATTTTTATTTCTTCTTGCAAAGTTAGAAAAATCAGACCATATATTGGACATAAATTCCAACCTTTCCCAGCATTTGGCTAGATGAGCTACAATTAGTTATTTTTAGTCCTGACCAAGTTTGCATAAATGTTCTTCAGGTTGACACTAATTAGACACTGAATAAATACATGGTTCCTTGAAGGATAGATAGCTTTTCCAAGTACTGACCACGGCTTTAGATAGGTCACTTTCCAAAGTAGGTCTCCAAAGAGAAAGGAATTTGGAGCAGGTGTTACACAAACCGTAGGAGTGTAAGTCTGACCTGTAAAGACCTGGGTGTCTTCTTTTTTCCCCACAACTAATACATGGAAGTCACTAACTAGGCAATATATCTGTGCATTTCGGATACTATTTTTCATGTATTGTCAAGTTGAAAGATGAGAATTAGACATTCCCCCAACCAATTTTGTCTCTCATGCTCTGAAAATATTTAGGATACCAATCAAATTGGAAACTTACGGATATGATAACTCAATTGGTAACAGTTGCATCTCACTGGTTTGGCAGACTTGGAGAATAGGAACTGATGAGTTAGTTACAAGGAATTATCTAGATATCAGTATGCAGTACTTGAAAAGTTTGTGAAGTATATAACCATGACCTCCAGTCTCTTCAGTAATGCTATTGCAATCACTAATTTCTAACAAAAAGCTACTCTGTCAGGTCAGTCAGGACAGAGATGCAAATAATTTATATTTCCTTTATGTTTGAGAAGCGTTTCTTTGTTGTGTAGCTCAGGTGCTGCAAACAGGCAACACAATTTTTCGGGAAACTTGCCTCTTACAGACGAATGAGATAGTTTCATTATTCTCGACCACTTCTGCTTTTGTTCCTTGAACCTTTCAGCACGGGATTTCATGGTAAGTGCAAATCTGAAGTGTCTCGGATGGTGAACCCCCTTGCCTCTGACTCACATGATTCTAGAATAATATCAAACCTTCAGATGTTTTCTTTATTGTAAACTTAAAGTGCTTTTTTTTTTTTCTCCTTTGGTATTCTTTTTTTTCTGAAGTTGTGCTTAAATATACAACCTGTATTCTTCCACAGTAGGAAATTTCTGATAACTTACTGCTGGGGCCTTTGCTGTGTCTTACAAGATAGCATCAGTTCCCTGACCTTTTACAGTGTTCAGGGATGGCAGCAAGTCAGTAAGAAAGGGAAGGCTGGGAAATCTATTAATGATTGTTTTTTATCTGAATTTAATGTAGCAAAGAAACTGAATGGCAACTGGGAAGCGAGTTGGTTGTCTTCTAATTCCTCATAGACAGATCTCCAGTCTGTCTTCGGATAGTCTCTTCCGTGCTATAATTCTGACAAATCTTGTTTGAATTCCCAGTGAAATAGCCAAGGACTGACTTTGACCATAGCTGCTGAATTTACCTCCCATGCTTAGAGGGGATTCCTGTGGGCTTTTATCCCAAGTTTGGAGGGCTCATATGGAGATGCTTTTGTTGTTGCTGCCCTATGGAAAACTGTTTCATGGACTGTGGATTTCAGTATTGAGGTGTGCTAATTTGCAGAACTTCAAATAAATTGGTCTATCTAGTTGTACTTGCTAATATTTTTACTTTAAGTTCCCATTAATAAAAATACCTCGAGTATCAACTCAAGTTTGCATTATAGCTCTCCCAAAGAGCAAACAAAGGAGAAGAACGTTGCATCAAGTAAAATGTTTGTAGTTGTCTTCCCTCCCTCTCCCCCCACCTCCCAAAAAAGGTTAAACAGAGCTAGCTGTATCTCTCATCACCCACATCTCTACTATATACTGCAGTGGCTTGAAAACAAAGAGCACACAAATAGAATCAGGCAGCAGCATTGGCTGATTACAAAATTTGTTCATGTAAGAGGACTTAGCAGCAATGTTTGTGATTGCTATAAGACCTTTAATCACAACTCCAGCATTGCCTGTAAGTGGATCTTCACTAGTGCATAAGTGCATCCCTAAATCACCGCCGTGTTTGGGGGATGTGATTTGCTTGCCCTCCTCTCTCAGGATCTTGCAGCCAGCCATACCTTTACGCAGCGATATCACTGTGCACGGGAACTTGCTGGTGGTGTCTTTAGGCCAATTGTGTCCTTATTTGACTCCACCTACTCTGAGAAGTTTGACATACTCTGTTTCCCAAAGTAAATAGTGTTTGGGGTTTGGTTGTTTTGTTCATACCGTTTCATCCCCACGGAGGAATGAATAGAGCCATTTTGTAACCTTGATTCTCAGTTTACTTCCTTCACTCTCCTCTTAAAGCTCATCACGGTAACTGTTAGTGTTTCAAATTCTCTTTCAAACAAGCACATGCCATCCAAATCGTGGTGGTATGTGAAATGTAATGTTAGGCAACTGTTGATATTGTCAGAGGGATTGTATCTTAAGCTGGGGTGGGGAAGCTAGCACAGTACATTTTGCAGAGCTGTGCATTTTTAAACACATCATCATGATCCCTGGCATATCACTTGTACTTGCAGAAGAGGGCAGGGTCCTACACCTTCATTTGGGGTGCTTTTCCAGATGTTACACCCAGCCTGAGTTCATGTCAGACAAGTCAGGTCGTTGTTGCAGAGCTATTGAGGTATTCAGAAGAGGATCTTTATTTCAGTATTTCATTCTTTTTATCAAATCTAAAGCTCTTTGAAGGTATACCGCCTTTCATTTTGCTGATCACAAAATCAGTTACTTTAAAAGCTTCTCTGGGGGAAAAGAAAATAGAACTGTTCTAAAGTTCTGCCTTTTTTCCCCCCATTAGTTCAGATTACACTTACTACTACTTTCATTGCATTTTTAACCCCATCATTTAAACAATTAGTATCTATTTTAATGATATAATACTGTGACAATCCTTTTAATTTTTTATGTTAATAGGGAGATATGTGTTTGTGATTAAATTTATTGCTGTAAACTACCTTGCATCTAAATATGTTGCCCAACTAGAAAATCACATGCATGTGCAAAATGGTAGCAAAGTTTATAGAAATAGGCCTAGCACATACGTTATTTTGCCCTAATAGTTCTCCAGCCCTAAGCCATTCGTGGCTCAGGGACTTTGTCTGATTCATGTGTATTCAGTAATCCTGAATGAATTTCTCTTCCATGGACTTGTCCAGCCTACCCTTTGAACATATTGCAACAGGGAATTTCACAGCTCCACTACATCTCGCATGAAGATCTACCTCTTTTTGGTTTTGAACCTAGCTCCTGTTAGCTTGGTGTAATGCTGACCGCTACACTTTTATTGGAAGAGACAGCAACTAGTCAATGCTTATTCATGTTTTCCACATCACTCATCATGTTATGGTTCTCAGTCATACTCCTGCCCTCATTTTCTGCTTTCCAGACTGAGTTGTCCTGCAGACAACTTTCTACTTCTTTTCTCATAATCCCATACTTCTTTTTGTTTTGGCTTTTTATTTGGTGCTGAGCTGACATTTTAACTGAACTGTCAGTCATAACCCCGAGATCAGCTGAATGTTCATCTTGGTGTCCATCATTTTATATTTTCAGTTAGGATTGTTTTTTCCACGTGCATCACTTCATACTCGTCTGTGTTAAATCTCCTATTTGTTGCTGTCATCCAGTTCTGCTTCAAAGCCCGTTTATTACTCTTCATGGTTGGAACTTGTCTTGACTGACCTCAATAATGTATCGTCACTGGACTGCCACCGGGCAGCTCACCTGTTTGTCAGGTCATTTATGAACATTTTGAACAATGCAAGTAGCTACTGAACCCCCCTGCTGACTGAACTCCGCTGTTAGAGCTAATTATTGACTCATACTTCTTAGTGACTCTTTCAAAGAGCTGCAGTAGGTGTGTGAGACAGGACTACCCCTTACTGGGAAGGAATCAGTATAGCTTTTACATAGTGCCTATGCACGCATACTTGCTGGGAGGGAGGTTCTGAAATGAGGACGTTACCCATTTGCCTAAAACTTAGGGAAGCCCTAGCAGGACCAAAACCCAGCTTTCATCATGTATTTGTCATTTCCGTGGCCACCTCCTTTAACTTCATTTTCTCTGAGTGGAAAACCTTATCTTTGCTGTGTTTAAAAACACTGGTGGCGATTCTCCAGATACAGGTGGCTCTTAGGATACTGTTTGTTAATGTTAAATTTCCAGTGAGTTTTCCCTTGTGGTGCCCGTCATCAGCGCAACAGAGAGCACAGTGCTTGAGATGACCTGCATTGACTCCAACAAGGGACGACCAGTCTTTGAGCATCCTTATGAGAAACTAAAGGAAAGTTTAAAAAAAAAAAAAAAAAAAAAAAAAAAAAAAAAAGTAAGTAGTGGAACTACATTCAGGAATATCCTGTGCACTCACCAAAATGGAAACAGTTTAAAGTCCAGAGAGTTGTTGTAACAGTTCAAATAAGTGTGAACAACAGCATTTCTGCTTTGTGCTGGAGGGGTTTTGTCCTGCAAGAGCTAACTATCCTTGCGTAACGGGCAATTGTTTTACAGTAAATCAGTAGCAAATCAAATGGTGAGTAGCTTTTACTAGAAAATCTTGCTAGACAGAACTCTGAGAGCAGGTTCCTGGTTTTTTTCCTTTTCTCTTCAGTGTGTAAGAACAGAAAAGTCTGCTCAGAGTTTTCTGAAAAGTCAAGTGGTGGAAGAAACAAGAACAGCAAGGACATGTACCAGTAGTTCTTTGTTTGTACGATGTTTTTTAAGTAGCATTGGGGTTGGATAATACATGAGGAGAACTGGTTTCTGGAAAAACAGGACCCTTCCCTGACACATGCGTTTTGTATTACTTTTTTAAATTCAAACTGGAGGAGATGGGCAGAGTACAAAAACCTTTTCTAACTTAAAAAATGGTGGTAAAATTTCCATATTTTCTGCTGGACACTTTTAAATTTTACAGTGTGGGTACTGCCCAAGAAGAGATTCATAAACACATAACATGTCCAAAACTGAACTATAAAGACTAACAGCTTCCTGCTCTGGAACTCTGGGGGGAAAAAAAAGGTCATATCTCTAAACTTAGACTAAAAGGAGTTTGTCAGATATTTTCAGTGGTATTAAGCAACTCCTGCTCTCCAGTAAAGCTGGAAGCTGGGAGAGCTGAGAACCTTTGAAAGTTGCTGCAGTTGGAAATTGCCTCATGTTTTCCATTAAAAATATTTTTCTTTTATTTAGAAATTTTTCAGTTGAGGACTGAGGTTTTCCATATGATATAACTGCTTCAAATGAGTACTGTTTTGAAGCTTCCTTGGCATTAGCATATTTGTCTTAGTGATTCAAATTTCCCTCCCTCAGAGGCATCAGTATTTTTTTCTGTGACAGTGTCAAGTTATACCCTCCACCAGCATCTCAGGTTTACAGAACTTTTTTTGAAATTACTCATTTGCGTAAGCACCTGTGTGCCCTAATGGTAAAGAAAGTAGATTACTAGTATTATATTAGCAGTCCTGGGGTTGTGGTTAAGAAGGCATTTGTAGAAGCTCTCGCAACGGTGGTTTTGACAAATGATATACCTAATGGGGTGAAGTTTCCTATGCTTGTTCTTATTCTGGAAGCGTCTGAAGAAAAACTGTTCATCTCTCTGAATTGCATGTGCAATGTGAATTTAATCAGTTGTTTTTAACTTTTTTATTTAAGCTTTCACATTAGTCAGTGGGGTTGGTTTTGGGGGGTGTTTTTTTGGAATTGCTGCAGTTTTCTGCATAGGCTGAGGGTGAGGTCTTGGCTCCATTCCCACTGGTAAGCTCTGCCAAGGACTTCAGTGGAATCATAATTCCTCCTAAGATACTGTGCGTGGTGGGAAACCGTGGTTATTTTTTAGTCTGGCTTCCTAAGAAAGTTAATTTTCTTTCCTACAAAATTAGTATGATCATGTTGTCTGTGCATACAGGTATCTGTCATTTCTGCCCTACAAACTTTTTTTGAGCCTGCTGGCTAATTTCAGAAAAAATTGGCAGGAGGGTAGAAGTCTTGAAAATACCAAGTTCCTACGAAAAGGAGAGGCAGATTCTGTTACTGCCACCTGAAGGAAAGGCTGAAGCCCCTGCGCAACTGTATTCTGTGAACAGAGAATCAATATGGGAGAAAGAAATTATGAATATTCTAATCCCAGGAAGTGCTTCAGTCAGAATTCACACCTTATTAAACATCAGAAGAAAACCCCTCTCTTCAGTCAAGATTTGTATCCTGAATGTATTCTCTGATGTCTTACAAGGCATGAACACCGTTTGAAGCTTTTCCTTTGGCAAAGGCATTTAGAACATCTTTCCTGTGTGGTTTCTCTGATGTTTAATAAGGAGTGAACTCGTGCTGTGCTGTGGCTTTAACACAACTCAGTTAAAAGTCAATCCGATGCAGTGCAGAAGTCCATTGGAATCCAAACTTTGTTAGCTGTGCTACCCACGAACTTCCTTGTTATTTATGCTGTGAATGGTCCCGATATAAGCAAATACAGGTAGGTAAACATTGACTGGCAGGTATTCAGGAATAAATGAAATACAGAGATTACATCCTTGGAATATTATAGATGATGTTTACACACATAAAACTCAGGCAATATAAAGAAATAATTCATCAACCTTTAGTAGGTCATGTCCATATATTGATATGGCATTGACATTGGTAACATTGCATTATATAGCACATGTGCAGAACAGGACAAAATTACTATTGATGTGGGAACTAAAACTTTGAAATTCCTGATTCTTTGGGGTTTTGGGGGGGGGGGGGGCGGGGAAAGTGTTATTTGACTTGCTGTTACACATTTTGTATATGAATGTGTGTGTGTATGAGGTTCATACAGATGCAGGTGGTTACATGGGTAAAGCGATATTTCATTTTATCACGGAATTCAAATAGACATTCAGATAAGGATTTACGTATTCAAGGTTATAATAACTGAAATCTGTATATAGTGCATTGTATCCAGTATATACAAATGCCAAGTTTGAACCAGCATATTTAAAGAAAAAGGACAAAATAAGAGCAATTCCTGGATTTGCTGTCCTTCCTGACATCAGATTATTTTTTTTTAAAGACCCCATCTCCCTATTGCTTTCTTTTTTCAGCATGAAAACCATGTTTTAGGTACAGAAGTTCCAAATCCTATGGTTCTAAGCACATTTTTATTTTAAACCAAGGTGGATAAGAATTTACCTAAGTAAACGAGGATCAAATATACCATTCCCTCATCTGCATTACAGAACAGCTGTTTTTTTAAACCCTATGGCTGATTCTTAATCTGAAGTGAAATTGGGCATGTATAGTATCCTGAAACTGCATCGTCACTCCGAGCTCTTAGTGAAAGATGGAAAATCTGAAAGAAGGAGGTGAGTAAGATTTCTCTGGTGTGAGTGTAACCTCTGCAATTTTTAAGGAAAATTAAAATTGACCAGTAGCCAAAGAAAAGAAACACTAACTATAGTAGTAATATTGTATATATAGTAGCAGCAGGCCTCCAGGCATTTGGAAGAAAGAAGCCCAATGAACAGAGGCTATATTCAGGAAGGTTTAGATTTAAATTCGGAACTGTATTTTGTTGTTCTTGTAGGGTCAGTTTGCTGTTTTCTTTTTTACTCCAACTTTGCAGCAGACCTAAAATCTTCATAAGCTAACACATTCATTATAATTCACTTTAAAACATCCAATGATGGCCTGTATGTTGAAGACAGGAAACAGAAGAAAAAGCAAAGGGCATATGATTTCTGAGAACTTCAGTCTTCACAACAAAATAATAACCTAAGCATGTAGAAGCCCCAAATCAGCTATTCCTGCCCCGGGGTTAGCAGGTAAACCAGAATTCTAAAATACTATTTATAGATTTAAATAACACTGAAGGTTTCATTTTTTACATTCTTTAGTCAATTCAAAAATAACTTTTGTCAGTGACAAATCTTCACAATAAAAAAAGCTTGCAAAGTTGTCAAGGTCCAAAATCATGTGCTTCTGCAATTACAGCTAGATAGTGTTGACAGTGTGCAATGTCGTCTTTAAATTTTGTAAAGTGAGAAAATGGGTAACCTGCCTTAGCAGCTAGTATCCAAGGGGTTTTGTTGACACTGTGACTTTATTAGCTGATGGAATGAAGAATTTTGGATAAACTGAAATGACTCAATAGTAAACTTCACCTTGAAAGGTGCTGAGGACCTCCTTGAGAAATTCTTGTCATACTCAGCTTCTGAAGTAGTCGTGAGTTCTACTTTGCTTTTATTAGCATATAATAGTATTCATTCCCTGACATAAATTCTATCACAGGTTGTATATGAATGGATTTGAAGCAGTCTCTGCACTACACTACACACAAATTGTATTATGTGTTGTTAAAATACTTTACATCCTGTAGGGTGAAAGGTATTTTAATGAGACATGTAGTACTACTTCAGTGCTTTTATTTTAAATAATCTTCTGATGCTCCGTGTTTTTTCCATCACTCTTAGCCATATCTACTTTCTGGCTTAAAGAAGAATGTCAGATTTGCACTGGATTATCCCAAGGAAATAGCAAACATTAATTGTGAGTTATTTCATGAAGAGGTGTAGCCTTCAGAGTTAAACTGGAAGTATGGGGTGCTGCCATTTGTAAGGCATTTTTCATTTTGCAAGAGGTCAGGTGGTGTTTGTTTTTTTCCCTAGCATGACCTCTGTAAGGGTAAGTCCTCTATGTGTTTCTCTAGTCTGCGGAGACTGGGAAAGAATGGCCGTGGCTGTTTCCTCTTAATTTACCCCAGAAACTATTGGCAGAATTGGGTTAAAACACAGAATTTGTGGCTTCCAGTGCAGTGTAGTGAATTGACATTAAAGTGGAAGACCATAAACTTTAAGTATGCACATGTGAAAAAGAGATGTTGAAGAGGAAACAAATCAATTTTAGTTTGTACAATTTAAATGTATTACTGTAGCTTGTTTTGTAGTTATGGTGATTTATCAAATGGAATTAACACAAATTTGAAAAAGTTGATCATGCAAGCTGGAGGTTGCCAGTTGTGTCATTCAGTGACAGGGATGGAGGTGGTGAAGAAAATCAAACTGTTTGGTAGCATAGCCTCTTAAAGACTTTAAAGAAATCAAATTACAGGATATCCAAACATATGCATGGATAACCCAGAAGATTCCAACACCATGCTAATATTTATTACTGGTAGAAACAGCCAATTGCAATTAGAATATAAACATTCTCAGCCAAAAATTAGAATATTTTCACCTTGGGCATAAATTCTTTTTCTGTAACACGTTGATAGGTTAGGTTAGATTAAGTATTAAAAGCACATTCTGTTATTTAGCCATAAAAGATAATTATAACAGCTTCCTAATCATGGGCACACATAGGACGGTGTTAGCAGCCACTCCGCTTATGATTTAATAAATAAAAAATTTTGTCTCATATATTGTATAATGGGTGAAAAGTTGCTAAATCGTTGAAATGATTTGAATGAAGGAAGAGTTCTGTTAAGAGTTCATTAAATGTCAAATCAATTAAAAGCTGATATTTTTAGGAGATCATTGCATACAATACAGAAGTTAAAAAAAAAAAAGAAAAACATATTCCTTTATGGAAGAACTTTATAAAAGAACACATACAAATACTGGCAAGACATTGTAGTCTTCATCAGATTGAGTGATTATCAGCCTATAATCTAGAAGTCTTAATATAACTAATAATATTAACAGTTAGGTGTCAGAAAGTTGGAGCAAAGCGTGAATATAATGGGATTTGTTACACAATTTATCTTGGTAAATAAATCTCTTCTGACCAGTGGTAGATCTTTGACTTGGAAATAAGCCACCATTGACAGAAAGGTTTCTTTGAAGTAGTTCTCATCTCTTGTGAATTTTAATTTTAGTTCATAGAATGTGCCTCATTCAATTACTTATTTTACCTTTTTTAGTTATCCTTTTAGAGTGTATTCATAGCAGTATTGGTTTTACACTGGTGTAGCTGATGCATTTATTACCAGATATACAAAAATTAGTTGGTGCTTTTGATTTTTGAAGGGTTAGAGGGAAGAACTAGTTGGGAAAGAAAACAGAGATATGGCTTTGTAATATTTTAAAAGTGAGGGAGCAGGAAAGCAAAATTCATGCTATTTTGTATTTTAATCCATTCCTTCATTATTCTTATTGAAAACTTCTCTGATTAGTGCTTGAGGCAGTGTAACTTTTTTTTTTAACATATCTGTAGGACTCAAGAGCCTTAATATGATTTCCAAAAAGAAAAGACTTAATTTAGGAAGCTATTCTAGATGTAGAAACCTAATATCTTCAGTCTTATTAAAAGACAGAACGTAAATGATTTAAAAGCTGACAAGCTTTCTGAAAATGTCATTCTTCAACTAAAAAGCCTAGTTTATCAAAGCATCCAATATTTATTTGTAAATATATCCACTTGCAGATACCGTTTAGGCCACTCCATTATCTAAGCACTCAGCTTGCAAATGCACTCAAGCCTTTAAACATTAAGTAACATTAATCAAACTCTTAAAAGGTGATAAGGTATACTAATGGAAAGTTGGAATTTTTGTCTTTTGGTGACCGCGTAAGTATTTGCAGTTTGGAAGGGGAAGAGGGCCTGCATTAAAGGAAGCTTACGGGATGCAAGTGTGTACATTTGCCTCAGGTCTGACTGATGTCTGTATGTGCGCTGTATGCACTCATAACCTGTTCTGGCAAAAAGGGGAGTCTTTGTGAAAAGGATTTTCACTCCAGTCTTCGTCTTGCAGCACGTGCCGTAATGAAACTGCTCCATGAACAAAATCCAAGCATCAGTAAAAAAGAAATCCTGGCAATGCCTGTATTCACCTTTTGACCAACTAAGCGCTGCTCTTAGTTGTAAATGATGAAATTTCCAGTTTCTTGTGCGTGTATGGGGTCCCTGCTTTGATTTTAACACAATGAAGACCTGTGGTTTTATTTTCTGCCTTTCCTTTTTTGTTTTAAAAGTTGACCTGTGTCTGCCTTGTTACAAAAGGAACTTTTGTTACCTCTGATGTAAACCAGGGATTCAAAGCACCGATGTTTTCTTCTGAGAATTATTCCCAGTCTTCCCACCTACCAGAGGCTGCCTTTTTGCGATGTGATGCATAGCTCTGCTTCCCTCTGTTTTGAGGAGAATATATTAGGATGAATATTGAATTATTTATGTTCATAGGAACAAAACACACTTACCCAAATGCCTGCGGTAAAGATTCTGAAAGGGGCTGTAAAAACCATCCAGGCAGATTCATATCGTCTTGTTAAACGAGTAAGGGTTTAACATGGTTCTTATTAGCTTGTCAAACCACAGTGGCTGTGTTTACATGAAAAACTTCTGCTCTCTTGCCTTGTGTCCACATGTGAACATATTTGGCTTACATAAAACCTGAGCTCACTAGGCCTCTTGGAGCATTTAGCGGGAGCACCAGACCAGACTTGTAACATTCCACATCGTTTGTGAACATAAGATAAAGCCAGTTTCGAGATCTGAGCAAGAATGCCCCTTAATCATGCTGCATACATGTGGAAATCAATGTCACAAGCCAGATGTATGAAAGAAAAATGTTTTTCTCCTCGAACTTTCTGCCTCCCTTGGGCATTCTTATTGATGACCCAAATGCTCAACTTCATATCCAGAAGTTTTCCAGCATGTTGCTCTCATTTCATTTCTGAAATCTTTCTGCAGGATTTCTTATCCTTTCAGTACATTGCATTTCTCGTTCTTCATGTAAGCTAATCAAATGTGATGCTGATGATGCAGGGGACAGGATGTTTCTTACATGAAATGTTTCTCCAGATAGAAGAGATCCACAGATGAGGATTACTGTCTGGCCTAAGGAGTACGGAAAAAATCTGATTATGTGGGAGAAGTCTACAATACAGTGCTATTTTAGCACAGAGGCAAAAAATAGTGTGCTTACAAAATGACTGTGTCACTGGAAGTGTTAGGCATTAAGCAATATCAGGAAAAGATTAACAATAAGAGATAATTACTGTAATTTGACTAGTAGATTAGGGAACATAAATAAGGAACAATATAAGCAAGTGCAATCATAAAACATAAAAGGCTGCAAGTTATAGGAAATGACTGTTGTTCTTCAGAAAAAGGTGAAAACAGTAGGCAAGGAAGGCAATGGAGTTGTACAGTTTTTGAGACTCATTTTTCTGCTTTATGATAATGGCACTGCTGGTTAGCTGGGCTTAGTACAAGTACTAGAAAATTACCTGCCATGTGAACAGTCATAATATAGTAAGCTGGATGTTATTGAATGCATGCTGGAAGATTGATAAGAAATTATAGGTATATAGGGCATATGTTTGTAAATATAACTGATACGATCTTAGAACAGTTATTCATTTATGTTATCCACTTTATGGATGGATAATAAGAGAAGATTTGCATGGATTTGTGATAAATATTCTGTTCAATGGGATTGTTTGGGAGATCTCCATCACTAAAGCAGAGTGGATTATAAAAGAGCAGGTCAGTATCTTAAATTATGACAAGCACTGTTAACATACCACTCTGGCTTCAGTGCAGAGGAATTTCCAGTGATGCTCACCATAAATAAATCCTCAATTCTTTCATTAATTTATAGAATCCTGCTGTTTCAGAGGAGAATACTGCTCACAGCATACCAGTGCCCTAGTTGTCTTTTTCTTGTTTATGCAAAAGTTTATCGTTCCCAGCTCCTATCTTCATGCGAAGTGTAAGTCATTTTAGGTTCCTTTGAGACAGCACTTCAAGTCAATACATTTTTCCCTTGAAACGGAAGAGCCAATGCCCAGTATTATTTTACTTGCTACTTAGAAGACCCTCAATATATTCACAGTTAAGGTGGTTATAAGTATATCTGCAAAACAGGTAATGCCATTAAAAGTATGTTTCTGAAGAACAGGAAGTTGAAAAGTAGATTTTCAGATAACACTCAACTTTTCCTCCTTCACAGTCCATGTGAAGGAGAAATGGGGATAGTGCATCATTTTAAACAAGTTTCCTGCTTTTATGTTGGCATCTCAAATCAGTGCAGGATGAAAAAGTGTTGCAATTAGGTTACTGTTCACTCTTTCTTCAGCCAAAATCTTACTCTGCCTTAGTTGTGACAAGTCTCCAGCCTCTTTCACACTTGCTCTTCATCCCGAGATCCATACAGAAGACAGTCGCAGTAGGTTAGGCTACATGGTCTTTATCCTGGTATCTTAAATCATTTCTTTAATCTTCACTTACTGCTTTTTTAACTTCTTTGGAAGTAAAAACAAAATAGGACTCTGCATAGTGTTCTTATTCTTTTCTTATCTGCCCATGTTGCTTATCTTATCTGTACCTTTTTTGTTCAGTGATGTTTGCTGCTGCTCCGTTTGTCTGGGTTTCTTTCCTACAACTTTTTCTGGTTGCTTGGGGTTTTTTTGGCTGTTATTTCCTCATTACGTTTAATTCTCTGTGAAACTCTTCTTCGACTTTTCTTCAGTTTTCACTCAGATTTCTCTTCATTTGCTGCCAAGATTCCTTTAAGAAATAAGCAAAATGCTTTGGAAATATATATTTCTCCACTGTAAGTGTTTAAGTCTTAAGTCTCCTTGCTGCAACCCGTGCTCTTCCTTCCCTGTCGTTCAGTCCCTGCTTTTCAGTTCCTCGCTGTGCTGTGTAGTGTGAAATACTGGACTGCGAAAGTTCTTTGGGACAGGAGCCATGCCCTCCTGTTTAAACTGTGAGGCATCTAGCAACTTGTTCAGGTCTGCTTATAACTGTTTTCCTTTAATAATACTGTGCTGATGGAGAATTAATATTAGTAACTAATACAGTTGGGGGGGGGCACACCAAAACTACTTTTTTGAGATCATAAAAAGTGCCTCTAAATTCAGTTCTTATGTAATTTGTTATGGATTCTCATTATTACTTGCCCCAAATGACTGAGCATATTATATTTGCAATACACCTTGCTATTGGGTTTCTTTGCAGAAAAACTGAGGGGGGCATAAATGTGGTAAGCTGCAACACAAAAGCAACATTTGTCAGAGTTTTTGAGGCTTGTAAGAGAGGATCATACTCTTTTTATAGCCTGTGGAACTTTTCATATTCTCTTTTTGAACCTGTTCATACTGTATTATGAAAAATAATTCTATATTTTAAGCATAAGGGTTTTCTTAATACTTTGAATCAGTTTGAAATATATTGCTTTCATACTTTTCACTTTGGTTTTATATTGTCAGAATGAATAAGTGACCAAAATTTCTGTACTGTGCAGTGTTTTATAGAGTGATATTGTTGACACCGGTTAAGTTAACCTGTATTTTAAACTGCTGCACACATTGAAGCCTTGCTGATAATTTCTGTTGCACTTGCTTGGACTTTTCCTGAAGTTAGTACCTTGAGGTATGATGGAGGTCCCAGAGGGCAATCGATTCTGCGGGACTGCCTGCCTGCCCAGGCTGTCTGTTGTAAGCTATGGATCAATTTATAAAAGTGGTTCTGCTTACCTAGAGAAGAAAGCAACGTGATGACTGTTGTAGGTAGAGTGCTTGTATAACGCGTGCTACCGCTGTGTTAACATGAAGTGTCCGATTAGCTGGGTAATAAATGTCATCCTCGTGTGGTTTTGTTTCTTCAGAGAATGCGAGGTCTGAGGACGGTGGAGAGCTCCCTTTCCCATCGCTGGCAGCCCAGGTTTTCACTTGTTCAACACGTCAGTGGAAACCTCTCAGTCCCCTTTATGCAGGACCTTTCTGCATATAAAGACCCATTAAGCAAAGGAAAAATCCCTTCAGTCCTGATTTATCCAATACAGAGGAAATACAAGTGTTTTCAGACTTTTATACTGTGAAATAGCAGTAAGAACAATATATATATTACACTGCAAGAGCATCTGTTCTTTCTCCTTCCAGCTCGGAGTCTGGCCAAGGAAGGGAAGAAAAGAAACGTATTCTAATTTAATTATAGGGTTAGCTATCTATTCATCTCATGCTTCTTGGGTTTTTTTTTCCCTCAAGGAGGAGTAGAATCCTGGGGACGGAACTCCTATCCCCGTAAATCTTTCAATATTGGGTCACCCGAGCTATGGTTTGTATGTAAGTCTGTTAGGTTAAAGTCTGCTAGAACCCAGAATCGGTAAAATTAATGTAAATCTTTCCTTGGTATAGCCACTTTGTCTAAAATGGGAAATACATTATAGAAAACTGCCTTTTTTTTTTGACAGTTTTACCTGCAGCAGAATACAGAAGTTGGAATAACCCAAACAAAGCAGTACTCATCAGCACTTACGGATGACTTAATCCCACAGCTTTTCTACTATTCTGTGAATGTTATTAGACTTCAGTGTAAGCATCTGGACATAATAGGTGGGGAAGCAGACTGGTTGCAATAACTTGCTAGAACATATGAAGTTAGCAGAAGAGCTGCAAATAAAGCTCAGCAAGTCTGATGTGCAGTTTTCTTCACAGTCTGTGAAACTAAAATACATTTTGGTTTTAGTATTTGCTTTTTACACTGATTATTTCATATTTTTTTTCCAGTCACTAGTCAGGAGGAGCTCAGAGGTATTTACCCTGAACCTCTAGTAGGTCAAGGAAAAAAAGATGGCATTATCCTTTCAGCGCTAATGGCCAGATTTTTAGTCTGAGTTTGACTGGGATTCTTCCTCCAAATAAGTAGATTTGGCATAGTTATCCCTCTAGGTCTATTTGTGATTCTGGTTTTTTCTGTACACTCAGATTATCTACACTCTGCAGATACCTCAGATTATATCTGTTAGCTGAAAACATACATTTCCATTTTACCAATGTTGAAGTAGAAATAATTATAAGTAAAAATTGTTTCTTTAGAAATAGAATGGAAACTTTTTTTGGACACACTTTACCTTGTAGCAGATTTGAGTAAGCAACATCTTTTACATAAGCAATATGTTAATTATGTTTGCTTTAAATGGAGTATTACTAGAAAGAGGAGAAAACAGTCACAAACCTAGACTGACCAGTTTTTCAGTAACAAGAGTAATGTTCTGTTATTTTACTGTTCAGCTCTGTATTGCTGATCGAAGCACTATCCCAAGGCTTCTGCTAAGCGCCATGTTGTTCGTTTGATAGGGGGGATTTGGTTATGGTCGAGCAAGTCTGAAAAATGGCAAACTGACAGCAAATCTGGGATCATGGTTGGTAAGGCAGCTTTTGTGGTCACGTGCTTTTATTTGATGTGGTTCCTCGTGTCTCCTGTGCCAAATGGTGTAATGTACTAAAGTGATGAAACTGCAAAAGAAAAAAAAAGTCAACTATGTACTTCAGCAACAAAGGAGAAAGAGAACGGGGAAGGAGATCAAAGCCCATAACATGAGTCTCAAAACAGGAAAAAAGGGCAAAAAGAAGGGAATTTCCTTCCACGTGCTTCAGGCTATTCTTGCTTATAGCCATCATGAGTAATAAACCCTTTAAATGCTTATGTGGGTCTGCAATGTGCTTCAGTTTCAAAATAAGGCAGGTGAAAACTTACAGAGTGTTAAGAAGGGTGTATCCTGGTAAAAGCAAGGGCTATAGTCTGTAAAGTCTAAAATCTACTTTCCATCACTGGTACATAGATTTGAACATGTTTTAACATTGGCCACGCTGAGAGAAAAGCTCATAGTTATTTTAAACCAGTATAAAAAGTCTTCCCATGCAGAGGCAAGTTTTTTGTTTATTTACATTTTCAAAGCTAGACAAATCTTCAACTGTATTGTTCATGATCATTGAAATTGTCATTTCCCTATTTTATGTGGGTTTTGCAGAAAGAATACATTGGATTAGGAGCATTGTTGAGTGCAATTGGTATTACATACCACTTTCTTTTGGTATAAAGCTCTTTAATGCTACGTTCACACTCTGCTCAGGGATAAGTATGATTCTTCTTACAATGCTGGACCTCCTTCCCAAATACACGTTTTTTACTCTTTTCTCCCTTAGAGCAAAAATAACTGCCATTGTGCAAGGTACCTCCTCTTAAGAGCATGAAACTTTTCCATAGATGTCCTTTTCTTTGTGATACTTCTTTCAAAGAAAAGCTTATGCAATTTTGGGAGATAGGGAATGGTAACAGGTAAAGGCAAAATAGAGGGAGACAGCAAAATGTATAGACAGTATTATGTGTGTACGGGTGCTTAACTGTAGTACCGTAACCTGTGTTAGCACATAACTTTATAAACTGTGATATTTTTATTCTTGTGGGACCCTGCAAGGTATAGGGGGTAGTCTGAAATAATCCCTATTTTTCAGACTGAGCTCAAAAGTTTCCCAGCAACGTAGAGAAACCTGCATTTTTCTGCTTGGAGAAAGGGGGAAACAAAATGGATTGCAGGGAAGAGGTGGTGGGGTGAATGAAAGGAGTTTAGGGGAACTAGACAGGCCCAAGAGAGCGTGGGGAGAGTTGTAGAGAAGGCGTTAGAGTAGGGATGGGAGTAGGAGCATCTTCCTTCATGCCTCTAAGTCTGCCTTGCCAGACCACCCAATCTTCTGAGCATGGGACTTGGAAGCACCCTCCTTCTCTAGTGAAGTGGTGTTTTTAAGGAAGGGGAAATAACTGGTTCTTTACACATAAATACTCAAGAACAAGAACAGCCACTTCTGTAAACCTGTGAATTAATGCTGTGCCTTTTTTTTTTTTTTAAAGGTTTGTTTCTTGAGAAAGACATTTTAATGTAATTACACGCTATCAAGAAATGGGAAAGAATTTTGCATTTTGTATGCGGGCCTGAATAAATAGATCCATTGAGAGACAGACAGAGCGAGTCACTTGGAATGCACCAGTCAACAGCAGAAATGTAAACATACTCCAGCTACGCGCTCTGCGCTTGTATTGCAGCGTGTCACAGAACAAAACTGCTATTAATGCAGGCTGACTGCTGCTCTTGTTGAATTCAGTAGTGAGTTCCTCACAAAATCCAGTTTAATTCACAGACCATGGATCAGAACCACATTGTGTCTGACACTCTGGAAACCCAGGAAGGCAGGAACTTGCTGCAAAGGAGTCTCTGGTCCCTCTTAAAATGAGGGGTATGAAGTTGGTTTGCAGAGCTGAGTAGGTTTAGAGTAACAGCAAGTGAATAAAACGCTGAGGCCAACAGATCTTTGTCTCTTGTGTTCCAACATGTTCATGCAACCTTATCTCATAGATAGGTAGATCTACCATGTATTTATCTTCATCCAGTACCAGTCCTAATGAAATAGCATCCAGTAAGACTGTTGCTTCGTGAATGATGATAATTTTAGAAAGCCACTATCAGAATCTGTTAGAATCTTAGCCTTTAAAAAGTAGCAGGTTACTGGAAAAAAATTGTGTAAAAATCAAACGCGATTCAATTGGTTGTGCTGAAACTAGACTTACTCTGGCAGCTGTAGGGGAGCAATATTAATTAGTTTGTGTTTAACAACAAAGTAACTTCCTCATCATATCTCTTTATGGTTTTTTGTTTGTTGGTTTTTGTCGTCTTGATAAAATAAATGTCACCAAGCCTGAGAGTGTGATGTTATAGTTGTTTTTATTCCTGGGTATAAAAATGTGTTGTATTTGTGAAGGGTGTAAAACAGTGATACCAAGAAGGAAAGCTTAATCACAAACAGAGGTATGTAAGATCTATGCTCCAAGAGGCTCAGCTATCTGGAAAGCAGGTCTGACGTGCAGGAATCTTTAGCTTGTGCTGGTGAAATCTCTTGGCAAATAGACTGTCCTTGACTATAAAAGGCTGCTTATGGAATTTTTTTGTCTTACACATTTTCTTTTGATTGGGCTTTGAGGGACCTCAAAAAGCAGCATTTCACATGTCGCCTTGCACCTTTTACAGGTCCTTCTTATTTGGCGTTGAGTAAGTCACTTCTTTCTTCAGCTGCACGTTTATTATAGGGTCAAAGGAACTATTATAGCCTCTTGCCCTGTCTCATGATTGTGAGGTACTACAAATACGTTCCTTTGGCATGACAGAGACATAGTACAGCATAGTCAAATCAAACTCTGAGCAATAGCTTCCTTACATGTTTCAAAAGAAGAGATAAATATCAGTTTCATAAGGCAGATGAACCTTAATTGCTGAATGTTTATAGAAAGTTTTGAGATGGTCAGAGGCAAGGTCCTGTGCAAATGCAGTATTTTATTAAAATATTTAATAAGCAGATTCTCTGACCCAATAGAGGGAACAAAGATGCCTCTCCACTCTTGATTTTTCCTACCCATAATTATTTCTAGAGAACATATATTACATATTGTACAGCTTTATTCTGTTTTCAGAGGATAATTATACTAGAAATTCCAGCCTTCTTTCTGTGGAGGGACCTCTTTCTCAGAAACCACACCTTGTAGCAGTCTGTTTTTCATTTGAGAAGGGTTGAATTCCCATTTATGTCAACAAGTTTTTATGGACTGACTACTTTCAAAAGATGGATACAGGTAAAATGGGAAGCCCTTATGCACAAATCATAATTCAGTCTGGAAGATGTATTGGAAGCTGATGATAAAGGAGTGGAAGCTTTTTTGCATGTGAAATCTGTTAGAGATTACTCCTAATTTCATGCCTGCCATTGTAACCGAGAGAGGAGCCTGTAATTCCTGTTGTAGTCATCTGAACGTCTCCAGTGGTATCTCCACGCTGAGGGGGAACTTGGACTTGGTTGCAAATGAGGCACGGTAAATGCAAAACGGACAGTACCATTTGCTCTGTGTATGAGATTGGAGGCTTTTATGGATATATTTACATAAGCATTTAAGGAGTTTAAACTGAAAGCCAGGGTCTTAAAGTAAGGTTCACAACCCACATATAACATACAGGAGGGACAAGTCTTTCATTCTCCAACATTAAAGACTGATGGACCCAGTATACTTTCAATTTCCTAAGAGCAAACTACTGTTTCAGAAATGTTCCGACTTAGTAATAATCTAATAGTCACGCTTCACTGTTTTTAACATCTACAAGTAGCAAAATTATATTCCCGTGTGAGTAATTTTAGTAAGGGGGTAGCAGCAAGGAAACTGAATTTTGTTTTAAAAAAAAAAAAATCCTGTTCAAGTCTTACTTCTGCTGGAAAAGTTTGTTTGTTTTTTTATGTAGCTGTGGTGTACTCAAGGCTTTTTTTTTTTCATCATTGCATATGCAAAATCCAGACCTGCAGAACTGTTCCATGTGGTGAACAGTCTGTTGAACCCAGACTGTTTTGCCTGAGTAGCAGATTTCCATATACCTCATTATGAGTTTGGGGTTTTTTGATTTATGTAGGCTCTGTTCCTTCAAAGGGATGTATGACTGTAGACCTTTATACCTACAAAAGTGATATCTTATCAAGTACTGAGGAAAATACAAGGGCAGGTCACGTTGGAGAATAAGAGCCTTATTTTGCAGAGAAGGATTTTCTTTCCAGCCAGTTTAATCTTTCATGGAAACAGCATGTAATCAGGAGGCCACAAAGTAACTTAGCTTTTGAAGCTTTTTAATAGTACCCAACAGGGTTCTGGATGTTTAGTGAATTATGTAAGCGACAGTGTGTAATGCAAATTCATATCCCTTTTGATTGGTGAAAGATTTAGGTCAGTATTGCTAAAAGAAATGGACTTTAGCTGGTTGTTGCCTTATAGAACCTGATTTAAGTAAAAAGTGCTAGATCTTTCCACACCAAAGAAGCCATTATCCTTGGCAATAGCAGGTGTACTTCAGTCTTCCATCCTATGGTAAAGGCAATTGATTAAGGTGCCTAAATACATCTCTGAAGTTATCTTATTTCTGTGGATTCCTAGCATTCAGATTTCCAGTCTGTGCATGGACAGAGTTATTATCTTTGTTCATAGTATTTCCTTCTGGGGATGAACAAAGTCATAGAATCAGGGAATATAATCATAAAACAATGTAGACTGGAGAGAACCTCTGGAGATTGTCTGGCCAAGTCCCTCCTCAGAGCAGGGCCAGCTTAGATCAGCGTGCTTACAGCAGTTGTTCGGCTGAGCTTTGAGCACCTCCAAGGACAGAGATTCCCCAGCCCCTCTGGGCCCGTCTTCCAGTATTTGGTTACTCTCATTGTGAAAATGTTTTTCCTAATAGCTAACCAGAACTTCCTTTGTTGCAACATGTCTGCATTGCCTTTCATCCTGTCACTGTGCACTTCGGAGAAGACTCTGGCTCCATCTTCTCTATATTTTTCTATTAGATAATTGAAGGCATCAGTGTGCCTTCAATAACAATATGCCTTCAACTTCCCTCTTCAATATCCCCTCCTCCCCAGTGTTCTCTTAAGACTGAACAAACCCATTTCTTTCAGCATGCCCCCTTACATCGTGTACCTAATAATCTTTCTGGCCCACCGCCCCCTTGATCTAGTAGGCTAACATCTGTGTTGTATTGGGAGGCCCAAAACTAGAGTAGATGGCATGACTGACATTTGCATCTGGCCATCTATTACTCCTCAGTCCAAATTATTTTGCTTATTCTTAGCTGGTTTGACTGAAGGTGGCTTTTTGAATAATTTAAGACTCAAAGTCCTCCCTCAATAACAAGATAGCGTAACTACAGTGCTCTGCATCTTACTGATGAGGGCTAAGAAACAGAACTGTTTACAATGAAAAAGCTATTTCCTGAGAGAATGCTTTGCATTAGTGATACCCTTGATTAAAGTAGTATAATTACAGTGGGTCATGGTATAACCTGTTTTTATAGATGGTATCACTCAATACTTTTTATATTGCCCAGCATAAAATACACTTCATCATGGCCCTCTAACTTTAAGCATAGGGAAAGAGGACAGTGTAGAAATCACTTTCAAATCCCAGGGACTGTATGTGTAATGTACTGTTAAATTAACTTCTGTTTTTAGTGCGCTTGGAGGATCATCTGCCCTTCACATCCCAGCCTTTCCTGGTGGAGGTTGTCTTATCGACTATGTACCCCAAGTATGCCAGCTGCTAACAAACAAGGTAAGTTAGTAAAGAGAACTCAATTTTCCTTTCCCTTATGTGCTGTACTGTATTGCAGTAACACACTATAGCGTTTCCATAGACATAGTTTTTCTTCTGCCAGGTAGTCCAAGCAGGGCGTACTTAAGGTGGACTACACAAAGCATACCTTCTTGATAAGAGTTGAGCACCTACACAGGGCGCTGAATATAATGACTCTTCTAGGTGAACAAGCATGTTTGGGATCAGAGCCTGGAGTGCATTTTTCTTACTGTGACATGTTACGATTTAGGTTAAAATGTTACTGTATCGTACAACACTGCATTGCAGCATACTATTTTGCTAGTAAATACAAATGTGTAGTGTGCATATTTTTTTTTCCAGTTGGAAGATACCTAAGTTCTCATACCATAGTAATCGCTGTAGGTTTTGAGTACTTTCAGTGATTTTCTTCTCAGATGTTTCATCCAAATGAACTGAATCAGCAGTCTACTTGGATGTTTATACAGTAATAGCTACTTAAGGTTGCTGAAAAGGTTGTGTTCCGGTTAGCTTACTGTTTAAACAAAAAAAGAGTGAGTATAGTATTTTGAAAGCTTCTCCATTATTGAAGTGTAATTTTCAAAAGAAAGCTTAGGGACCAACATCTAGGAATCTGCCTATTACAGACCTCCTATTCATATTTGTATATTATTTTTACCTTCATTTGTTCAGATGAGGAAAATAATTTTCTCTTTTAGACAAAGTTCTTAAAAATGCGTTTCCATAATTATATTGGAATCTATCTTTAGAGTTGTTTTTGTTGTGGTTTTCTGTTAAAATTACTTTCTGTTTTTGAAATCTGCAAGTACACAGGACTGTTTTTATCCTTTCTTAAACAAAGTCCCTTAAGCAAACTTATCATATGTTTTCCTTTTCCCAAAATAACATTTCAGATCCCACACAAAGCCTTCAAAATAATCGTAGTTTTTTATAAAATTAAATAAGTCTCAGTTTATAAGCAGAATTTAACTTTAAGGGGTACAAGATAGCTCTCAGCAATGATTGTATTAAGACTTTTTCAAAAAATTTAGGAAAGCATTTGCCAGCCAAGGAATTCTAGTATTACCAAAGCCAAGAAAAATATTCTTCCTGTTCTTTTTGTGTTCAGTGGGGAAAAAAGGTTTTTAAAATGTTAGTTTTCATTCTGGAAGGCAAAGGGATTTACATAGGGAATCACATATGGAACCATACCACAAGTACTTGAAGTAGCCAGTTGTAATCCAGAAGCTCTTGCAGCCTGACAACACGTGGATTGTTTCTGTTATGGGTCAAACCCTGTTCACACTGTTCTGCTAAGTAATCCCATTCAAATCAATAAGAAAACATACATGGTGAGAGGAGAATTTTGCCTTAAGTCTTCCAGATTTGGCATTGTTGGCTTTTGTCTGTGCCAGGATGGAAGTCTTTCAAAACCCAGAATGCCTCAGAAATTGATGCTCGCAGTTGAGTAGGTGGCTCCCTGAGTCAGCATGAAACCACTGAGAGAGCTTAGTGTTAAGAAGATTTTGTTGGAGGTGCAGTCTTCAGAAAACACCCAAGATCAGTTGTGAAATATATTTTTTTTGTTTTCTTTTATAACCAGAATTTTATTTTGACACTTAACCAACTGTCAGTTCAGGTAATTATGATTTGCCTATAGCGGTTTCCTGCTCAAACTGTAGCAAGGCACGGTCGTGCATTTCTTTTCTTCACTCTTTATCTTGCATAGTTAAACAGCGCTTCAGTATATTGTGAAATACTAAGTTTCACTTAGAAGTGAGTGAAGACATTTCCTTACAAGATTTTCTGTGTGCAAGATCCACTGTTTGTTTTAAAGGCATTTTAGGATTCTTTAGGGGAATCAGAACTGTAGGATTCAGTACTACCACCATGTCAAACGTAAATCTTCCTTAACAAGGAAGATATGACAAATTGGGAGCATTGGCTTTTTTTATCTTTCTATAGCTTTGGATTTGTTTCTCTCTTTCTTTTTTAAGGTACAATATGTTATTCAGGGATACCATAAGAGAAGAGAGTATATCGCAGCTTTCCTGAGTCACTTTGGAACGTAAGTTTTCTTTTGATGCGTTATTTTCTGTAGCATGGGGGAAAGTGTTGTTTTCTGCACGTGGTCTTTGGTTGTGTGACTGCTGTCCACTGGATAAGATGAAATCTGGTCACCTTTCACAGAATGATGTATATAGATTGTCTCTCTGCAGCAGTACTGGAATGAAGTTAAGTGTTACTTCACTTCTGTGCCAGTTGTCGATCTGATTTTGCTAGAAAATAGCTGATTATGGGAAAAGGACAGCAGGGATTTTCTCCTCATGCAAAAGAAATGTGCTCATTTCTGAATAAATGACTGGAGGGGTCTTACAGTAATAGGCAGTGACTGAGGTAGGGGGACGGGGAAGTGGCTACGGTTCCAAGCCTTGCAGGAGCCAGAAACCACTGCTCGGCGTAAAAGCAGGACTGGGAGACCAGCTGCTCCCACCGCCGAGCAGTATCTTGTCTCTCTCTCTCGAAAGGGCTGTTGGGTCATGTCGAATTCCTGCAGTTCAAAGGTCCATGGACTGGCATGATGACACATTAGCTTCACAGATCAACTAAACAGGGGTGCCTTGGCACTGTGAAGGGTAAGCACTTTGGTTTTCCCACATAAATCCTGACTTGGGCGAGAGTCCAGGAGCTGATGCACCAGCGATTGCCTGACCAGTAGTGCTTTACCTCACTGTGAGGAGGGGGTTTCTGCTTCCGAGTGGTGATGCCAAATGACATGGATATTTGGGAGCCCTTCAGATTTTGGGTCTCTCAAGTGAGGGTAGGAAGACAGGTGGCTTCCAGCATGCACCCAAAGTTTATACAACTATAGATAGATAACAATGACTTGAACTGGACATGTGAGTAGATAGAGAGTCGATGCAAGCTCAATCCTTATGAAAACAAGGTGGTACTTTTTCTTCTGAGAAAACTACAGTATAGAAACGGCCCAGGTGTGCCTGTGATTTTATTTCACTTGCGAAGTGGTTCACGGGTCCTGATACTGCTTGAGACTTTCAGAGAATACCAACTTTGGTATTCTCTATTCAACATGGTTGAAACTTTTAATCCGTCTACTGAACAAGTCTTCTATATTTAATTTTTTGTATGCTCTCGTGCTTTGCTTTTTTTATATATACTCTTGAATTTCCAAATTTAAACTCTTCTCAGCTTGCGTATTTTCAATTTTACCCTGTCACTTACTACAGACTTAATAAATTATCTTAATCTGAGTAACATACAGGGAATTTGTGTGTGTACAGTTTTTATCAATTTAGTACTGCAGATGCATTAGCAGGTCTCCTTTCTTTCTAAAGTGTATTTATATAAACTGAATATGGCTTTTCTTTGGGCAAGAAATTCCAATACCACAGCATAAATAAGATTATTAAGATTAAAGGTTTAATTCAATTTTCATTTAGCTAGAAAATTGTAACTGTTAATAAATAAAGCAAATACAGGAAGTTTCTGAACAAACAGACAAAAAAACAATTCCTGTAATACAGAATTTACATATTTATCATTCAGTATTAGAATGAATGGTATTTTGTATTTGTAAATTGTATTTTTTTTTATTTATTTTTTGTTGATAGTGGAGTGGTGGAATATGATGCAGAAGGCTTCACAAAGCTTACTCTGTTGCTGATGTGGAAAGATTTTTGCTTCCTTGTTCACAGTGAGTAACACTTTGCCTCAGGCATAAATGTCTATCCTCTTGAAGGTACAAGTTCAAAAGGGAAGAAATACAATTACAGGAAACAATTTAAAAGTTTTAGCTATCTTTATCCAGTGCTTAATGTATTTTTCATGTGACCATGACACTTTGAAAACACAAAATCTTGATTGTATTTGGAGAAGGGGAGGGGATCCACATCGATAGCATACTGCCTGCTTTACAGAACGCCAAAAGCGTCATGAGAAGGTTTTCTGGTAATTTGACTCAAGATTAAGTTCACAGTTGTAACTCGTCCTTTCAAAAGTGTCAGTAATGAGGACCAATAGTATACATAACCTGGGAATATCTAAAATCTTCTGTAATTGTCAGGAATTAATGCACTGATAGTGATAGTAAAGACACTTTAGTGTAGGGAAAATATATTAAATGAGAAATAACACTATACTGTCGTTAGGAGCCAAAGGTTATTCCTAGACTGAAACTGTGTTGGCAAAACTGTCTAACAGTTTGCTACAGTATGTAGCTAGATTTGCTGTCGCTTGAAATTTTTAATTCAAGATTGTACTACTTGCAAAAAGCATTCTTAACTAAATAAATATATAGGAATTACTTCATGTAGAAGTTAGTAAGTGTGGCTTTGTTGCTGCCTAATACATGTTACCTTAAGTAACGATTATTATTTTTCCCTATGGTAAGGTGAAATTCACAGGTATCAAAGATATTTTGGTCTGGGGAAATTCAGTCATGTTACCGTTTATTTTTGATTGTTACACTTCTCATCATTGTTTAAAATAATTGCAGTGCAATCTGGGCAGCTGCAACATTGGTGTTTGTTAACAGTCTAGCACTGGAATATTTCAGATTACATCATTTTTGATTGTGGGCTAACTTTTCATGTGGAAAACTAACGATGTCTTAATGACATCATAGAAATTTGTCACAGAGTTTTTAAAGCAAGAAGTGGGGATTGCCATTGTTCAGAGAAGTCCTTCACCCTGTGTTGTATTGGAGATCATAAAAAATGGTCTCACTGATCCCTTTCTTTTTATCACCTAAGATTTCCAGACAGTAATGACTGTAAGAGGTCTAGGAAACTCAAACCTGAAATTAAAAAACTTCCATCATCTTAGTATGATTTACATTGTGAAAAAAAAGAAATAAAACTGATATTTTTTGAAAAATTGTCTTTATTACATCTTTACTTACTCTTCAACTACAATTGAGAATTGGTCACTGGGCGATTGTCTTCCATGAAATGATGCTTCTTTATGTACAACCTTCTTGAAGATTTCCTACCTTTCTTACTCCCCAGTATGTTTGGCTTAATTTTATCAGTGTTAAAATTCCTGTGGATTTGATTTTTGCTGTGGGATAATATAACTTAATAGATGTTGAATCAGTTAGATTTCAGGGGAATCAAAATTCAAATTTCTGTTAAATAACAGAGTAGGTTTTAACTGTGTAACATTCAGAGTGCTCAATTTAACTGGCACGAAAGCTACAATTATAACTGAATAGTTTATCACTATGTATTAACCCTGTGGCCTTAGAAATCATACAGTGGCTTAGCTGTGTAAGCCATTGCATCACCCGCTTGTTGAACAATCCACTGCAAAAACTTTTATGTTCCATGCACTGAAGGATATTGCAATGAAAGGACCGAAACCTGCACTTCATTTCCTGAGTGAAGCAGTGTAGGCTTTCATCTCTTAACCACTGACATAACTATGTATATTATGGTTGACTATTTAGCAAGCGTCTAATAAAATGTCTGGGAGAGATAGCCGTAAGTTGGAAACTGTTTTACTTTATATATTTACTATAGTATGTAGAGAAAGTATTCAGAGGAGAATAAATAGGTCAGTATACAGCAAACACCTTGGCAAATCAAATGAAAGGAACCGTAGTAAATTTTACTGGCATCTTAATTTTGGTTAAAATTTTAGTTTTAATTGAGATTGTGAGATATATAAACCCTAATGTGAGTTTTATTTCCTTCAAAAGATGCATTCAGAGATTTCAGAAATAACTTTGGCCTTTTTTTTGCAACTACTTGCATTCAAAGTTACAAACTTGTTGGGAAACTAGGAAGCAAAACACATTAGAAGTAAAGCGAAATTATTCAGAATAGTTTTATTGAGTAAACTGAGTTAAAGATGAGAGAAGCGGGAAAGTAGTTCTGGGTTGCCAAAGCCCAATAACCTCAGAACAATTTCACTTGCTAAAAAAAATTGATTTGTGCTGTAGTTACAGAATTAAGAGCAAAGTCTACCCACTCTACCCTAAAACACAGAAGAGCTACCTAATTGCAAACTTAATCATTAGATTAATGTAGCTGCTGAAGTTGTTATATTAGATCAAAGAGCAGTCAAAGGAACTGTTCCTTTAGTGGTTTAGTTTTAAGAATTAATCAAGTGCTTTCAAATATATGACAGAAGAAATAAACGTTCAGAGAAGTTCATGCATCCACATGAAAGAGGAAATGGTTAATCAGGCTTAGTGCTTTTGATATTGATACTGTTTATCAGTAAGTCTCAGTACAAAGCTTTGTAAGTAAACTTCAATATACTGCTGATTTCTTTCTCGTTTATAAATCAGCTATGATTAGGTTTTGGAGATAGATATTTCTTCATATTCTTGTTCCTCCATACATTCTGTGTATTTATACCGTATATAAATGTAAACACAAGTTACGTTATCTGTGCATAATTAAGAATTAAGTAGCCTTATTGGTATGGACACAAGAATAGGACTCCAAAGCAACCTGTATATAGGCTTTTCAAAGATTAATTTTTATCTTACAAGATTTTTAGGTTGTCAGCACAAAGGAGATTGACAGAAGTTGGACCGGTTGCAATAGCAAATGATACACTGCTTGTGTTAGTGGTTATTTGTTTAAGACATCTTGAAAAGGACAGATATTAAACTAAAAAGGTTTTGTTTCATTGAACAATATTTTGGGGGATGGAGAATGTTGGAATCTGCCAGCATTTGTACCTTAAGTTTGTATGGGATCTCAGACGTAGGTGAAGTTGGTGGGAACAGTTGCTGCCCGTGACCTTGGCTAACTGTAAGGGATTTCGGGTTCTGTGTTGGGTAATACCAGTGACCCGGGAGGTCCAAAGTGCTAGTCATGTAAAAGCTAAAGTTTAATTAACGAGCTTTCTTGCTATGGGAGTGCCAACTGAAGTAGCTTTTTGTCCACCCTCTTACCTGTCTGTGCAGTTACGTGGTTACCTCTGTCAGAGAATAGATCAGAAATAGGCAGCATCTCAGCAAGAAGGAGGTTTTTACACAGAAGAAAGAAGCAAGCAAGGGGCCTAGAGCATTAATTGGGTTATAGGAGGTTATACCTATGAGTATCAGCACGTGAATGCGTGCTTCTGGATTCAGAGTTTTTTGATGGAAGTCATCAATGCCAGCTTCTGATGCATTCCTGTTTGGGTATTGCTATCTGCACACGTTTGTCAGCAGAGCAATTTGTGCCAATGCAGTCAACTTACGTGGTTTGAATTGATGGCCTGAGCTAAACAATTGGGGTTCGCTCACATAAACCTCTTTTCGATCTGGATTAGCACATCTGTCCACAGCTTCAGAAAGCAGCTCAGAAAATAAAGACACAAATAATTTTTGGTAGCTGTGTTTGTCAGATGAGGCTTGGGAGGAGGGGGGAAAAAAAAGGACATGTTGGGAAAGAGCATTAGTAGCTGCGAAGACAAGTTTACACTACTGTGCAAAGAAAGTGCAGTTTATTCCAGTAGTGTTCAGAGAAAGAGAAATGTATGCCCACCCACTGTAAATAAACACAATTGCATTGAAGAAGTAATTCCTTCTATCAGTTCCCTTTCCAAGCAGAAATAACTTATTAGGCTTCAGATACTGTTTTAATCATTCAGTAGAGCAACAATAATCCTTAGAATTTAGGTAAATGTTAATTTTTCAGGCACCTGGTGTAGTTTAAGATGCTACCTGCCCTTTAAAGGAGATTGCCCCACCTCTGGAAAGTCAACAGAACAGAGCTAATGAGCATTCGTCAGCCCCTTCATCTATTCCTCCAGCAGCTGTTTAAATAAACAAGTTAGACTTTGTGGTAGTAAATGGCTAGCAAGGAGGTTTGATAAAGTCTTAAATGGAAGATTTTTCCTAGATGAACATGTGTCTGATCACTTAGTGTTTGCTATTTGTGTTTAGGAGAGCTTATGTGAGAAGGCAAAAGTATTTTCTTTCATCTAAGTTTTGTATTTATTGTTCTTTTTGAAATTGCTTCTGCAGATTCCTATTTGAAAAATCACATGCCTACCACACTAACTGCACAGTCACTGAGATAATAAAAACGTTCAAGAAATTATTTGTTTATCTGAGCAATTTGGAACCCAGAACATGAGACTATTTCGTGTAAACATTCCTGTAAATATTTCAGTAAACCTTTATCTGCCTGTAGTTTTGGCCATAGAGCCCTCCCTGTTATATAGGACCTATAGATCTTGTTAGATGTAAACGTGAGAAGTAGCTAGTGTTTGTTGTTTTGATATAATATTTAATGCAGTTGGAATATGCTCAGTGACTCCTGTGTGCTACTGGAGTATGAATAACCATTTGAGTGGGCTTGGTAGTTTTAGAGATATATTTTTTCAGTCTTCTGTCACGTAAGACTTGCTCACATACTTTTTGGAAGCTGAAAAGAAGATAGTCTTCAAGAGTTGCTCTCCTTCACCAATATCAGTGCCTGGCAGTCATCACAATTAACACTTCAAATTCCAGGAAAAAAATCTTTGGAGAAAATTAAGATTGCATTGGCTCCACTTCTTCAGGGAAGTTAGTCTGATGAGGAAAGAGAAGTCTCTTCAAGAAAAGGTATGGAAAAATAAACTGTTGTCTGCCCGAGTTACTACTTAAAAAAGGGCTGAGTGTTGAGTGGAATATTTACATTAGATCGCTTCTGTGAGCTTTTATCTTATGAGGTGTTTTGGCTTCCTTATATAGTGCTTTTATTTTAATCTTCTCATTGTTCCTTAAATGAAAATGGGAATTTATGACTCTGTGAAAACTAAGGGAGAAGGAAAAAGAGAACATGACAGTGTGAATAACAAGGTACAGGAGAATGGAGTGATGTCTGGTAGTGTCAGGAAAACAAGGTAGTTCAGCAGAAATGTCAAGCATAACAAATGTTTCAGGAGTCTAGTATGAGAAGTTCAATGCTGATCAAAAAGGTCTGCAAAGATTGTATAGGGATGTCATTTCATTCTTAAATGAGAAACTGGAGATTAATAAAGCCCCAGTGATGTAAAACTGGCTGGCAGAAGTCAAAAGCCATTTGGATCTTATGTTTGGGAGTAATTTTTTGACTGTTCAGTAAGCAGATAAGTGTCTCTCATGAGGCGGTCTTTTTCTCTGACTCTCTCAGTACTTTTAGTCGGTACCATGTATTTCTTTGGATCTGTCTTGATAGTTCCTGAGCGCATGTCATTCTGCCTACAGCAAAATATACCCTGAGCAGAGGGGGTCTCTTCAAAACTTTGTACATTGTTTTAATCACCACAAAACAGAACATTCTCTGATGTTTCCTGTGTAGTGAGGTGCGTATTGCTTAACTGAAGTCAATGAAAGCTGCAGATACGCTGCAGTGCTGTGGATCAGGCAGTGTGATGGAAGAGTAGCCTGAGTCACAGGCACACAGTTCTGCACTTAACTAGGCATAGGCAGGGGCTAATCCCATGACTGAATTGCAGCATTTGGAAAATTAATTAGCCTTTTGCCGATCAGTTTTCTCCGTTGTGTATTTTTCTCCTTTATTTCTAAGGGACACTGCCAACTAGATTTAGTTTGAAATTTGTATTGAAAGCTGATAATTTAATTTTTGTCATTAAGAGTACGTTAAACATAGTGTTCCTTTGAGTCCATCCTGCGTATTTACTTGCACGTGAGCTGAATGAGATTTTCCATATTTAGGTATTCATAATGGATGCAAGTGAACCTGAAAACAGAGGTTTTCTTTTCCTCTTTTTCTGTTTCTCTGTGTTCATTTTGTAATCATGTCACTCAGTATAAACTAGTTTTAGGTTCATATTTATAATTCTGCTAAAAAAGGGAGAATGGACACAAGGCGATTCATAAAACTTGGTATGGACAGCAACAAACAGGAAACAACTGTTGTGATAGGAATTAGGTTTTACAATATTTTATGATGGCCTGACGTGGGTGGAGTGGCAGAGTATTTTTAAGTGTCACTTTGCTGTGGATGTTACCTTTTTAATTTCTGAGAAATGCATATATTTGCCATACTTTTAAAAACTGTAGTATATTGCTGTAGACATTAATTGATGTTCTTCCAGGAACTACGAGCACTTTAACAAATGGACTGAAAGGTTTTGTAATAACTTCTTATAAAATTGCACTTTTCAGAAAAGTGAACTGTTGCTTTTTCTTATCTTAATAGATTTATCTAGAGTACTACTACTATGTGCCCAAGTATATGACCGATAACTAATAAATTCTCAGAAAAGATGCCTGAGAGAGGGAAGTTATATAATCCTATTTTATCCACTCAGTTTTTGGAAAAAAGTAATTAGGTCACAAAAAGTCATTGACAGAGTTGGGAGTTGAATACAGATTGTGGTACTGGAAAGGAGATGATGAGCATGGGTTTCACATGGATCAGTCCTGGGTTCAATACCAGGTAATGCTTTCAGAAAAAAACAGGATGATACAGAACACCACAGGATTACTAGAGATAGGAAATGTCTAGAAATAAGAGCTGCATCAAGAAATGAAAGATTTTCTGAATCCTTCTTCCCTATCTCCTTCCTCTTTCTATCCAATGACAATTACTTTGTTACCAAAGTAAACTTTTTCTAAGAAGCCATATGTAACACAGCAATGGCACACAAAGGCAACTGCTGCATGCCTTTTATGAAATAGATAAATATAGTTTACTTTTTAATAATAAGAAATACACCTTAGTTTAGAGACAGAACTGGTCACAAAGATGCTTAAATGTCTAAATGGGAGACGGAGGGAGTGCTTAAGCTGCTTTTCTGTCTCCTTTGTCACCAGTTCCCCTGCCCCATTCAGCAGCAGTCCCACATTTTCGCTAGTCTTCCTTTTGCTGTTGCTGTTCCTGTAGCAGCCCATCTTGTTGTCCTTAACTTCCCTTGCCAGATTCAACTCCAGGTGAGCTTTGACATTCCCAACCTGGTCTCTGCATGCTCAGAGAGTGTCCGCATCTCATGTGCTTCCTTTTTATGTTTGAGTTTTGTCAGGAGCTCCTTGTTCATCCATGCAGGCCTCCTGCTACTATTGCTTGACTTTCTGCTCATTAGGATGGACCATTCTTGAGCTTGGAGGAGGTGATCATGGACCCCTCTTTTCTGCAGGACGATTATGCCATAGGATTCTTCCATGGGAGGAGCAAGATCCCTGAACGGCCCAAAGTCTGCTCCCTGAAGCTTAGGGTTGGTTGTGTTCCTGCTATTTGTCTTGCTTCATCCTCAAATGGAGTATTCACAAGAGAGTACCAAAAATGACCGGTAGTCTAGAAAGCGTGGCTTAAAAGAGTATATTTCACAAGCTATTTCTTTAGGTCGTGAAAAGGCAATAGAAGGATAAGCCTTTAGAATTGTGAAAGGTGGCTTCAAGGGCAAAAGTGATAAATTGTAACATTCAGGATTGGGAAGAAGCAACGGGCCTATATCGCAGTAAAGTAGATTTCAGTTTGGCTTTAAAAATACCTGGAGTGGCTTAGTTGGCTAGTTGGGTCAGGCAGGATTACACTGCGTTGTGATTTGAAAGCTGTAAGCCTGCATGGAGCAGAGCTTGAAAGAACAGGATAGCATGTGTGTCAGCAAAGAGTCCTCTTGACCTGCAGGATAATGTCATGCTGATCACAGATGAGAATGAAATAAATCAGTTTCCTTTCAAATCCCGGGCAGCATTTAAAACAGGAAAAAGAACGTATTTGCAAGCCTCATAAGCTTAATAGTGTCAATGAGAGAAGCCAGTGTTTTTGCACAACTGCTTTTCAGTAAAAACATGCTTTAGGAGTCTTCCTGTCCTGCTGGAAAGTAATGTAAAACTTCTCAGCGATTAGCAGTGCGTCGCTGTACTGGGAAAGCAGAGGAAAAGTTTTCACCTTTTCTCCACCACTTACATGTGATGGTCACCAGCCTGTGCCAAGAAAGGGCACAGCTTGCTTTTTACACCCATAACAACTGCAACTGTATTTGAAGTATAAGCTTCAAGCAATTCAGATGGAGAAGAGGCAGCTTTCAGTAGCATCAATCTCATCAGCACTTAAAGAAGTTACTATAGAAACTGTTACAGTAGAAACAATAAAAGGAAATAAAAACGGAAGAGGGGAGGGAATGAAATCTTTGAGAATTTGAAGTAAAAATAAAGCTAAATAGATGTCACTAGCTGAAGCTAGTGAGGTAAAAATAAAATGCCTTTCTTTCAATTAAAATAATCATGGTTACAAGAATTAGAGAAGGAAAAGACCTGGGAGGCCATTATGCCATTTCTTTGGGCTTGATACAGGATTATGAGATATTCCATGGGATATTTTTAGGAGGTAGTCCAGTCTTGCTGTAAAAGTCCAAAAGAGTATGACATAGTTGAGGTGGGTGATGACACTCCAAAGAAAGAAGACATTATAAAGCAGTTTTCGGGTTAAGTTACATCACTTTTTCATGGTCTTTGACCACATAGCTGGAAACTGCTTGAAGAATATCTTGATTTGATCTGTTATTTAGTTCCTCTGTAAGACTAAACAAAGAATTAGATACTCTGTCTGCAGCACATGACTGTAACTTAAGGTATTTAAACTATTTTTGTGGCCTTTTTTTTAAATGCTGTTTTTGTATGAAGGATGGGGTACTTAAAAGAAAGATACAGGTTATGATAAAGACATGGGATATTTTTACAACCTTATCATCTGCCTATGTTGAAAGAAAATCAAAACAATAGCAATCATAAATCTACTTGCCATTGGTGCCTAGACTATATTGTAGTTCCCATTATCAGTGGAATGAGAACCACAAGATAGATACAGCGGTGTCATGCAGTCCTCTTCAAATAAAAATGGGTTACATACTTTATATTTAAAAAAAACCAAATAACAAACCAAAACAAAGAAAACTAAGTGATAAATTTATTCTAGTCTCATTGAAATCCACAAGGAAACAAATCTTCTCTCTGTAATGTGTCAGAACAGTTCAATCCATCACAAGTCGTTGTTTCCATTATTCAGAAAGATTCAAGGGCTGTCTAAGAGCGCTGGAATAAAAGGTAACCACTTCTATATTTGAGACTTTGAAGTTGGCCATTTCCATAGATGTGATGTTGTCATAAGACACATTATGGAAAGGGACATACTGTTGGTGCAAAAGTTTTGAGAAAAGAACAACCAGTTCTTATTTCCAATCTAACCTGGACTGACAATAACTGAAAGTTATTCCTGCCCAATTAAAAAAAGAAGAGGGAAAAAATAAGGAAAATTAGATTCCTTCAAGCATTCCTTAATGTCACAGTGAACATCACCAAAGTTACTGCAAACTGGGCATTTGCCAGCACTTTCAATAATTGCTGTCAGCAGCCTCGTGTTCTGGAGGTAATGCGTTAAACCTGTGCTGAAGAAAAGGTTCCTCAGCAGTTTCCTCCTTTCTTATCCCAGCTGAATTCTTCCTAACGACCTTCTAATAACCTTATCTTCTAAACATCTCAGTGGGTTCCCTTCCCATTCTTGAATATTGTAGTTGCTGACAAAGGTCAAGAAGATCTTGTGTCGTTATGAGGATCAATCATTATACAAATGCAGTTACAGGACCGGTCCTTAGTGAGTTACTCTGTTGCCAGACCCGTTTCCCAGTACAAAACAAGGAACTATGAATTTCACATATTCACATAAATTGTCATAATCCCAAATATTGCCATTTTTGCATTATTACAATCACATTTCAATGTTTATCTTCCATTGATTAATGTTATACATTCAGTTGATATGTAACTGATGCAGTTAAAAAACGTAGTCATCTTTTTTCATAGTACTTGTATTTTCATAGCATTTATTTGGAAGTATTTTGTATATAAGTCATCTTATTCGTTTACTGTATAAGTGTTGACTTTGCCAATGGGGTGGATATTTCCCATAGCAAGAGCAGACGTAATTATTTCAAAACCAGCTGTGATTACCAACACACCCAAAGTGCCATAAGCGTCTCAGCTAAAATTCCATAAAGAGCTTTTCATTTCACATTTGAAATTTTGAAATGTTGATTTCAAAATAGCAAAGAACCTGTTCTTCTCTAGAAGGGATGTTAGCCCTAATAATATTTAACAAATTCAAATTCCTATGACTGTGCTCTGTTAACCTAAAGTCCCACAGTAATGCCATTGATATGTTATTTGTCACCCTTGCTCTCTCATTCTTGCAGGACTACATCATCACGCACCAAAGCAGGATAGCTGTGCCATTTAGTAATTCTATGTGTGTTTTGAGCCAAATTCACCCTTTCATTTTTTGCCAGCAGAACGTAGGCTAAAGGCCTTCAGCACACAAGAGTCGAGGAAAGATTCACTAGGCAAAATAGCCTGAAATGCTGCCCTGCAGAGATTTGTGCTAGCCACTACAGTCTCCAAAATGCTTGCAGCTGAATCTGTTCAGGTTTCTCAGCAGGTACGGTGACCAGTATGATTCCTGAAAGGCCGCCTGTACTGGAATTTCTGTGTAAAAACTGAAGATAGCTGTGTTCCCTTGAAGTTAGGTGAAGATTTTTTCACCCATCGTACAGGCTGTCTGGAACAGCTTTCCCATAGGAGAAGTCATGCCAGAAAACCTACTAGAAATTTTCTTTTTAAAATAGAGCCTGATAGTTGTGTAAGGAGCATTATATAATATGGTATCTGTGTTACCACCGAGTTGCATTGTAAATTCACATGGGTCTCGTCCACGTTAACACATCATGAAAACTGGAGAGCTCTGAGTTCAAGGAACTTCTCAGTTTGAGGCAGTGCATTCAAATCCACAAGTTGTTTTTCCCAGCAGCATGACCTCAGTTGCAAGTAAAGGCAGAGAGAATGTGAAATTCACTGAACCAAAAAAAGAACAAGCAAAAAGATGATTAATATATACTAATAAGAGACAGTTCTGGAGCCTGGAATATGTGTTTCCTGTTTCCATTACTTACTTCATCAGAAGTACTTGAATGCAGAGGCAGTCTCTGGCCAAAGTTGGATGATAAGCAAGGAGTGAGTCAGGGGAATTTGGGAAGAGAACAGATAGTATCAGGCTAAGATTGTTCAGTGTTCTCTGGAGATTTGGGTTTGGCACATCTTTCCTGTACCCTCCTTGTTTTTCTGGTGAAATAATTTAAACAGAACTTTTCACGTGTCCAGTAATCATTGATTCTGAAGTACCTGCTATGGCAGTCAACATTGGAAGGAGTTGTGTTTAGCTATATAATGTATTATCTACTATTAAGTCTCAGAAGAATTGGGTCCCACAGGCTGGTACTCAGCATCAGTAGACAGGTTGACTGTCCTTTCCTTGTTCCTTCATTCCCGGTCTGGAATCCCTAAATAGCCTCTCAATTCATGAAGGTGCTGTGAAACAATTTTTAAAATATTTTATGTAGCTATCATCATCCCTTATGATGATTAGAATCATCACATTGAAAAGCTCATACAGAAATTAATATATATTTAATCAGAGCAAGGCTTCAGTGTTGTGCGGTAAATAAATGCAGAAGGGCAGAGTTTGTCAGGTGGGGCAAACCAGAACAGTGTCTCCTTTGGCCAGCTATGTCCAGCCTGGGAACCGAACTGGAAAGAATACTGTGTTATCTTGTGTTTGGAGGCTGCTCCATAAAGCCAGTAGAGATTGAATTGAGGTTGTGCAGGCCATGAAGTCTTGTAGAAGTAGATCTCGGCAGTAACATATCCAGATCAGCCAGTGTTTATGAGTGCAAAACAAATTACAGGTGCAATAAACTGCAGCAGATTCAAGCATCCTGAAGGTTAATGAGATAACCAGTATAGTATCATCCAAGCATTAAAATGGTACATAACATTCAGTGAGTAAATGCTGACTTCTGTGAAAACAAATATCTAGATTTATCCAGTGCCGTACAAAGGATGAATAAACCTTCTCTCTAGAACAGAGGAACGGTATATGGAAAATTTTCTAAATATTACCATCTAAGTACTTTGAAATATTTGTATGGCCAGCATGCATTTCAAGCATGGTTTTGTTTTCCCTTCTCTTCTCTCCAGTACTTAAAGGCGGGGAGGGGAGCGCTGTGGTAAACCTGCCTTTTTCTTCTAAGCATTTTTCCTTCAGAAACCCTATAGCAGCACTGGTATATGCTTTTGCCGGGACATCCCTTCCACATTTCATACCCTGTTTAAAAAGCTATAAAATTAGATGCTAAGGATATTATTTTAAAGTTAGTAAGACTATCGAAATCAACTCTGCAGTTGTTGACATGAGCTTAACAAACTAGGTAACCTGTTCCAGCTCTCAGATGGTTGTTCTTTAAGAAAATGAACAATTAAACCTTACTGATTCATTGCACAGTCTTTTAGTTATTAATGAATCAGGATTTTGGCTTCAAGAAAACTATGTTTTGAACATATCTATGCATTATATGCTAACTAAGTCAAGAAAAGCAAATTTGTGTGTTACTTCTCAGTAGTTTCTTGTGTTTCAAAAAGAGAGCAACTTCAGCTATTTATAAACTGTAATTAAGTTTCTTTACAACATGACTCATTCTCAACAAGCAAGTCCTTTTTCTTTTGCTTTCTTATGAACTGTGTGGGGAAAATTAGGGTTCAATCACCGAAGAATTTACTCAATGCTTAATTACCCAAAACAGCCCTCCAAGTTCTGCTCATGTAGAGCTTTCATAAAGATGTGATTTTCCCCACACTATGGCTTTCTAAAACTTGACTTTTAAAAAATGATCTGTAAATTGTAATGTAGGAGAAAGCAGTGTTTTACTGGGGTATTGGCTTCTTTCTCCAGTCTGCTTCTTTGAGCTCCTCTTATATTAACAGTGTGATGCTTAGGAAAGCCAAAGTAAGAAATCATCAGGATTAAATTACTTTGAGCATGGAACTGAATTAGAAAGCTTTACTTTCCTGAATGAGCTAATTGTTTAAATTTTCCAAAGGAAATGTTTCTATTTCTGTGAGAGAAGGGGTAAATGGGACTTCCTCTGACATAATTTTCGTTTTAAATCTGAGTTTGACAGCAAGATTTTTACCTTCATAACCAAATATTACTGCTTAACTGCATGACTTGTATAAGCTTGCTAGTTGAAGTGACTCACTTACGTAGAGGAAGTTATTTTTAGAGAGATAATTTGCACTGTTTAGAAGAGAGGAAAAAAGGGAGAGAGAGTCCTACTAAGAGCTAGATCCCTCATTATAGTTTACAGAGCTCATGAACCCAGCATCCAAGCAAAAGATGACTAAGCAAGGGGTCTATTGGTACTTTCAGGAATTTACAGACATGAGTCATCTGCTTATTTTCTGCAGACATATCACCAGGGTACTTTGTGAGTCAGCTGTTATTTGGAAATAGTACTTGTATTCAACATGAATACGTTTTCATAGTTCTTAGGTAACTAGCATGCCAAATGAAAGCGGGCTTATAAAAGTTTGCCTAGTTCAGGTGTTGATTTACAAAAGCGGTGCGTTGTTTTTAACAGTGATGCATTTTTCATGACAAAGTGTAAATGTTGTCTGGGACGTAATCATGATAACACTTATCTTTGCCACCTTACGTATCGCGTGAAGGCAGATCTGATTTTGTATCAATGCACAGATTTGAGAGTCAGATTGCCGATCCGACTAGGTAAAAAGAAAAATTTTCTTTATCAACCTGCGTGACTATGAGCAGAATTTGACCTTTTATCTTCAAAGCACCTTGCTAGCCTTGATTACCAATGTTATTTGCTTATTTTTCATGTACGATAAAACGCTTCACCCCAAATCCAAGCATTCTGTGCACGCACAGTGTCAATGAACGGGCATCCACGGCGACGGAAGTGAGTTCTTGCCTTCCTTTTCTACTGCTGAAATAATAGCTGGCTACCTTGAGATATGTATAACACTTTACAACTCAGGGCTGTTTCCTGTTTACTGGTCTTTTAGGTGTGGTTGTGTTCCAGAATTAGGGACAGGTTTTTTTACTTGGTCTGGACTCATCTCACACCTTGTATTTAGGAAACACTTGGGTTAGAAAAATGGGGGTTTGGCGATTTTAGGTGAAGGGTAGTGTTAGAAATCAAAGGCAGGTCAAATTTTTCAAAACTCTACTTGCAGTTCAGGATGATACTGCTGTGGGCCAGATGTGGGATGCAAAATTTTAAATCTAATTTGATTATCTGATTTAACAGTTTATAATGTAAGTAATTCCTGAAAATTCCTATACGGGTTTTGGTTAATAAAAGAAGAAAATGTTTTCTGTTATATTTTGGTGATACCAGTGTTGGAAAAATATTTTTATAAAAGAAAGGCTTCTTGTAACGAATGGAATCATCTCTGTAGTGATAGCAATGTCTTGATTATCCATTTAAACAGTGTTTCTAGTGCTAGATACCTTCTCTTACGTCCAAACCTTTAGTTTTAGGTAACTGCTGCTGCTTGCCCCCATTAGGTAAACAGAGGTTCTCAAAGGAAAGTTAATGAAAATTAGAAATTCTCAAGTAAAACGTTAAGTATAAGGACTGAACTATTACTCGCATGTTTTGCTAAAGTTTGTTATTCCTTTCACACAGTGATAAAATACACAAGCATACAGAGTAGTTTTCCTTCAAGGAGTTGGTACTTAGGAAGGAAAAAGATGCACTAGGGGAACAGAGTTTAAGCACTCAGAGCTGAAGAAGTATATTTATAACGTTAAAACGGAGAGCCTGTCTCCTTGCTTCATACTCTTTTCCACGGTGAAGTCCTTCAGAGGCTACGGCACACACGTACTGTCTGCGAGGGGAGGAGACAGCTTGCTTGCTGATAAATGGCCTCGATAAACCGATGTTTTTCAGGGTTGTTATTTAATAATCATGTTATAAAGAGGAATTTGACGGAGCAGTCTTTGAATCTAACCTTTGTTACAGCAGTGATCTGCCCTCAAATTAGCAGAACTCTGCCCGTGTCATTACCACTTAAATATCTGCTGGAAGCTGCTGTGTGATCTGAGTCACCAGGACTCGGGGAGTTATCACGTGTAGCTCAGCCACTGGGTCATGAATTGAGCAAACACTGTCGTCCACAGTAATTTGTTGTATTTTGAGACTGTAACTGGAATATCACATTCGGTTTTGTTTACTTCACAGCTACAAACGGTTTTACTTGTGGAGTTTGGAGGGTAATTCAGGGAACAGGGAGCTATGGTTTGGCTGATGCACATCCAAGTATTCAGACGTGATTAGAAAAACTGAAAAATGAAGGGACTAGCAAAATGATAGCATGGGATTTAGAAAAATACAATCTGTCTTACACTGATATCTCAGTCTATGAGCAGAGATTTCAAAGGTAGTGCTTCATGAAGTATTTAAAAGTAGAAAATATAATGCGTTACCAAGCGTACTGGAGGGGAGATCCTGTTCCACCTGAGGATGGGTTCAGTCCTGTAATGTTCCTTTCTCTTTCTTAAAATTCTGTTTGTACTGGTTTTGCCACCTGCTTTGGCTCCTACTTCAGCTTTTACATCCTGTTTATTAATTAGGAGTTTTTCCTTCTCTTTAAAAAGGACTGTGAAGTCACAAAGAGAGAATATTGAGAACCCAGGCTCATATGAATGAATTATAATCTTACTAATTTATTTCACTCATTGCTACACCAATAGGAAAAATGATTTAAGGTTTACAGGGAGTTACTGTTCCATTGCACTGTTCTTTCATTGTGCAGAACTAAAGAATTGTGATTTGGAGGATAACAAAAAGTACAGTCGTAGGTGCTTTATAAATGAAGTCTACACCTTTAAAAGAAATGCACATTCTTCTGTTAATTTTGGTATTAGATTAGACATTTAATGTAAACAGTTCAAGTCTGTTGTCATAACTCAGTTTAACTACAGATTTCTGAAGGCTCCTGAAATTAAAAGTAGACCAAGAAAATCTTAAGTATAACTCTAGCAATAAAAAAGTTAAGTTAAAAACCAGTTTCTGACCATATTATTAACTGTTGTAGACTATTTTATTGTTCTGCCAGACCTAGCTGATGATGAGACAGTGATAAGCAAAGGGAACTAAGAGGCTCTGATTTTTATTTTTAGTGAGATATTTTGGGTATTATTGACTTCGCAGTGTGTTTTTGGTTTTGTGGGGGTTTTTTTTGTCTAACAGATGACGGCAAGTTGAGATCTTTTCCAACTCATGTGACTGAATCTTTCTATATCCTTTATCAAATCATTTAACCACTTTAAGTCTCAGACAGCAGTAAAATGAGAATGATAATGCTTTTGATGTCCATGGGGGCACTAAAATGAATTGGCTAAAGCAGATAAAGATAAATTTGTTTCTTGAATGGAAAGCATAAATAGAATGTATTCTGTGAATTTTTGAAAGGGAAAATTTCACTACAAAGGAAAATACTACATTATTTTTTCTATAACAAAATAATCATGGGGTAAATGTTATGATTAGCATAGAAATACACTAGCTAAACATTTTTTTTAATTATGTAATTTATAAAAATGTTTTGCTAGAGCAAACTGTCCCATACAGCAATATGTTGGAATCATTACTTATAAGAAATGCAGAAGTATATTTTAGAAGTAATCATCAATTTCTCCTGTTCTGTCACCTTTAAATCAATAGAAAGGAATGATATAGTCCCAGTTAAAAAAAAAAAAAAAAAAGAAAAAAACAAAAAAACAACACCAAACCCTCAATGTTGTATTTCTATGACTCTCTTTTTTCTTTTTTTTCTTCTTTTTTCTTTTATTTCAGTTGACCTACCCCTCTACTTTCCTCGAGACCAACCAACCCTAACGTTTCAGTCCGTCTACCACTTCACTAACAGTGGCCAGCTGTACTCCCAGGCCCAGAAGAATTACCCTTACAGCCCCCGCTGGGATGGCAATGAAATGGCCAAGAGAGCAAAGTAAGTCAGATTGCTGTTTCCTACTAAATATTCCTTTTGTTACACGGTCATCTGTCAGTAGAAATTTCATGGATTTAACTGTACATTTCCAGCGTTATAAAAGCTGAACCTGTTTTTGTTCTCTCATAGTCCTAGTGTTTCCCGTATATGAGTATAGACAGATACTTTATTAATTATGCTTATTACATTAGCGCCAGAGGACTGATCAAAAGAAGACTCTTTCTGCTAGGCGTCGTACAGGCACAGAGTGGTGACAATCTCTGCGCCAAAGAGCTTCCAATCTAAGTAGACAAAATAGCCCCCAGCAGGAGTAATCTGCATGGTAGCACTCAGTCAAGGTAACTCCATGGTTTTGTGTTGGCGTCGGGGGGGGACCCTGAAGGGAAGCATGTGAGATGGGGAGAGCAAGGAAGAAAAACCTGAAAGGTATGGAATAAGGCTGTAATAAAAAGACACGGAAGAACAGGAGGAGGTAGAGCAAACCACCAATCTGGCATAGGAGGCAGTCCTATCAGAACTTGAGAAAATTGTCTGAAAGTCTGAATCTCTCTTTCTTTACTGCTTTTTCTGTTGGCTAGAAACAGAGAATCCCTGACTCCTTCCTCTGCAGTTTTTCTGCAAGCCCTTGTTTCAGGCTGGAGAAACACCACTTCAGTCCGAGTATCCCCTTTAGTTAAAGATGACAGGACAGCCTCCCCAGAGTGGTTCTGTTGCAAGGGCAAGCTGCCGTGGGCAGCGGTGCCCATTTTGTCTACCAGATATTACCCCTGTCTTCTAATGAAGCAAAACAGATTTTACCTGAATAGAGCAGTATGGGCAACGGCCTTGCTGCAGTATTTCATTTTTGCGAAGTGTAAAAATGTTAGAACGGCAAGAGATTTAAGCAGGCTGATTATCAGTTGTTCAGCATGTAAAGGCATTAAACTGCATAAATAACAAGGCATATTGGGATGAACGTTTTGAATGACAATCAGAAGATTAAATTAAATTAGCAAAGATGCGTAAATAAGAGTCGAATGAAAATAGTTCAAGCTGAGTAAATCAAATGAATGGCATGGTCAGAAACTGATTGTAATTTGGAAATGATGGAAGCAAACAACAATTGACTGAAGCATTTGCAGATTTTATACTAATGTAAATTTTATGGAGAACATCAAGTAACATTTGATTTTGGATTTTGATGCATTGTAATAGAAATTTTTTTGCTAGCATTTGGTTTTACTACTGTACTGTCTAGGAGAGCTATTTCTTGATCAAATATGATTTTTTTTCTTTTTGTGGACTTGTTTCTTTTCTCTAGCAGAATATTATGAGTATTTTGTTTAAAAAGAAAAAAAAAAGAATAACTGGAAGCATTACTGTGGCTTTTTTAATGACCATATTACAAAATGCATTTCTTTTGCAGCTGGAAGCTTACAAGTACCTATGTGCTGTCTGCTAAGTCCATTCATTTATGAGTGGGTATATACAAATGGACTTTTCTACCCTGCACTTGAAATTTAGAAGTATTATAACAGTTCTTTTAAAAAGCACTAAATGTGTACACTTACTATCACATGTACGTTTTGTGAGGTTATTCACTCTTATGTTTGAGCCTTTGCATTTAAGTTTTACACTGGATACATAATATGAGAAAGATGATGAGAAGCGGGGGAAGAAAGTATGCTGCAATGTCTGAAATAACTATCATTGAGCTGCAAAGAGACAGAGAAGCTGCTCTAGTTAAAAGCGCTTTGCTTGCAGGAACAACTAGTGATTCCTGAGTAGGTACCATAAATAAATCTGTATCAAGAAAAGTATGATGTTATGATACGTGTTAGCATATTTTAAGAAAGATTTTAACACAATTGAGCACCTTATGTAAACAGTGTTTAAAAGATTTGCTAGGGCTTCTTAGAATAGGTTAGTGTGTTTCAACACAACCAAATAATTTTTCATTCTACTTTATTTTTACTGTAGCCATGTTATGGACCAAGTATATGGGAATATGTGTAGATATATAGGAGAGTGTTCTAATTAAATATATTAGTTCAAGCACCACATCAAAACATCCCAAATAAAAACAGAAAGGAAGGATACACGATTTAGCCTCTAGAAGCAATGTAATTCTGCTCAGCTGAAGTAAACTTAGCCCTGGATAAATCAGAGACAACTTGTTTGTGTTTCTAAATACTGTCTATTAGGTTTTGCTTATATGTAGTCTTTTTTCCTCTTAGCCAAATGGTCTCCCAAGTGCTTGGCATCCTTTGAGACAAAACAGCTCTGTTTATCTTTCTGGCCCTACTGTTCTAGGGCCACAGGATCTCCCACTTGACCGTTCTGGTATCTGACCAAATTCTCCGCCCTTATTCTCAGACACTTGAGGGGTCAGTTTACACCATCTTCCTCCCTGTGGCTTAAGACACTATCAAGGATGGCTTTTGCTTGCTCTTGCACCAACTGGGTTCATTAGCTGTCCAGTCATGTATTGAATGAAGCATGTGTACCACATTGCTTTGTAAGATGTAGAAGCACCACCAAGTTTGAAACACCATCACTCAGAGATTTCCTCATCCTCGATTTTGGCAAGCCCTGCCCCTGTTTTCAGCAACTCAACACAGCTGGCTTATTCATGGGCAGAGCTGTCATAAGTTCATGCCAAAGGGACTTTGATTCTGTGCCCAGCCTTTTCCCAGGGTTGTTTTGTGGGGTTTTTTTTTTTTTTCCAAACAGGTGAGCCCATCCAATTCCTTCAACTCAGGGGCTAAACTTGAAAGTCTTGGTATCCTTGCTTATCTTTGTGGCCCCCAGCAGAGGTAGGCATCTCTTTTGAAGTTAGGACTTAACCCCTTGCTGTAGCCTTGAGACAATCAGTAGTAATTATAAGTAGGAGCAAAATTACTCCCCTAAAATACATACATATAGAAGTAGATTGTATGCATTCACACTTAAACACATATCACCTAAATCTAAAAGGCAAATTCTCAAATCAGAGTATCAGTTTAGCAGGATCTTTTTCATTCACAGAGAAAAACTGCTTGTGTTCTTGCTGAAGTAATTGGACCAATGTATGCCTGTCTGATGAAGTCCACAAAATCGAGTTTCTCTTTCTCCTTGTCCTCTTAAGCAGTTTTTAAAATCACCTGGCTCCTTTGAGGCACACTGACTTAGATTCATCACTGAAAGATAGCATCTGGTAACTGAAGTTTGCTATTGTCTTAGCCCAGGGATTGCCCTCTGGCTTGATTTAATTCTAAGGGCGGAATCAAATCCTGATTAAATAATGTGATTCCAAATGCCTCCAGATTGCTTGTTTCTCAACTAAACACTAAATTTTAACCTGTTCCTCCAGCTAGAAACAGGGAAACCAAAAATATTAACATTTTCTTACAAGCTGCTGAGATGCCATTTCCTCTCAGTTCGCATCTCAGGCTTTGCCTCTCTTAGGTCATTTATTTATATGTCTGTGGCCTCCTGCGTAAGCAGCTTCTCCAAAAGATTTGGTCCTAAAATACAATAGCAAGCCTAAGAAAATACAGTAAATTATGGAAAGTTAGCAGCCTTGTTTGTGGTGTACGTGTGAAGTAAAACATCTCTGTGTGGTTTCCATGGGAAAGCTCTCTTGTTTTTTGCTTAAATAGGCATTCAAGTGTACATAAATGGACTCTTTAAAGAACATGCAGACTCTAAGCCTGGGATTTTATGAAGGAATACTGTAAATAAAGCTTGTTTGTTTATACAAATTAAGTTCAGTTCTTAGATGCACTCTGGTCCAATTTCTGTCCGGCCCAGTGCTGCTCTGTAGACTTAGGTTATACTTCAGGGAGAGCAAGTCAGGACTCAGTTTACTCTTTCATCCTACATAAATCCACCTACTCATCATTAAAAATAGCAGGAGGATGGAAAACTGGTATCACAATAAAAAGTTGTTCCAAGGCTTCATAGTCTTTTTTCAAGGTGGCTGATAAAACTGGTTTCTGAATAACATTGTTGTCCCTGGCCATTCACCGGTGTTTGCTGAATGCGGTGTTAATTTTACATATCCCTCAGGGCTCTGTAAGGTGAAAGCTTTAAAGGGCTCAAGTGCTCTCAACTGTATGTTGGCTGTTGCTCTGTCATAAGGTCAAGTGCAGCTTAAGATTATATGCAGACGCATCTTGTGCAAGCTATGTATGTATCACCGCCGCGGCTGCAGCTACAGTTCGTGCTCAGTGCAAGCATGCTATGATTAGAAAGTGTCAGGCCGGTGCACTGGGCCGTAGCATTTTCAGCCTCATCAATACCCTTTCCTTGAATATCTTAAAAATAGAAGATGTGTATCACGTGAAGATGCTAGTTGCTATTTGGCTGAAATGGTTGCTTTAAGCTTTAATGTTCCCTGGTAAGGAGAGGAAATGTATCTTTTGGTGTAATAAAAAGATATTTGAAAAAAGGGGACAATATTTGTGTTGCTGTTTAGACAAACTCAGTTGTAATATGTCAGAGGCTTGCTGTTGTATTCAGCATACCAAACTCAGTTGTAATATGTCAAAGGCTTGCTGTTGTATTCAGTGTACTTTGAGTGCCCTAATGATTATTTTTTTTATATTGACATTAACCAGTTTTTCAACTCATCCGGTTTTTTTTATTGTCAAGTCAGAATTGTTTCATATTTTAGGTAGAATGTCTATTATTACATTTTGCATTCTTTTAAAGTAACATGTTTCTCTATTTCCTTGAAACTTTTGTTTTCTACCTATGCTACCTTGAATCTCACTATAAAGTTCACATGTAAACATTGCACTTTTTTTATAATCTTCTCTCCTTGATAGGTGTAATTAAGGTAATAAATAATTTGTTATTATTTGGTTTGTATTTCAGTATTTTTCCTGCTTACTTGTAAAAGTAGCAAATTGTATTTTCATGTATTATGTCATTTTCATGCACGTTAGGCATCTTTAAAGAGTAGATTTCCAAAAACTAACTTGTTTGCACTCACATGTACTCTCCTCAGAAAGCTTTTTTCTTGGCTGGCTCTGGCTCTGTTGCATGTTACCTTAAAATTAAAAAGAAATTTAAAAAAACGAGAGTAGGGATCAGAAGTACAAAACGTAAGGACATCATCCTTCCCTATGTGTTTGTGTCTTTGTCTCTGAACGTTTGCAAGGCTCAGAGGATTCTTTTCGGAGAAGAGCAGCGGGGTAGCTACAAACTAAGGGTTGAGGTGCTGAGCTGGGTCGCTTGTTTAACTCTTTGGTTTTCAATAGTCTCACATCAGAAACTGAACAAAAGTGATTTCCCTGCCTGAAATCGAGTAAGGCTGACATTTTTTTGCTGCTGGTGGGCTCTTTTTCAGAACACAAAAGGGCCAATACCCTGTGACAGCCATAGCAAGAAGAGATGTGGTGACCCAGCCGTGTGAAGCTTACAAAGAAGTTAATTTGATTTTATAGACCATTAAATCAAAACTCTGGTTTTCTGTGGGAGTGTCAGCTGATCAGAATTACACATGAAAAGTAGAAAGGCAAATAGAAAAAAATATGTTTTGTTAAAATACTTAATGATTGCATTTGTCCTTGTAACATGTTCTGCAGTTGATTTACCAGCAAACCTTAATAACAAAATTATTTTGATTATGAGATATAATAGACAGAATAGATACAGCTTTTAATTAGAATTTTCCCAGGATATTGGGGTTGGTTTTTTTTCACATTGTTCCTCCAGATACACTACAGAGTACAGTGCATACACATGATAGTCGCACTTCTTGAGTCATATTTTTCATGTATTTTTCTTTAAATGTCTCCTTGGATAATTAAGTCTGACTCTTAAGTTATGGTATGTTAGTTTCTGACAGGTGCCTGCCAGGGATCTTCAGTGCTGTCATGCATTATGTGGATTTCAGCCAAGACAGAAGGGCCTGGGTATTTGTTTCTGGTCACTTCTCATTAAAGCTTTGACTGCGGGAAAAGAAAAACAACTATTTAAAGATGAGGAGTATAGGTGCTATAGGAAGTGCATAGAAATAAAATCTGTTAGGCAACTAGTTTTTCTGTGTTTTTATATAGACATTATGTATATGTGTGAACTGTACATATGTGCGTTTCGATATATAGTAAATATTCTTTCTGCAAAAAAGGATTCTCTTATACATTGACAGGAGAAATGCACAGAAGAGATTGGAGGAGTTGGCTTGGTAGAAGTGGAATATAATAGCACATTGCTGGAAGACAACTGCTTTGTAGGAATTAAAGGCTAGAATTTAATGTAGGTGGTTCTTAGATAACCGGGGTTAGGTGTTGTTCTAGAAATACTATGATAATTTGGCTTCATTAGAGAACTCCATTATACATTTATCAAAGCTGCTAGATCTATATTAGAGCATGGAATTATAGTTAGGAACTGATGCAGAAAAATGTCCTCCCTTGCTTGAGAGAAAAGGGTAGAGAGAAATGTGTGATTTTGGAAGGAGCTGAGGTTTAATAGCCCAGATAAATACTGTTGCTTGATGAATTACAAAATAAACAGCTAACTAAAAGTAGTAGGTGATCTCCATGATCTTGTCTTCTGGGTAGTATTTGTAATATTGCTCTGTTAAACACAAAGAATGGTCATACTAGATCAAACTCAACATTCATTTAGCCCAGTATCATGTCTCTATCAATAAGCAGTAGCCGATGCCTGTGGAAGAGCATGGCAGAGCATGTAGTCATATTTTCCTGGCATGTTCTACCATCTTCAAGGATTTCTATATCCAAAACTGTTGCGTTTCTGTTCAGTAGCCCTACCTAGCTTTCCTTCTGTTTGACTGCTTTTTGAACCCACATCATAACATCACAAAATTGTGGCAAGGGATTGCACAGATAACATGTGGTGTGAAGAACAAGCTTTGTTGGCTTTTTACATTTCTACCTCCTGCTAGCTCTTGTATGAAAAGAGGCAGCAAATAATTAATCCACTGATCCCCTCCATAACCTTTATGATTTTATGAACCTCTTCACATCTCTTCTGTCACCTTTTCTCCTGCTCTGCTCACTCCTTCCTTCTACAGAACCTTTCTGTGTTTCTGATCGCCCTTGTCCCGCTTATTTATCCCTTTACTATTTCTGTCGTATTCTTTCTGAGACAGGGAGCTGCACGTTACTCATGATACATTCGCCATGCATTTATATGGTGACATAGTGATATTGTCTGGTTTACTCTTTCCTCCGATTCTAATAACGTCTGATTTGGTTTTCTGCATACGACTGAAGGTTACACTGACATTTTAGCACCAAGATCTCCTTCCTATCTGTTTTTCAGAGCCTGTGTTTTTTGTGTATGTAAAACTAAGTCTTTTTCCTCACATATCTCCCGTTCATGTTTGTCAATATTGACTCTTCACCTGGTATTTTATCTCCCAGTCTCCCAGTGCTGTAAGAACCATCTGCAGTTCCTCATAATTGTGCCTCATTTTTCCGTCCCTGACTAAATTGTTAGCATTAGCAAATTTTGCCATCTTCTTTTGCTCACTGTCGCAGATCATGTAGGAATATGTTGAACAACACAGGTCAAAACACCCATTTCTGTGCAGTTCTCAGGTGACTTCACCCTAATAGTACTCATCATTCATTCCTATCTTTTTTTTCTTATCTTGACCTGCTATTTATCCACTCATGGATCTTTTCTCCTGCTGCGGTAATTCAGTTTTTTAAAAGCCTTTGAAAAACCTTCCCAAATGCCTGTAGGAAAGTCGAGCAGTGTGTGTCACTTGAATCTTTCTTGTCCACATGTTTTGGTACCTTAAGAAAATAAGAGATTTGTGAAGCGTAAGTTTGACTCCTACCCAATATATCGTATTTACTCAAGTCCACTAATTCTAGGCTTTTTATAAATTTATAGTTTCTTATAACAGTCTCTACCAATTTGTAAGGTACAGACATGAGATTTACTGGTCCGCAGTTCCATCTATCCTCCCAGACGTTTTTTTAATTGACATTACACTTCTCGGGTACCAAGCTGTTTTAAGCAGGAGGTTACAAGCTATTTAAGAGTTTAACTTTCTCACATTTGAGTTTCTCTAGAACTCGGGTGTGAATATCATCTGGGCCTGCTGCTTTGCTTGTGTGTGTTTTGTTGATTTGTTTGGTACCTTTTTGGCTGACATTTCTGTGTGAGTCAGATCTTTCGGTACATCCCTTATAAAGCAGGGTTCTGGTATGACAGCCTCTTTAAGCAACTCCACGGTGAACTGGGATGCAAAAATCATTTCATTTATTCTTTGTGACTTTACTTCTTCTGAGCGTTCTTTTTACTTTTTGACCAGCTTTTGTACTGTTTGACAAGTTTTTATTTGGAGGGCCACAGCTAATTTGTTCTTCAAATTCATTTTTGATCTGCATTACTCTGCTTTTACCTGTAAGTGTTAAGGTTTGTTTCTGTCTGTTTTCCCCATTTGGAGAGGTCTCTGACCTTTTAAGAATTTCCTCTTACTTCTAATAGCAAACATATATCTTTTAAAGAGCAAAGAGAAATAACTTCTTTAATGTGTTTTATATAATCACAGATGTGTGGCATCTCATCCCTTTCCTTCTGACTGGTTTGTCCTAATGAATATCCAAGGAGGTTTCTTTTATGTTTTGGTATGTTGCCTTCGGCCCCCGTTGATAAGCGATCTGGCAAAGCAAAGTGGATGGCATGATGAAATCAGTACTTTCACCTGCAAGCAAACTTTGTTTTCAGGGATGCTGGTTGTCAGACTTGTTATGGATGCATCTGTGGTGTAACCCTTCATTTCTGCCTCTGAAGTACAATTAAGGGATTCATTAATCTCTTAAAGATCATTGAAATTCTATTATTACTTCTGTGATCTCCTCTCTTCTTGAATCTCTACACTCGTCTTTCCTTACAAGCCTCACTCCTGAATGTGTTTTTGCCCAGTCTTTTCTGCTTTCTTCTACTTCTTAGATCATCCCTACTTTCCCCCCTCTTTATTTCATTGCATTCTTCACTCTGCCTTTTATATGTAGAAGAGGTTCCTAGTTGCATCTTTGTCTGGGGTTGACTCTCTTCTTCAAATCTACTAAATAATTTGCTAAATAATTGCTCTCCAACAATAAAGTTGTGTGCACTAGCCTAGATAGGAGGAAATAGTGTCTTGAATAAACAGTATCTCTTTAAGAAGTTAACCTTTACCTGGAGTGGAAAAATATGGCTATGGCACTTCAGCAGATAGGAAAAATAGAGCAGGCTTGTCACACTGTAGCTCATAGGACTGGAAATTTCCTGCGAATTAGCACTGTATTTAAAAAGACTGTATGAAGATTGAATTTTTCCATGATGGCCTTGGAATATCATTCTCATGATCCACTCATGATCCTTCCACTGGCAAGGAAGTGGAGTGACGGTGCTGTGACAGCGATATTCCAGTGCCTCCTTCACAGCCACCCGCTACCCCGGCACTGAGTAGTCCCCGAGGGGAAAATGGAAGTTAAGAAAGCAGAAGCAAAATTTGCTATGATCTAAGACCACAAGCTTTCATCTGACTGAAGCAAGTCTATTTATGTGCATTGTGGAGAAGGTGAAGGAAGTGCAGTGTTTATCTCTTGAACTGGCAAGCAGAAGGCATTGATAAAACTGTTGCAAATCAAGAGGTTCATTTTGCTATGTATGCTTTGGGACACTTCGAGCCGCTGTGTCTGTGCAGTACACCTTCGTAAATTCCAAAATACCTGTATCAGAAACCTGTGAGAGAATAAATCCCAGAATCTTGATTTCCAGATGATTCAAAAAAGTTGCTTGCGTAGTTACTGGCCTTGGTCTATATGCACTGATGTTGTCCAGTAGCTGTAATTTTTATCTGTAATTGTCAGTAAAGGTCCATGCGTTGGGGAGCACATATATTCTTGGAACCAAAGTTGTTATCTTTTGCAAAGTGATGACCCTACTTATGCTGCTGCTTTAAAATAAACATTAATTGCCAGCCTACATAATGATCCACAGTCCTGGCTCCGCAGCAGTTCCCTAGAACTCCTTTCCTTTATATTTTGCCTTTAGTCAGGTTGTTATATTTATGGTTGTTCTGTGATTTGAACAGATTGTCAAGATTCATTTTGCTTTATGGTAAGTTGGGCAGCAAAGTCATCTTAATTTTTACAGCAGAGCTATGGTAAATTCTTGACTTTATTCACAAAATCAATTGATGTCATAGTTTTTTGGAACAGACACACAAATGTATAACCAAATGAAAATTTAATTTTTATTTCTGTTTGCTTCATATGGGGTAAAGCCACCTGTTATTTCTGCAATCAGCAAACCATTGAAAAACATGTCTAAATATAACCATTTCTTGTACCTTGCTGTGTGACTTGAATCAGAAATGGTAATAACTCCAACAAGAACTTCTGGAGGAGAAAGACATTGTTAGTAAAATACAGAAAACAGCTTTTGGACATGAGTGAATTTTAATGTTTAAACTTTGGATGTGTACTTAGTTTCACTGGTTCTACTACTTCTATTTCCTGTTACGGTTTTGGTAGCACATGTTTTGTTTTGTTTGTAATTTTGGAGACGATTTTCTGTCGTGTAATATTATGAACTGAGCTGAAGGCAACAGTATTTCTTAAAAACTTGCATTTTGATGGCTGCCCACTGCAGACCCCCAGCTCTCTTGATGCTCGACTACTGTCCTGTCCATCAGCCTGGCTGCACAGTCAGTGCCTTGGGTAGACTGGCAGGTAGAAGTGGGCATAGGAAGTTTACTAAACTCCTGTACGTGAATCACAGCAAAAGGAGGTAGAGAGAGAAATATTAGAAGAGGAAGAGAGATTATGTGATGAATTCGTTTGGCACCCAGAAAAAAAAATTGCCAGCAGCATGATGGCGTTATGCACTGACTACTTTGTACATTTGTGTGTTTAGCCAGTTACAGTAGCAGTAATTTAAGAACTATTGTCTTGCTGTTGTATAAACACTTCAGATGTTTGCTTGGCATCGCCGGTTTTGGAGATGTATAAAATGGAGAACTGTGTAGACATTGTGTTTCACATAAAAGCAAAATATTTGCTATAGATAAAGCTGCCTAGTAAGGAAATTATAAACCATATCCCAAAGAGCATACCATCAAGAAGCTTAGTTTAGAAACATGAATACGTGCCAAGTATCGTTATGTATATTTGAAATTATAACGAAATCCTGGAAGGTACCTTCATCGTTGTGCTGCTGTGCTTGGATAAGTTTTAGTGATGTTCGGATTTGAACGGTGGTTTAGAAATGTTGCTGCCTCCTGAATGCCTAGCGCATGCCATAATAGTCCTGATTTTCGTTAGCCCCTGAGCCTTTGCCACTTGGCGCCCGGCCATGTTGTGGGCCTGCCTGCTACAGCCTGATTCCAGCTATGCAACCAAAAGTTAGAGTGCTGAGAACTATTTGTCACTTCAGTCGTTGTAATATCTTAGGTCTGGAGAGAATGATAATTTGTTTTAACAATCATTTTCTCCTAATAGAGGTGTCGTAAAATGTCTAGCATAGCATTAATCTCCTGTTACCCCATAGTTATCCCAAAGCAGGAGACTGGGTTATTCTGCTCTGCTGTGCGTGTTCATGTATCTTTAGCCTGGTGAGGAATGCTGTGGAAGTGCCTGTGAATAAATAGACAACATGGTTCGCCCAATGGAAATATGTTTTTAATGCATTATATATAGTAAAAATAGCAAAGAAGTTTAAATGTCTGGTGTCTGAGTTTACAAGGAAAAAACTATGCCTCGAACGTTGGCATGAGGCCTATTAAAAGAATGGGCTCTCAGGAGGTTTCCACACTTTTGCATTCAGCCCTTGTTAAATGCAAGGCGTAGAGATGCAGGAGGAGGGTATAAGCACCTGTTAAGGACCTAATGAGCACTCATATGGAATATGACCTAAATACATACCCACTATTGGAATTAATGTAACAATTTATTAATTTGAGTTCCTTTTGTTTATTAGTACTAATCATGTTGAATTAGATCACTCCTGACAAATGGAATTTAAAAAGAAAACAATTATATTAAAAAAAGAAAGGTTGGCATCTTTGATTTTGTTCTGTTATAAACAAACAGCAAATCCTAGAGCGTTTGGAGAGTTACGGTATATATCTTCTACACAGGAGATGAATTATTAGGGGTTCTATGAAGCAAACCAGCTGGCTGTGCCTGTGTACTCACGGGAGGACAAATCCTCTTGTCTGGCACCCAAAAGGGATTGTTGTAGGTGTTCAGTATTTTCAAAACAAGTTGCAACAGGAACATAAAAATATAAAGGCACACTACACATGTATGTATGCTCCATGCAAAAATACTTTGTACTTCAAAAAGTGAGTAATCAGGTGACGTTGATAAAGCCTGGAGAAGCTCTTTTATAATTGTAATATGGCTATGCTGTTGACATAATTTATATAACAAGATTTTATTGCAAAGTGTCAGCATAATAATACTAGTCTGGGAGGAACAGGTCAAAGACCCCAAGAAGCCTCCAGCTGTCCTTTACTCCGACCTATGCCCTTCTTAGTTCCTGTTTTCACCTAATTTAATTGGAATAGGGGAGAACGTTGCTATTGTAGCTAATTTATGAAGATCAGTCATCTCTGGACTGCATTTTTTTTCTGTCAGGATTCTATGGATTTGAAGAAACTTGTACATGTCTTGCAGCAGTTCCTTCAGGGTGCAGAGGGAAGGAAATATGGGATGCAAAATGATGCAAGTCCTAGCGTTGCAACTCCTCTAAAAGAAATGGACAGCAGTTGGGGCAAATGCCTGGGATTCTCAGCTGTATCTAATACAGCTGAAAGGGGTACAATTCAGTCCTCACCTTAGTCCCGAGGTAAATAAGTGTTTGCAGAATATCCAAACATAAACTCACTGTTAAACTTACTGGACAATTCAGACAACAGAGGACTGCTGAGGAGAAGGGTGTCCTTGCTACAGACCCTATTCCAGAAGACTTGGAAGGGTTACGTAGAACTGTTCAGAGATTCCCCACGACTATAGGAGTGCCTAGCCCAGTCAGATATATTAGCCTGAAAAGGTTCAGGAAAAGAACCCCACATTTTCCTGTATGCCTTGCCTAGACTAGGAGAAAAGGGATGTATTTATCAAATATACTAGCTACTATGATTTTGAATGCACTAAGGTTGTTCTATAATTAGAGCCTAATATTTTCAGAATTAAACCATAGTCACAGTAGATACTAAAACATTTTACAAGAATTAATTATATTGAAATAATGGGTAGTATTTAAGAATAAAGTTTGCTCTCAAAGCCAATAGTAGGAAAAATCCAAGTAATCCAAGTACAATAACCTGAGTCTGTCTTCTGATGAGAAGGAACACAATACATGCGCTTGATACAGTGAGAAAAAGTAATGACAGCCCGTGTGTCTTTGTGAAAAGCTCGAGATTTCAGCTCAAGGGCTTTCATTTGCCAGTAAAGAATGTGCAGGGGCAGAATACACTGGGCTGGTAGTAGACATGTTGCTATACAGCTAAGTCTGTACTTGATGTGGACCATCAGGATTACTTCATCCCCTTCCTTTTCCTCAAATCATCTCTTGATGGAAAAGGCACTTGAAACTCTCACATCTTGAGCTGAAACACATAAAATATATGAGTGCGGATAGGGCTAGCATGGATGAATTTGAGATCAGCATGCTGAAAAACTTGGCACTCTTGAACAGAGGAGTTTAAGGGAAATCTATTTTGTGCATGACTTAGGAAGATGATTCATCACCCCATGATGAATGTCCTTGTCCCAGACACAAGAAGCAGAAATCTCATTGGTACGGCATTTTGTATGCTATTTTCCTCGTGGAGTTTGAATCTCTGTGTTCTGCTCCGAATTTCCCACAGATTTTAAGAGAAATAGAAACACCTAGACAAATCTTCTAACTTTATTACACGAGTGGTAACTAGAACACCATTGTGTAGTTGGCTATAGCACCAGTCAAGCAAAAGCAATAGCAGAAAACAAGTGCGTTACAGTTTTAGAATGCTTTCACCGTAAATATATGTGAAGTGTTGTTTGATGGGAGATTGCAGCTACAAAATTTAAAATCTTTGCAGATTTTCAGCATAGGAATCTGAAAGCAAAAGGTATTATCAAATGGTCAATGCAGATTTTCTACAACTACGTTTTAAAAACCCAGCACTAAGTTATACTGGAAAAAACATTACTATTAGAATGAAATTTCACAAAAGCATGTAAATTCTGAGTCAAGTATGTTTTAAGCACTGCAAACCCACACCCTAGGATTTAGACATCTATGGCCTTCTGGAGACCTTGTACCACAGTCAGTGTTTTATATCACTAGAAAACATGTAAACAACGAGTGATCCAATTCTACCTTCTTTCAGATACTTACCATTTGCAATAGCAAGACTTTTTTTCCACTGGATAATAAGGTGAAGGAAAGATAAGTGCTTTACTCTCAGCAGATGTCCTTGAGCATAGCACCTGAAATTCAATGTACTGTATCGAGTGTATATAGTGGTTAACTACAGCGAAATGTGTTGTTTTCTGGAGTGCTGAAGAAAAATTTCCATAGAAACCCCATAACTTGCTACCTTGAACTTGGAAAATGACCATTTGAGGGAACAAAAACAAATAGACAAAAACCAATAGATTCTTACGGTAAGACACTCAACAAACAGTTAGACATGTCCCTGTGTGCGTATGAAGATTGGCACCCACTCTAAGCTGAAAAGAAAGCAACTCTTTAAACACTGTTTAAGCTAAGATCTAAACCATTACGAGAGGGATGCAGAGCCATTGTACTCAACAGTCATGTAAAGAATATCTGTGGACTTTGTACAAACCAGTTTCTCTGTACTTGAAGGAGCATTTTATGCGGTTCTTCTGGTGTAAGGTCAGTGTGACACAGACCCACCAAGAACATGGTAGAGTAAAGCAGGAGAAAGAAGGAACTCCGTGTTTCTCAGAAAGGAGAAAAAGCATTGACCAAAAACTGATTTCTGCCATATGACACAGCCTAAAGAAACCATAGATCAGGGTAGCTTTCTGCATCTTCAGTGTAATTTAACAGGTACCCAAATTACAGATTTTTTTTTTTAATAACAGTTCTCTAGAGCTGAAAAGCGTCTCTAGTGGATATAAAAATAATAATTTCAAAACACTTCTGAGATACTTGAAAGTATCATGTGGCAAAGTGTCTGAAACAAAAACGTTGAGAGATTTTTATGTGAATTCCTGTGGTGTAGCACAGATCAAAGTAATTGAGGGTGTAAATTTGTGTGAATAGGATATGTGAATAGTGTATGAGAAATGAATCTTTTTCCAAAGTTCATGTTTACATTCACGGTTTCTCTGTGCCTGTATGTTCAGGATGCTGGAGTAGGAGTGTTTCTATCAATTTAAAACCTTGAGGCCGTTACCATTCAGTCTGTAGCAGAGTATTGTCCTTCAGAAAATTTTGTATTTCTTTTAAAGTTATTTCGTGTAATTCGTTGTGACATAATATGTCTATGTCATGGTCCTATTTGTGTGGAAACATCTACACTTTGACCTCAATGCCAGTTGGTTGGTAGGTGAAACTTACTCAGCCAGTAATTGGTGCTTGTTCTGTTCCTCCTTACTGGTAATCTCTGCAGGGGAGAAAAAATGTCAGAATTTCCATTTCACAGGAAATTCAAATATTTTAACATATGGTTTGTTCCAAACTTCAGATGAAAAGAAAAAGTTCTGAAAAAAATTTTGCTTGGAACACGTAAAAAAAAATGCAGTTAATGTGACACTGTAATGCATCTGCTAGCAGTAGCACAATGCCTCCCGGAAGCAGAAATTTTGATGATTTATCCCATCATTCTTCATGGACTGGGTCCTTTGAAGAGACTACTTCTGCTGTTATGTTTACACTTATGACTCCTGTGATGCACCAGGGCCTTGTCTGTGTGACTAGATACATCAACTCTGAGATGTTGGACTGCAAATAAGCAGGTTAATATCAAACTGATTGTTTAGGCTCAGTTCTACAAACCAGAACATCTCTTCGCAGGTCAACACAAACCAAAGTACCTCATTCTTTTCCTTCTTTTCCTGATGAAAACTCAATAGCATTTCCACAGAAATGCACACAACTGCGTAAAAATGTAATTTTCCATTGAAAAAGTCATGTGGTTTTTTAAAAAAAAAGAGATTCCAACAAGCTCTAATAATGAGTAATGTCTTTGCTGCCTGTTCTACTCCTTCATATATGCCAAAAAAGTCTCGTTACTTTTATACACGAATACTTGCCATTCCCTCCCTATATGCGGTGTTCATTAACATCAAAGCAGTTTAACCTCCCTTCTTCTACTTCCCCATCTTTCCTCTTCAGTCTATTACATGTGCTGTAGCTGAAACAGTCCTATCAAGTATATTGTGCTTTTGGATCTCTTTGCAGGGTCTCTTTTGTTTGGGGGGGGGGGGGGGATTTACTTTGTGTGTGTGTGATGAACCATAATTATCCAAATGTTTTTTCCAAAATTTCTTTAATCTCAGATACCTAGGGTGTGTGGGAGAGGGGCAGAAATGGAGGAACATATCCTGGGTAAACATTTGGTACTACATTTGCTTCAGTCTGGACAAGACCACAAATGATAAGGGCAAACTTCAGCATGCACTTTAAAGTATAGAAAGCAAAAAGTAGACATTAACAAATTATGAAGTACTAATGGAATTCTTGTAGTGTATGGAACATCTCCAAGAGGTTCATATGAACTACCAGTGAAATAACATCCTCTTTGAAATAATACATCTGATCAGAATGTAGGGAGGTGTTAGATTTAGTTTTGCAGCAAAGGATACAAGCTCTACTGCAGGAATCAGTGAAAAGAAAGGATACTGGTGTAGATAAAGATGGTGTGGGAGGGTGTATGTGGTATCAGAAGCATTCATTCTGGAATTTACCTAACAGAAAAGTCATTGAAATACAATGTAGTAAGTGTGGGTTTAATACAAAGCACAGAAATGCTGTAAAGGAGGTGTTTCAGAAAAGAAATAAAATGTAGGAAAATACTTATGCTTATATCCCATTTAGTGATTAAGAATTTTTACAATTTAGGAAGAGGGAAGTTTTAAGTAACATTTATCGAGTCAGTAAGAAGAGCATGTGCGTGGAAGAAGAGTCTGCAGAGAAGCTACCAAAGGGGAAGGAAGAAGCTACTTAAAATAAGCGAGGAGAGGAAATGTAATTAAATGTTAGGACAGATAATGCAAGGAGAAATAAAAGGATGATAGATCCTGGCATTGACAATGTGCAACTGATATTCCTTGAGCTAGCAAAATGATGTAGAGCTGACCGGGACATACACAGGCTGCAATTTCAAATGTATGCTATAAACACACAAATACAGAAATGGCTGTTAGGATCTGTTAAGATCAGATGACAGGCATACCTTCTCAGCTGCTTTATGTATGCGTCTGTGCCAGGATGAACAATCACTTTTGTGGGCATAATTATGAGGGCTGCTTTCTGAACTTTGATTCAATAAATCAGAGTGTGTTCTGTAAATACACAGCACAATCTGTGTATGCTATAAAATGTGTGTGCTGGTTTTGCTGCTTCTCTTTTCCATTTCTGGGCTCAGCTCCTCAGTCCAGAAATGCTTTTACTTTCTATTGCTCTGTTAACCTTTGGACGGCATCTCGTGTGTGTTTACAGCCTTTGTACAAAAGCTGACTGCAGCTATCTGTTAATTAATTTGGCAGGCACGACTTCACAAAGAGAGGGGAGCGTTCTCTTTTGTGATCTTGCAACGTTTTTAGATGTGAGGAGGTATGATTGGTGTTCAGTGATTGCCAAAACTTCTTCCCGAATTATGAAATACATATCATGATTGTGAAGATGATCAGCATATGTTTGCTTCAGGAGGTATACCAGCAGAGAGATCAGTAACGTAATGAATATAATTGCAGCCATTCTCACTTTGGATTTCTTTTTTTTTTTTTTTTTTTTTTTTGGTGGGGAGAAGAGGAGGAGGTTCTCCTTGCATAGAAATTTATAAAGGCCAGTGATATGAACAGAAAACAAAATGTTTTTAAAAAAAGAAGTAGAGAAAGTGAAACTTTGGTGCAGAAAGTAGTAGTCAGAATGATGAAGCAGCTTCTAATGTAACTTGCAAATAAAGGGTATCATTGGGACACAAAATATGTTTAGTACACGGTTGAGTATTTCAGTGCAATAAACTCAAAGGTACAGTTCGAACTCAGTTTTGGATACTTAGGATCAGCTCATTTTACAGATTTATGAGTCACTTGATTCTTTGTAAAGAAGATAGACTAAGATCCAAAATATACAAAGCACATCTTAATCTATAGACTAATGTTCTGACTTTTGGAGTCTTAATAAAAGGAATTACAGTTCATCCAAAGTGTTAGTATTTATTCACTGTCTCTTACGTAAACTACTGCCATTGACAGTGACTCTGTATTGCGTCAAGTTTACTGTAAGGAGACAGATAAAGAGCTTATCTCCTGCACGTATTCTGACTTCTCTTCGCCATTTTCCTGCTCCAATGACTTGTCTGTCTTTGGGCCTTTGGTACCGTATGTGAAGCTCTCTTCAGCATAGGGGGGGGAAAAACCCTTATTATCCCAGAAACACGGTGAACATCAACTGCATCAAAAAGTCCCAGTTATAAAACGCTGCAGGCAGTGGCATAGCCACACTTGTGGCTCATCTAAGTGTTTCTCACTTTTACAGCCATTCAAAGGTTTATTTTCCAGTGCGTAATACAGTTTATCTCTGGAGCTTTGCATTGGGTACAATATGGACAGTTCATCAGGCTCTTCTGACAGTGTCAAGTTACTGATGTTGACCACATTAAGAGGTTAGTGGTGAGGACACTGAAGAAAGAAGTACTGCTGGGTCTAGAAAGCTGAAGCGTATGGATCTGCTGCATTACTCAAAACTTGTAAGAAAAACATTATCCAGTGATGAGATCTAATAACGGACGGAGCGTGATAACATCATGCTTCTCTCTTAAAACCCTGGCTACATACATGCACACATCATGTTGCAAGTTTACTCCTTCCTAACCATGCGTTTTCTTTTTTTCACTAGGGCATATTTCAAAACGTTTGTCCCTCAGTTCCAGGAGGCAGCATTTGCTAATGGGAAGCTTTAGGCAGCCTTGGGCACGGAGATGATACTGGACAGATCCTGCAGTCTGCATGTGTCAGTCCACGAGAAGAATGCCTGGAAACGGGTTGGACTGTCTTGATGGGTGCTTTCTTGCCTCTGAAATGGTTTTGATAGCTTCAGTTTTTGTCAGATTTCCGAAACTAGCATGCTTAAAACTGAATATTTGGTATTCGTCCTGTCCCTTTGCCTCTGCCACCACCATTCCTTTATATATCCACTGGATTAAATTTAAAAAGGCGTGTTTTGATGTGATAACATTGTCTTGTGCCAACAATGTCCTGTATGTTTTGCCTTGTTTCCTTGTCTTCAGATGGTGTAAATTGGATATTTTTTTTTCCACGGAAATACTATGTAATTTGTATATTTAGTTAACATTTCCAGCTTATCCTAAGAAAATATAAAACTGCCGTATGTACCAGGAATGCCTAATGGACTGTACAGTGCCATATTCTGCCTTGGAGGTTTGCATCTCACTGTGGTTGTTACTCTCACAGGTACGGATATGAGTTGCACAGTTCAATTCTCAGTGCCTTTCAAGTTGGTCTGATATTAATGTGGCAGGGTGTTGGAGGGTGTTCTTTTAATATTTCAGTTGAAAGCTCATCTTACATGAAATGCTGTGCTTTTATGCTTTGTTTTTATTTCCAGTTATACAATTTTGGTGTTTTTCTAATGAACTCCCCTTGCCATTACGAAAAAGTTGTGCTCTTTAGTACTAATGCGCAAGGAACTAGTTATATAAGTCAGTATAACAAAATAAAGCTCTTTCATAGACCTGTAATTTTTCCAAGTAAGATAAAACTGCTAAGAAGCAAACTTTCAACAAAGGAATGAATGATGTCTTGGAAAATAACTGATGAAATAATGTAGGGCTATAGGTATTTAGCTTAATGCTTAAGTTCAACATGTCTTCTCAGAAATAATTTTAAGTGTATATAACTGGAAACATTACCTCCCCTAATTCTGAAATGCCAAATGCAAAATCCCACCTATTCATCCTTTCTTTCACGCTTGTGTCAGGCGCACCAGTTGGGGCTAACTGTCACGATGTCACTTCCCAAATTAATTTGTAAATAGACCAGGGTACTTTCCAGTAAGGAATAAAATTAACAGTGTATGTTGCTTATAAATGGCATATGGAAAATGTGCCCTACTTCTGCTAAATATAAGGAACTAAATGAATAGTATGCAGATGATACAGTGGCACTGGAAAACATTTAATTTGAAATTATTCACTATAGCACCACTGTCTGCCTATGCAATGAAATCTCACCAAATTACTTGATTGGCAGCATTCTCCTACCCTTTCTAAAACTTTTTATTTTACGTTAAAAATAGTGCTTTCCAGAGAAATGTCCACCTAGGGAAACGTAGATGGGTTTTGAGCAGTGAAGCTTAATAATTAAGAATTATGCAAATAATTCGCCTCTAGAAACTACAGGTATTTTTAGCTAGTTTCTAGGCAAAATTTTAGTTTATGTTTAGTACTGAAGTTCTTGCCTAGAAATTAAGCTGCAAACAAAATCAGAAGCCTTACTGCAAATCTATGAGGAGGGGGCATATTCTGTCCTGTGACCCACCCCCTTGTGACTCTCGCTGCATTATCTGAGGGCTGTAAACGGCTCCAAAGGTCTGAGCCTGAATTCCCTCGGTGGAGGCATTGCGTTAGGCTTTTGCATGCAAACCAAGACTTAGAGCAGATGTGGCGGGTGGTGGGTTTATGTGAACAGCAAAAGCGTAACTGAACAACCTTAAATGACTGAAAACAGGCATTGTTTGGTACACTGGGATGATCTCACATCTGCATTTCTTCAGGTAAAAGTCAAAGCCACACACATATTCAAGAATAAGCTAACTCTTGTGAATGGGGTGGGAGAAGGAGGATGGCTAATGAAAAACATTCGTTCTCACAGTGTTCAAAATCTGATAGAAACAATCTCTAGCATCTTCAAAAGGTAAAAACCAAACCCTCAAGTTGCATCAGTAGGTTCCTGGAATCTTACATTTTATAACCTCGTGTTTGATTCAGCGTTGTAGTGGTTGCCCCATGAACACAGTGTTTGCTTTACGTACCTGATTGTCCAAGTGGCACCAGTATTTTTTTTTTAATCTTTTCAGAAGTTACCATGATTCAAAGCCTAGCAATTGCAAAACGTTTCAAAAGGAGGTCCACTCTTCAGAATTAGTATGCATTTTCAAACAAAAATACATCCTTCACCTCAGTCCTAGTAATTTTGGACAAAGGACTGCTTTATTATTAAAGGACTAAGAGTTTTAGAAGCCGTGTAAGAAAAGACTTTGAGGATATAAAAAGCCTAAACCAGCAATTCCTTCTGTTGAATTCAATAGTTTCACCAACTGTTCATTAGCATATATGGAAACAAACCGATGGTTTCAGTCTCATTTTACGTCATGCTACAACTGGTAGTATTTTCAAAAAAAAAAAAAAAAAGGTAGAAAAGTTGAGAAACTGAACTGTGTGTGTTTAAGATAAAGTCTGCAAGCCTGTCAATTTTCAGATTAGAAGAAAAGGCATTTTTCTTACACTTAATGAACATTTTCTTTATTTCAAAGCCACCCTGCTCTCTTTGACCTGCACGGTATTTTACGGATCCCTTCCTGATAGTTCTCAGAAGAATGTATTGGGGGTGTTAGCACTACAAATGGGGTATTTGGAGGGAAAACATGGAAATGAGTGAACTCTTCTCTCCAGGAGGAGGATTACCATATAAATACTACATCGGAAAAGAGAGTTAGTTTGAATAATTTTATGTCGAATCAAGTATGTGTTGAAGGCATTTAAGTTAGCCACAAAAGTTGTAATCTAACAAGTTATTTCTGTTATCTCCTGTTTTATGATAATATCCATTGTGGCCAGTTTAATGGCAATGAGACTTTCAGTGCTTTCTTTCCTGTTATGTGATACATGCAATTAAAATGAGCAGTCAGACTTAGGCTAGTTTCTTTGGTTTATGAGAACCACAAAACATAGGAGAAAAATAGCAATGTTGCGAACATATTGAAAAGCCTAAATTTTATTCTGTCATAGTTTTGATTGTAAGAACGCAGTAAGTCTCTAGTTACTAGGCCCCATTAATGCACTATTTTCCAAAGGTCCTTAAAGTGCAAACTTACAGTCAAGCCTTTATTCATCTGCATATGTAATCCACTGTGCTAGAAGTAATACCAAATCTTTCGGATTCAAAGTTCGACTTTTTGTGAACTTGCTGGAAAGACTGGACAAACAGCTGGAAGAATAAATAAAAGTTAACTGTATCATACGTAGTTTGGCCTTCATTGATCTTTCTGTTGTGCTGGTCATCGCTTTGTTGATCAGCATGTTTCGTTTGCTGAATCAGCAATGTTTTCAGTATCATCCGTGTCCTCGAACATCCTCCCATTCACATATGAAGTAGACTCGACTCAGTTTTTGAGAAGAAATCATTGCTAGAATTAGCACGGATCTCCTACGTGTTGTTAGACCCTCAGTAGGCCTGTTTCTATGTGTGTTTCCTTCCTCTCATCCTGTCTGGCACTTGGGGCAATAAGCATCTTTGGTGAATCAGTCGGGAGATGGGATTTAGTAATGAAGTGCAGTACCTTAAGTCTTACTTCAGGTGGTTTTATACAAAGAGACTTCTTACCTAGGAAAGAGGGGACTAGGTTTGGTTAGTCTCTGTCAAGCAGCGCCTCCTAATACAGGGCTGGGGGCGTAGCAAAGGTCAAAAACCTGTTTAAGTGGTGAGCAGGGACTGCTCCTTGGACATCCTCCTGCTCCTATGTCAGTACCCTTAACAACTGGAGAAGCAGCAGGCGGTAGAAACCCACAGTAGTATGTGAGGGTCACCCCCGGCAGGTCTGAAATACATTTCTAATACCACATCTACGCAGCAGCGATACATGGAGATGAAGGGGTAGCGTCCTCTTGTCAGTGGAGAAGGGGAGTTTCTCGCCTTTCCAGCTTTGTGAGAAAGGCGTGCTGCGAGAAGGTAACAAGCTTTGGACACGGCTTCTGACCACGACTGTTAATTACAGGGTGCTGCCCCTGCCCTGTGAAGCAAATGAAGTGTGTGACCAAACTTGACTGCCAGTGAATGCTCTTCCCTTAAATTAGTTATGTCTCTGTAATTGATGTATTGTAACGCTCATTAAAGCTAAAGGTTACACTGTTTCTTACTTCTTAAATGTTACCAAAAATCCCTTAAGTCACCTCCTTTTCAGTTTTTATTTTCAGGTGTCTGTAATGTTCTGGGACAATTTTGTTTCATCCTTACTAGTTAACTGCTATTTTTAGCAACTTTGAGGTTTATGTTTTAACAAGGCAACCAATAGTTGTTCCAAGTGTGTGCCGGCATCGTATGGACCTACATTAAATACAGAATGATGTGATGTAAAAGTAATCAGTCTTACTGCAGAAACTGTTTTTTCTTTATTAAGCTAAGTTTTGTATTCTCCACAACACAATAATTCTGAGAAAATACTCTGTTGTTACCCAGAACAGAGAGGATAATCATGCGATGGCACTGGATACATTTTTTGCACCAAATCTTCGTTTAAGTTGCATCTTAGCATCAGCAGGGGGAAAGTGTATTCTCCTTTTCTGAAGGAAGCCTGCACCTAAATAAACGATTGATCAGGCTGTATCTTTTCCTGTTTGTACTTTGAAACAATAGGGTTTGTCCCTATGGGCAAAGCCAGTAAAAGCCTGAACGATGTACATCAACAGTACAGGTTTTTGTAATTTTTTTTTTTTTTACTGACTTCTGTAGATTCAGAGAATCATTTCAAACTTTGCACTGGGGGAAGGTAAACAGCACAAGTATCAGAAACATGCAAGTAATTTTAGCTACGTAAGAAATAAGACTAGCAGTCTAATATTCTACAAGAATTCAAGGGTTCTGCCGTATATTTCTAAGCATGTGGCTTGAAAAGCCATGGCGTGTAGGTGATTTTAGTGCTGCTTTTCCTATTCTATTCCCTGTCTTACATTTAAAAGCTCAATTCTTGGTTCCAAGGCACTGCACAAACACCATTTTGTTAAAATGGTAGTTACCAAGCAAAAAGGCAGGGGGGAAACTGGGATCAGCTGCTGAAAATAGGTCTTAAATCATCAAGAAATCAACAAAGGAAGCAAGGTTTGGCGGCTGCCCTGCCACTTGCCGAGTCTACAATATGGGCCTTCAAACATGTCCCCAGTGCAAATTAAAAAAAAATACAGGAGTTTTTTCTTGCAGCGCTAAAGAATAAATACAGTTTTAAACAACAGGAAGTAAAGCAAGTGTTTAATTGCAGGCATGACAGGCAAAATACACACTAGAAGGCTAACGTTATTTGTGCCTACAGCTCCCCGCGTTTCTCCTGTCACCAGGGAGGGTGAAGAATTAATGCCTCATGCTGCAGCTGCCCGTGGTGAAAATTGATCCTTGGGGTGCTCCGTGTTTTCATCAAACTCTATTTAAACCCTAATGATGCTTTTTCTATCCCTGAGGATGGCAACGCAGTACCAGGGAAAAGCAAATCTTATGCCATTGGGGGTTTCTGTTCCACTGCTGCTCCATTTCAAGCCCTTGATTTGGGTGGGGTGAGTACTTTGTAAGCCATCAAGCCTGCCAGCAAACAGGGTACATTTTATTTCCTCGGTGTTTATTTGAAATGATTCAAGCTGATTATAATTTGACATCTTGTTTCCTTTATTCCACTGTCCCTTTCAGCAAAAGTTTTTTAGTACTTGTTTAGGTTATTTGTGTCTTTCGAAGGGGACGTAGCACTGATGTGAGAGTAGCAGCTTGAGGTTGGAGCCGTGTGTTTCTTCTCTGAACTGCACAGTCAGCAGCAGCAGCCCAAGCATCGCACACCCCTCCCAGCAGACCTCGCTTGAACTCGGTCTGACAGGATGACAACCAGGAGTGACAAAAACTCTGACCTGTTTTTGCTTTTCCTCAGAGGGCTAGCAAAACGGCCTCCGCTGGCTCAGTCGCTGTACGCAGCCTCCTCTACTACCCAGGTCCCCCTTGCTCCCTCTCCGTGAGATCCCGGCTGCAGGAGGTAACGGGCTTTGGTTGCTCATCAGCCGGGGCTAGGCTCATTTTTGTACCCAACAGAGGAGCTGTGCCAGAGGGGAATGCCACCCTGCTGCTGCTGAAGCCGGGCATTTCCTCTTAACGCCTTGATAGGAAAAGGCAGCTGCAAAATCCAGCTGCAACTCAAGTACAGCCCTGCCAGCTAAGGGTGATTTCTTGTGTGTTTTGGCCAACTGAGCCTGTTCTCTATTCAGCTGCCTCCGTTCTACCGGGGAACGAACACTGCAGAAAACTCTCCTTGCATCGCCAGCCCTAGAGGCACGTAAAAAGTTCAGGGGCCATCAGCAACCAGCCTCCCATCTGAACTTTTCTATCCTCGTTATGAGAAGGGGAAGCAAAACGTCCAAATAAAAATCTGTATTATAGAAACAGCTTCTTTTTTACATTTCTTCAGTTCCGTGGCTTGTTTCAATGGTTGTTTTATCATCGCGCTCTGGTGAAAAAGATACTGTAGCATGCTGTGTTTCCTAGACTTTCTGCACTCATCTCCCCGTCCCTTGTATCCAGTAGGTGCTGTGTCTCAGCATCTCTGTGCTGTATCTCAGCATCTCAGCCTCTGGACCACAGGGGTGCTCTCAGGCAGCCCACAGGTGAACTGGGAAAGAGGACGGCATCTTCTGGTTTCGGCAAGAAAGAGGTGAGTGTGGGTGAATGAGTTTGTGCTGTGAGAATTGGGCTCGTCTTCTTCAGAGCACCCACAGCACTTGTAGCCAAGAAGAAATAACAGCTTCTGTCTAATGGGGTCAGATAGCTAAATGGAGCAGTTTCCGCACGGTGGTGGCTGGTATAATTATACGCTGGGCCGTGGCGTGTCTGGTCCTAATAGCACCCGGGACTCTTGTGAGTGACTCAGACGCTGCTTGGGGCTAATTATGGGCAGGTTGGATGAAAAACCTCCGCAAGTTGATCCTGCCTTCCTCTCTTCCAGTGGATGGGTGTTCAGCACCAACATGGATTGCTCATACAAAGCTGGGTAAATGCCTGCTCATGAGGAAAAGGCTTTTGAAAGCGAGGCTGCAAACAAGACTCGGAGGCGCCTCGTTCGAAGAGGAGGTGTTGTCTGTCAGGGCATCGCTCTGTTGAATCCAATTCCCTGTCTCTGGCATTAGCCAGTGCTGGGGTACTTTATGAGAGAGATTCCAAAATAATCTAATCACTTGGTTTGTCGTGCTGGCTGCGGATGGACAGGAGTATTTCTTTTGCATTTGTAATGGCCATTTTGTTGAATTTAGCACTATTTTTTATTACGGTGTTTTAGAAATGGATCATGGGATTATTTGGCCCTTTTTAAACTTGAACCATGTATTCAGCACTGTGATATACTCTGGCAAAAGGGTCCCCACGTTAGCTATACTATGTGAAGTGTTATTTATGTGAAGTGTTATTGATCTTTTCTGCTCCAGAGATACCTTGGAGCAGGGTCAAGAAGCAGGTCGTGTGCTTGAAGTCAGCTCACAGAAAATTCTTAGAAGGTGCTGGAGGTTACCAGCATCACTTAACGCATTATTTGTATAGACCCCATCTTTGCTAAGAATAACTTCTACTGATTTGAAAGCATATACGGGAAAGAAACATCAGAAGTATATACCTATGTCTAGCGTTATATACACAGGATTAGGGGAGCTGCAAGAAGCTGTTGAAATGAATTTGCAGGGAGTTTCATGACTCCTTCCTTCAGGCTCTGTCGGATTATGTTTACGGGGAAGACTTTTGTCAAAAATTCTTCCTCCAGAAGCAACACCATCAAAAGCACAAATCTGCAGGATACCAAGCCCAGGGCAGAGAGCATTTCCACCAAGAGGACACAGTCCAGCAGTGGAAGAGGTGCCCCCTGAGGCTGGGGCATCTCCCTGGAGATTTATGAGACATGAGTAGGCAAAGCCGTGGCGGTCCTGATCTAGCAACTGGTGATAGTCCTGCTTCAAGCGAAAGGTTGGACTAAATGACCTGCAGACATACCTCTCAGGCAACTTGGATGTGGTTTTATTAACTTTTTTAAAACCTGTGATACAGATCTAAGCACAATCAAGCACAACCTGATATTACCTACCTTTAAAGATTGTGCAGAGGCAATAGCACATGGAAACAAAATGAAGAGCAAAAGTGGTGAGATTTCAGAAGTTCACTGTTTCTAACCATTTTCAGATCTTAGAAGTGCAAGGACATAAGTTCAGTACTTTTTCAGTCATTCGCTTGTGTTAGTAGGGATGGCTGCAAAAACATGGTTGATATCTATACAACATGGTGCTCTTAAGTAACTGCCTAAGCTAATTCTGAGCTGAGTAGCTTGAGTACTTGAAGCACTATAGACATATTGCATCATCCCTTCGTTTTTATGAAAGGTACCTTGATGTTGCCTTGAAGAAAAACCATGTTTGGATTTGAAAGTAGGCTGGGCATCTGGAGCCAATGCTCCCTGTATACAAACAAGATGCTTCTTCAGGGAGGAGCTAGGGCTGGAAACTGGTCCAAGGTGCATTGAATTCTAGTTGGTTGGAGTTGTTTAGACTATTCAAAGAGCAGTTCACAAACAGGAAAGAGTTAAAACCCAGTGAAATGAGGTGCTTCATGGGCCACCTTATCAGGGCACTCGGAAAATTGTAGCAAGAAGCCCTGTGCATGCCAACCTGAGGGGCCCGTTTGCAGGGAAGTTGGCTTTTACATCCTGACATCTTGCTATAGAAAAATAAGAATTGTTTTGAGGTTTGTCTTTGCGCCTAGTCCTGCCACTCAAGATTAAATCTTGCAGACAAAACAAGCTGTTTGGGAGGCGGACCAAGAATGCCTTTACAGTGAAGAAAAATATAAACACTCAGCCAACTGTGATTAACTATTGAATGCAAAACACTCCCTGGGTTTTGTTTATTTGTAGACTGTAGAGAAAGCTCCCAAACGCTGCCATGCTTTCAGTGTGAAAACAGTTCAGCCTCTGCAACCCACTGTTGCTGGTGGAAGGAAAGGATTTTGTCCAAGCTGGTTTTTGGGGCCTTTTTTTTTTTTTTTCCAAATGTGTTGTTCATTTGGTTTTGCAAAGGCGATGTACCCAGTTTCCTCTCATTGTGCGTATTCCTGCCTCCAGCTGCTCACACCTGAGCTGGACTTTGGCTCCTTCCCCTCTCACTCCTCCGGGCAGGATGGGCCGAGAGCGCCTGGCTCAGCCGCAGCGCTGCGAGCCGCACTGCCATGCACGGGATCCCGCTGTCCTCCGAACGCTGTCCAGATGAGCACAGGGAGAAGCTGTCATTAAAAACAAAAGAAAAAAGACCAAAAAAGTGCTTGTGAGCAATTGCTTATTGCTCGCAGGCAACTCTGAGCATCCCCAGGCTTTGAGGCAGCTGCTGGAATGACAGCATACAAAGAGGCCAAGTCCTTTGCAGTGTGCTTCATGTGTGTATTTACCTATTTGTGTTAGCAAAATGATAACGTCCAAGTTTACAGCCAGTTTTAGATTTCAAGGAAAGGAGAGAAAGTGGGTGCTGGCAGCCGGAGAGGGAAGGAGCAGAGGCTCATCGCCGCTGTGCTGCTGTCGGTCCGGAACGACTGTTCACTGCTGAGTGCAGTGAAATTATCCTGTCCTGGGAGGACTGACTGCAAAGTACATCTTGTAAATGTGGAGTAAATGTTTATATGGAGTCTTATTCTAGTTTTATAATCCAGCTTAAGCCAAGTGTGACGCTGCTTGAGCCATGCACAGTCTGGGTGCTGCGTTCGTGCCGTAAGGGCTAAAGCTGGAGGCAAGTACGTGGAATTGTGCAGGATCGCTTTCCAAGGTCAGGGAAATGCAGAAACTAAACAGTGTTAATTGGGAAAGAAAAGCAGGACTATTAAGTCTCCTTCGGCTCCAGTTTTCTAAATTACAGGAGTCAACGCATTTGTATTTTGTCATTAACTTATTAGTGCATCTTTAGATGCAGCGCTGGACAGGCCTGTTGGGAATTTTAACATTTAAAGCTGCCCTTTCATCCCTCTGCTGTGCACATACATCATTGAGGCCTCTAAGGGAAGGGCCATACAGCACGGCTTCCTCCTGTTTTAACATTAGTTATCAAATGAGTGTAAATGAAAGCACGGGCTCTGCAATCGTGTCTGCTGGCGTGACAGCACCATGCGTTTCATGGAAGGCAGAATCAGGGCTCCTCGGCCCCAACTCCCCAGGTTGTGTCTTTACCTCTTAAGTAGTAAACTGCAAAGGGGACAGTCTTAATGGCAGATTAGACAAAAACAGTCAACAAGATTTGGCCCAAACAGGCTCTTATTTAGGAGCCAGTTGACTTCTATAAAATGTAAGCCATACGCAATCACTTAAACACAGGACTAAGTGCTCCTGCAGTATGGCTTTTTCCTCAAGCTCAGGCTAGAAGATGTTTTGGTACAGTCATTGCAGGTGTGATCAGGACACACCAGTATGCACAGATACGTCAGCTTTTTGGTTTGGTTTATTTTTTGTGGTTTTTTTTTTTTTCTTGAAAGACTAGTTAGCTTATTTCACTGACAGTAAATATAAAGTCACTTCTGGCCGCTCCGTGAAGTTACAGGGAGCAGACCCACGAGTTAACTCTTCCGTCATTTTACTATGTTACTCTTTAAAAACAAAGCAGGATCCAAACCATACTGCAGCAGTTTCTGTACGTGTAAACAGCAAAACTGATAACATCTAATCAGCCTCTTTGCCAAGGCAAGACAGCAAGAAGTTCTTGCTTTATAACATTAAAAATGCTTTGTAGTTATATAGGACTTTTCATGCGAAGACATCAAAGTGCATTACAGGTATTAATTAATTAGGTTTCACAACACCCTTGTGAAGTATTTGTGTCCATTTTACAAACAAAGGACTGAGGCAAAAAGCAGAGATGTGACTCGTCCAGGGCGGCATGGCTGCTCCATGGCGGGACAGGGGCCAGGCCTGGCCGTGCTGCAGCCAGCACCGCTGCTCCCACCCTTGCCGGGGCGCAGGGAAGCTGTGCCCGGTCTCGGTGTGAGGCTGGGAGACGGCTCTGTCCTCGGCCTGGGTCTCTCCTGCCACATCCCCCCTGCATTGCCTGGGAGTGGACGTGCCGGGAAGGGCAGCGCGGAGGCTCTCTGGCTGCCCTCACTGCGCCGGCAGCCGCCTGGCCCGTGCCTGAGCTGGCGCGTCCCGTCCTGCAGCCAAGCAGCAGGACGGACCCAGTGGAGTGGCATAGGAGCGGCACAAGGCCAATGGCCGTGCTCCTCCCCACACGGGATTGGGGCTCTTCACCCCACTCCATCACGTGGCATAGCCATGCCCTGAGTCACCGGGTGCAAGATTTCAGTTCTTTAGACTATTGCCTAAAGCTGGAACTCTCTTGACACTGGTTGGGAATAGGCAGAGTTTCCCCAGGAGCCCGCCAGCCCTCTGTCAGCCATGCCGGCATCGCCCACCTTGGCTTGTGCCAGAGCCCAGGGCCAGGCTGCTCCTCCACCAGCCCTGCTCTTCGGAGGCTCCGGCTGATGCTGGGCGTGCTCAGTGCCCGTCTCCCGGTCGCCTGCGGGAATGAGCCCTGCGTAAGGCAGCAGTCCCTGCCAGTCTTGTTGAAAACAAAGAAGCGAAGAAGCTGCCGCCACCACCCTCTCGTTCAGCAGCTGCGTGGCTAAGAGGAGCCACCATGCAGGCAGAGCTCCCGAGGATTTCCCCTCAGTGCTGAGCAAGGTGCCCAAACCCAGAGGGAAAAGGGATGGCGCCCAATGGCTCTACCTCCCGCGGTAGCGAAACCTCCCGGTGGGGCAGCGTGAGTGTGCCCAGGAGAGACGGGTTTGGGTGAAGGATGTGCGCAGGTCCAGGGCTGAGCATGAGCAGCCGGCTTAGGAGATGGCCAGGCTGGAAGCCGCTTTCCCAACAGGAGGAAGGTGGGTGAGCATTTGCATGCCACTGCTCTGCCTTCCTGCTCCAGCGGCAAGGTATGCATGCCTCTCAGGAAACTGCCCCAGAGCTCTTTGATCAGTAGAGAGAATAATGGAAAAAATTTGATTTAGAAGAGGTCAAATTAACAGAGATTCCATTGGCTAAATGGGGAAAATCTTAAAATAGAAGATGTTCCTTAAGAAGAAGGAAAAAAAAAAAAAATCAGATTAAGACCAGATGAGCCTTTTCCAACTAAGAAGCATAAAATGTTCTTCCCAGCATGTTGTGGTTATTTTGTAATAACGATGCATTACAGTGATATGCCTATGTAATTGCATACAGGGAGAACAGGAGTAGTGTGTAGTATAAAGTTGCCAGACACCATCAGCTACCATGAAGTAAAGCCTATTTGTAGTGGTCCACATTTTTCCCTTATCTTACACGTTAGTAATTCCCTTTCTTGTGTCGTTTTGCCTGAGTAAGATTTTTTTTTTTCCCCCCAAGATCTGACCCCATAACTTTAGGAAGAGGGAAGTGTCCTAGAAGACCATCTCATTGTTTCATTCACTCTCCTTGAATCCTTAATGCTTAACCTACTACAAACAGTTTGTAAATGAAAGATGCCAGAAGATGACGTAATATCTGCTTTCAATTCTCCTTGATCTCACCCAAGTTTTTGACGTCTTGACTGAACTGAAATGTGGAAATTCCTCTAAAAGCTGCATAACTATTAAAAAAAAAGAACAAATCCAGTTGGCCAAGGTACGGTCTTCAGGCCATGGTTCAAACACGGCATTTAAGCACTTGCTTAACTTACTAATTGAAGTCAATGGGATTTCAAGCACTTTGCTGAAATGGGAGATTTTGTGGACAATGTTTGTGCCAGTACATTTGTAATACAGAAATCAAGTCATGCCAGGTTTATTTTGGCTCCGGGTTTCTTTGTGGTGGTGATTGACAAATCCACAGAATTGGACTAATACCAGAGAGGTGATGACTATAAGAGAAGCGATGACAAGAAATAATAAATTTTGAACTGGCAAATGCTTTAACTTGGGCAGACTGAAAACCTCTATGTAAGGGAACAAAGAGGTCCGTTTATGCTGATAAATGCACTCTTTTCAGGAAGACCTTCAGTTAATCAGCAACTAATGTGCTGGGACAGCTAAAATTTTGAAGCAAATCCTTTTGTAAATGGTGTAACTACACCGAAGCTTTTGGAAACGGGCAGGTTTACATCACTCGATAGCCTAGTCATATAATCTTATAATCATTTTGAAAAGTGATCAAGGATTCATTTCCTGGAGAAAAAATTTCATGCCTTTGCATTGCAGGCAATAGGATGGAGCTCAGCATGGTAATGGATTTCGTGTCTGTTGCTGGAGGTTGTCCAAACCCACCCCACTAACCAATAAATCACTACCTAATTGAAAAGATTCACAGAAACAGATTACAACATCGAGGATGGAACCAGTACGGTAGGAATTAGACTGACAGTGTCCATACGTAGGGTGTGGTGTCAAAAGATGATCTTACAGCCTGCCCCCACTTGCCCTTCTCCCTCCTCTTCCTCCTCCCGCCACTCCTCACTGCCTCATTGCTCCCTTTGTCCTCTGTGCCGGCTCCAGTACATACCTGGTCGCATGGAGAGCGAGTTCAACTCACTAACCCAGCAAAAAAAAACCCTAACTTTTTTTGTTTGGGTTTGTTTTTTCCTATTTTAATGAGTTGACTCATTACAGCACCATCAGCCAATGCAAGCGGGGAGAGCGTGGCCGGGGGCAGCCTCGGTCCTACTGTGGACACGGGCAGTTATTCCAGCTTTGGCCACCTCATGATACCACACCTTGACTGTGCTGTGGCAATTTCCACTTTACTGACACAGGGCAACATGGACAAGTTATTGCCGGTACATCAAAGTGCTGGAAAAAATTAATCAACAGCACCTCCGAGCTATTAGGCATAGACCGTAGTTAGATAAAATCATAAATAATGAAATCCCATAAGGATGTTGCACAACAAGTATTGAAGCAAAGCTCATAAAACTCTTCTTCACTGCATTTGAGCATTTTCCTTCCACAGAAGGCATCGTTTTCTAAAAGCGATTTTTTTTTTTGCACAGCAAACTCATGCTGGGCAGAGGCGGGAAGGGCCCCAGCCCATGTGATGTCAGGATAAATATGTGGGAAGCCAATGCAGCAGAAAATCTAGCCGGAGGAATGTCTGGTGCAGAGCGAGTGGTGCAGGAGCAGGCTGGCTGCCTCTTCCACCGTCCATGGCGCCCGCAAGGTGCGAGTGACTGCTCAGGCTCCGGCCGTGGCCGAGGTCTGGGTGGGACGGCAGCATGGCTGCATAGCCTCAGCCTGAGGTTTGTCTCCAGCTCGCCCACCTTCTGAGGGGATGCTGTCCCAAAACGCGTGTTCCCCTCCCAGGGGCGTGCTGAGTGGAGTGAAATGGATGGTCCTGTCTATCTGATGTAGAAGCAATTAGCCTGGGCTTTAATGAAGGATTTTAGCATCTGAGTGTAGGAAACCTTAACAAAAGACCTTTGCATTAGGCTCTGCAAGTTTGTTGTAAGCAACAAGTAACAAGAGCAGATTTAGAGATAAAGATAATAAAAAACACTGCATTCCCTTGCCCAAAAGCCTGTAAATCAAGACTTTGGCTCTTCACTGCAGAAATGCTCTCGGATGTAATTGGAAACAGGCAGCACCGATCTGAAACACTTCATCGAGCTCAGTTTGTGATGGCTTGGGTGAGGACGTTTCCAGTGCTCCTCGAGAAGAGGCTGCCCCTTCCTAATTAACCAGTCAGTAACTTGAAACCCTGTACCACCGGCCTGCCTGTCCATTTTACCTGAAGCTGCCCAGGGATTCAGCAGCAATGAAACATGCACTCGAGTTGCATGGGTGAGGAGGTCCCTGTGGGCCCACCACCATCTGCAGGCTGGACAGGCAGGGTGAGGCACGGGACAGAGGCATCTGGGTTAGCAGAGCCACAGGGCAGATGGCCCTCTGCGTGGGGAGGAAGAGGGAGGACTCCTCTGAGCCTACCGATCCTTTCCGCCATGTGCCTGGAGTCGGGGACGCGTGGTGCCACCACCATACAAACAGCGTTTCCTCCCCACGCGCAGCATACCCACGTCGGCTCCCCTTCTGGGAGACCACCCCTGGCTTTGCTCCACTGGGGGAGAAGTTCCCGTCACCTCCAGTCCAGTCATGATGCTGGAGGATCCTCTATGACGAAGAAGCGTCACCTACTCAGTTTCTTCACTCTGGGTAGAGTTCATCCCTCAGAGCCCCGTGATAGGTGTCAAGCATGGTTTGAACTCAGAGGCCAAAAAGCTGTCTGAAAGGTACTTGCGCCGGAAAGTTGTGCTGGCAAAAGACAAATCATCGGTTTAACCCCATAACACACCTCATATGGCTATTCTTCAGTTTAGCTGCTATTGCTTTAGAAAGTGCTTAATTCAAACTGAAAAGGCTGCTTTTATCTGGTACCATCCAGAAGACGACCATAATGCTATGGTTATGTATCAGTAATAAACAGCGAAGCCTGCCATGGAGAGAGGAACGAGCACAGCAAGTAGTTCTGCAGAGCGCCGGTGCCAAGCCAGATCAAGGCAATAGAATTTACAGCCGCTATTATCTGTGTGAGGTATATTTATGACTCCCCTCCCCATTGCTCTGATATCTTCAAATCTCACAATATTTGTATATTCATTCCCACAACATTCCTGTAGGTAAGGAATTTGCAGACAAGAAGCCCAATATTGGAGCCTCTCCATGCAACACGGAGCAGGGTTTGGAAGGTGGGGAAACTTCAGAGACCTTCAGCAGTTACAGATACATCCACAAAAATTAACCAAATAATGTGATGTATGTAGTTGGGCTATCTAGAAGGTAAATAGCTAAATTCCTCTGGGCTGGGCTGTGCAAGAGTTCAGACTAGCTGATGACAGTGAGTCTTTATCACTTTAAAATATACCTGAACTTGCAACCTAAGCAACCCTGATCTGAGACTCCTTGATACAGGATGGTTGGAGGCATAGGAAAATGAAAGCGCTCCAAGCCCTGAGATTCATAATAGTGAAGGGAAATAATAAGCAAGTTTGTATAAATGAAGGTTTGATCATTTGGGGTTTAAAATAGTCCTTAAATTCTGTCCCTAATTCCTCGAGACCTGATTTACTATCCATTACTTTCAGAAACTACTAATTTCGCATAAAACAGTAGAAGGCACTAACACAAGACACGGGATAAATGAAACAGCATTCCTTTTCTGTTATTCAGAAAGCTTTCACGCTGATACGGGGAGTTTATATTTTCATGTCACTTTTGCCTAAATTTTTTGCAGTGACATCGATTGCATTGTATTCCAAAATGAAAATAACTTTTTTTCCCCTGTCCTTCAAATATGTGATCTTCTAGGGGAGGACACCCTTGAGCGGAGCACTGCAGACTCGGGCGGTTTGCAGGCTGAGGCTGTTCTCTGCAGGAGGGTTTGCAGTCTGGTGACTGCAGCTGGGAATTGCTCCTCTTCCGTGCCGGTCCCCGGAGCCTGACAGATGCTCTTGGGCAAGTTTGGCCTCAGTTCTCCATGCTGTTCAATGACGATAATTATTCATACTTACCTTGGTGAGCTTAATTAATACTTGTAAAGCGCTTTGAGATCCTTGGATGAAAGAGTCTCTTGACAGACAAAATATTTTTACAGTGACTGTCAAATTAAGGTCCTCTGAGCTTCCTCAGCAATTGAAGGGTTAATTAGCTCATGCCAGGAGCCTGCCGGCCCCGGCAGAGACAGAGTGCTGGGGGTGAAGGTGCCCACCCCTGGCCTCTCCTCACTGGGGCAGCTTTGTTGAAGGGAACTCCTTCTCTATTCACACCTCGGAGTTAGGAGATAATGTCCTTGCAATGCACACATGCACACACATCTTCCACCTGGTTGTGTCGTAACCGTTTCCCTCTCCCTGGCGTGCATCCTGCATCCCGGCCAGTGGACAGGCAGGCGTCGAGCTCCTGCTGCCGGAGCTGGGGCGGGCCGCTTTCCCTCCGTGCACGAGGGTTGTGAGTGCCACTCATCCCCTTGGCAAGCGCTTTTCATCCACAGATGAGAACTTCCCTGGAGGAGCCCAAGAGGCTGGCGCGGGAGCGATAGGCAGGTGAACGAGCTCTTCAGCTAGCGAGGCACTGCCCGGCTCGCTGCAGGAAACCAGCTGCATTTCCTGGGCAGGTCACAGCATGGTACTGCACACGGGGGGAAGGCACCCGTGAGTAAACCTTGCATTCATGAGGTGTAATGTAGTGTCTTTATATAAAAATAAGGGACGCCTGCACCTCCCTCGGGGACCCCATCCTCGGGCACCGCACGGGAAATCAGAAACGATGATTTTAGCAAAGGGGAGCTCGGTCATGGTCTTGGTCAGACACCGCAGCTGTACTCTCAAAGCTGAGGCAAACAAAAGGCCACGGCACAGTTTGCCTTTTCACCCTTTGCTCTTCCTGGCATCATCATGGCTTCAGGCGGGCAGCTCTCTGGAGCGGCTCCTGCAGACCCCACTTGCTGGGGCTCATGCAAGGCTGAAACAGCTCACAAAAAGCACATCAGCTGCCGCACAGGCAAAACCTCCCGCCCCAAGGATTCACGGCATCGTGCTTGTAATAGTTCGGCTCGGCACAGGTCTACAGAGGGGGAAAGTTGTTAAAACCTGGGGATGGCTTGTGAGAAAATAAGGGGTGTCCTTGCCAGCAAAACCAGGGAGAGAACCAAACCTGGGGTGGACGGTGGCAGCTGGGCTCCCCCGAGCCGCGGTGCATCTCCGCACCGCCGGCAGCCTGGCCGGGCAGCCCTGCACCATTCCGCACTGCCTATGTGAAGGAGATGAGAATGGCTGCGTTTCCACTGGTGATGGTATTTGTTTACCTTCCGTGTGTTGTTTTTTTTAAGCTGGGATTGGGAGATCTGGTTTGCCAGTTTCCTTTCTCAGCTTTCTCTCTGAGTGTGCACTAACGCAGCCCCACGCTGCCTGTGTCCAACACGACCGAGCCTGCCCACCTCTCATTTGACAGCTTTCCTGTCACAGAGAGGATGCCCAGCTTTTTCTGGGCTGGTGTTTGCCTCGGCAGAGCACGGTGCTCTGCTGGGTGAGCCCAGCCCCGGTGCCCCCCTTCCCTGCACGGACCACAGCTGTCCCCGGCAATGGCTCCCCAGGGACCATCTTCCAGCCGAGCACCACTGCTCCGGCACTGAAAGAGGCACGCCAGATATGTCACCCCTTCTGCTCTCCAAAAGTAGTTAATGGCAAAAAGCGTGAATCTGGTACTCGAAGCTCTGCTTTCTGGCCAGCCTTCGCCTGGGAAAAATCCCCAACCAAAATCAATCGCTTCTTTCCCTGGGTAGGAAATACTGAAATTTGACTCATGGGATTTCAGACCACACTTCGTATGCGTATGTTTACCAAAAGGCAGCATCTTGTGCCCCAGCTAATTGCCCTTTGAAGCAGCCTGAGGAAGGAGTGTGAAGGTTTCTTAGAACATTAAAAGTAGTAGTGAAAGTCACAGGGCCTCTTTCCTTTATACAATTGAAGCCAAATTTGAGCAATAACCCTTCTGATGTCTCTGGGGGGAGGAGATGTGACGTCTTGAGGTAAACCACACATCCCGTAACTACCACTGTGCCGTTCGTGAGCGCTGCCTCGCTACAGAAGTGGCAGAACTGCTTTTCAGCAAAAGTCACCACGTTTTTCAGAGGGGAATGATTCTAGTCAGAGAAAGACCGGGCGGCGGGGAGGAAGAAAACCCGACCGCAATAAAGCAGACATTGAACCTGAAAGGAAAAAGACGTCAGCATCTCCGGCAGGGGCTCTCCTTTTTTCCTGGTATCTCCGCGAACTAAAATTATGTGGAAAGAAGTCGTGGGTGGGACTGGCTTACTTACTGACAAGCTGAACTTTATAACCTAACGCCATGACATTGCAAGGAAAGAGGGTTTGGCTTGCCTGCCTTGTGGGACCTGCAAACTTGAGGAGGTGGTTCAGGGGTGGGCGCCCACCTGCATGTCTTCGTTAACCTTCGCCCAAGTGATGGGGATGAGGCAGTGTTGGGAGCGAGGGTGCTGCCTCCAAGGAGGGCATCTCCACTCTGGCAGAGGCTCTCCTGACTGGGAGGCAGCCAGGTGATGGTGGAAATTCAGGGGGAGATGGTCAGGGAGAGCAGAGGAAAGGTCTAGGTGCTGCGGGAACTGAGGTCCATCCCATCTGCTTTTCCAAGAGAAACCTAAACGGGCATGGAAAGCTCAGGGAAAGGAGAATTTGGAGATCCTGAGCTCCTCGGTGATTCAAAGGTGTGCAGGGACTCATGGAGGAGAGCCCAAGGGAAAGCTGGTACCGAGAGCTGCAGGTGAAGACCGGGGGACTCTTGCTGTAGAGTTTGTACCCGGTAGAGTTTGAGGTGATCGGTACAGCTTGTCAAAACCCTAAATCCCTCTGAGCTGGCCCCGCTGGGACACATGGGAAGGAAACTGGAGCCAGCAGAAGGGACTTGAAGGACCTTGAGCACCTTGAGGTGGAGCCTGGAGGCAGATGCAGTGCCACTCTAGGTCTGCCAGGTTAAAACATCGCAGCGAGGTGGCTGACGAGAGCCCAGCTGAGGGACGGACGTTAGGAGAGCTTCTCAACCCCTTGCTAGGTCATGCTCCACCTCTCCTCTCATCCGTTTAAATAAACATAAGCAGAACAGTGAGGTGGCCAAGGAATGACTACAGGCGAGGTCTGAGGTGTACACCTGGTCTCTCTCCAAGTCTATGACTGAAATAGAAGTCTAAATATATCTGTAGCTGAGGACTGAGGTGTGCTGTCCAAGCTAAATAAGGATATACAGCCCTGGAATGGCGTGGAGAGCTACGGGTTAGGTCTGTGCTGAGGAAGTGCCTACCACCGTTGGCTGCACTAGAGGTTGCTTTTCAGCTCTTTAAGGGCAGCATTTTGCTAATCATCTCTTCCAATTTACAAGTTTTGGTCCCTCACTGTCCCTGCCCATCACTGTTCTTCAAACAAGCTGGGTGGGGGGAAATGTGATCGTCATCTCATTGATACATATCCAGTTCTTGGCAGTACCTCTCTGGGGCAGTGGGTGGATCACCACTTACCTGGCTCTAAAATCTGGGATAACCTTATTTCTAACATCACAGCACTGAATGGTATTTCCTGACATCCACTGTCTGCACCTCTCTCCCGCCCACAATCACCGAGCGCTGCAAGGACACGGGATCCCGGGTCACCACAGCCCAGCGCCCGTGCCAGGAGGGAGACCCCGGCGGCACTGCCCGGCGTTTCTGCTCCTTCTCGTCCCACGGCCGCCCACCCGCCTGGCAGCGGGGTTGCCTGCACTGCAGGCAAAGGCGCTGATGGTGTCTGATATGTTAATGCCCGCTTTTACAGGCTCCCCTGAGCACAGGGATGTTTAGGTGGCTGAACCTCCTCCTGTTGTTTTAAGGGTTCTGGCAAACAGTCAAGAACAAAAGCTAAGACAGCCAGTTCCCGTTTGCGGGCACGTCCCTACATTTCAATGTGGCAAACCTTGTGATTTAGCAAGTGAGAGCCTTCTGCCCCGGGGCTGCTAAAAGCTGCTTTTTTTCAAAGGGGCGGGGGGGGGGGGGGGGGGGGGGGTAGTAGAAAACAAACCTGTCAAGACTTCCAAGAAAATGAGAAAAACACCAGCATGGATGGGCTGTGGGACTGGGACCGGGCTTCTGACTATGCCTCCACGTGAGGGAACCTGCAGGCTGAGAGCCTGGCCCTTTGAAAGCTGCTGGGGGCTTTTCATTTGATCATTTGACAAGCTCGTACTTAAGGAGAAAGGACGAATGCCAGCGGCTTTTGCTGCCATCACAAATAATGATTTGCTCTGATACCATTTTATGCTTTTCTCCCCAAAAGTGAGTACCCCTCTGGCTGAAGCAGAACACGTTGGCTCATAGGACAGTGTTCATCAGTGGAAAAGGGCAAATTTAGTCAATCTAGTCTAATACTTTCCGCTACTGCGGGCTGTGGCCATGGCTAGTGGGAGCCTGAGCCTGATGGGCTGTGCACCCTCCCCAGGACCGGCCCCTGGCATGGACGGAGCAGGTTCTTACATGCCGGGTCCCCATGGGCTCGCAGGTATGCACGTGTGCAGGCATGTGTGCACGCATGCGTACACATGCATGTGTGTGAACACGTGTGCCCTCCATAGAAGTGCCAGAGGGTGTTTGCGCCGAGGCAGATCTGCTCTCGGGCTGGCTCCAGGGTCCCAGGGCTGCACCAGGGTGGCAAGGGGCAGCCATGGGGACCCTGACGGTGCCTGCATAGCAGTCCCAAGCTGCCTCAGGGACCCAGACATCAGCTGGTGGGCTCCAGGATGGGGCCAAATCTCCGTGGTTGCTGCAGTTGCCATCATAAGGTCACAAGCCCAAAGGCAACATGCACAAGTTGCCTCATGTCATGAGGGGTGGCATCGTTGCATAGGAGGAGAGCAACCTGCCACTTTTTTGTGGTACCGAATGCAGCAGAGGTGTGACTGTTGGCAGTCTTGAGCCCCTGACCCTCGCGAGGTGGTGGTTAGCTGTCCTTGGAAGGAGCCTGGTGGCATTCTCACCCACCTGGACGGTCTGCCTGTCCTCTTCCTGCAGCTGCCGGGTCCTCCTACTCCCTTCTCCCAGCCCCAGCCTCAGGCATCGCAGCTTGTCACAGCCTGCACCGGCACTGCTGTCGGTGGCCGAAGGGCAGCAGTGAGCGAGGGGAGGGGACCAGGCTACTTATGTACGGCTTCTTAGCTGTTTATTTATGTGCAGCCAGCAGTGGGGCCAGCTCTGCTGGTGAAGTAGAGTCTGCCCCTGAGTACCTGGCTGTGCATGTCAAACCAGGCACCTTAAATGAGAAGCCATTAAAAAAAAATAAGGCAGATACAGCCTCCCTGAATCCACACACAATAGTGCCACACACTGTGGCACGGCACCCAGCTGCAGAACTGATACCCAGAAAGCCAGGGAGCAATCTTCCTCTTTGTTTTACAAATAGGTATTGCCTTTGGAAGCAGGATCAGTTCTAACATATTTATTGCGAGAATGAAAGACAAAAAAGCAGAAGTCTTTGCCAAGAGCAAGTGAAATGGGCATGCTTTTTAAAGAACTACCACAGGACCGATTACCTTTCCAAGTAATTAAACATTGTGAAAGATTATTAACGTGCCGATAATAGACAGCTTTGCAAACTGCCAGCACAGCATGATCTAACAGAGGACGGCAGGATGGCAGAGAGCAGGACTCCTCCGTCTTCAGGGCTTTGCAGCCCCAAGGGCTGAATGCGCCTTAGGGACCAGCCTGCACCCGGCCAGCCCAGGAGTTTGAGGGTCCCAAAACTTCCATCTGCACCTGAACGGCTGCAGGATTTGCTCTTGCTGGCAGAGGGGCCGCGAGACTGTAGCTGCCCGCACCGGATCAGCCCTCCCGCGGCGCGCCCTGGCCGGGGGCAAGGCAGCAGGTGTCCGCCGGCAGCCCAGGGCCTGTCCCCGCTTGCAGCCCGATGCAGGTTAACGCGTATTATTTCTCTTTAAACTGACTCGTGGCCGCAAACAGCATCTCTTATTCTGGACCCGCTGGTATTTTAATGCGTGTTGTTAAACCCACTGTGGAAGCAGGCTTACCGAGGGATGAGATGCGTTTGCCTGCAGCCACATGGGCATGGATGCGGCCGAAACTGAGCCTGCCAAGTGCTCCCATTGCTGTCCCACACCACTTCGCCAGCTCCCAAGGGTGCCTCCAGTGTGTTTACCCAGGCTTCGCCCTCTCACTTTGGGAATGCTCTTCCTACGCATCACATCCCCGTCTAAACAGTTGCCTGCAGCCAAGGGCTGCCCTCGCTGATCCCAGCTCCCGGCGAGCTCCTGCATTTGTGTCATGACCCTGATCATCAAACCCTAGGATCACATCCTAGCCAGAGGGATGGTAGGTGGGCAAACGCTTGTCCAGAGCAACCACCTCCTGGTCCTTCCCTGAGACCCCGGGCGGAAAAGCTCTGCTTTTTCCTCGTCTTTCCATAGGTAGCAACAAGAGGAAGAAGGCAGAGGAAAGAAAAGTGCAGGCCGTGGTGGAAAGGTTTGATAACGTCCTGGGTGAGAGCGTCCTTGTAACCCTCCAAAAGCTTGCCCAGCATTATAAACGCTTGGTACCTTTACCTGGACTCAATGTTTGTGTTGGCGTAATATCATGCATTGCTTTAAAAGAACTTAAAGTGCCTTTGCATATAGATTATGTGTAACCCGAGCTTCTAGGTCATCCTGCTGCTTTCAAAAACCCCATTCTATATTCCTGAGCAAACCAGGAGTTCATTATGGGAGGCGTTTGGACTGGGGCATTTAAGAAATGCTACGTAATAGCAGTCTCCACCTCACATCCCAGAGCATTTGGCTGGTATTGCTGGTGCTTAAGTGTCATCAGGATAAATACAGAACTAAAGCAAATTGGGGTAGTTCACATTTTCCTGCTGTGACTCTTTCGGGCTTTCCATGGGCTTGGGCAAAGAGCACGGTACTGCCTTACGCGTGGATCGGGCTCTCCATAAGTGCAAAAGGCTAGGAGCAAGATTTTCAAAATGTGTTCCCATGAAAAAAATGGCCTTGGTTATAGATTGCAGGCAGCCACTCTTTGCAGCGTGAGCAATGTTTCAGCTTCGTGGTGCTACCAACAAGATGTCTGGGGCAGCAAGAAGCTGAGTCCCAGCCACTCCATGCTACATGATGGCTTATAACACTGCAGCCAGCAGGGAATCACCAGGCTCACTGAGACCCGTGTCCGCGGATCCACAAGGGACGGGGACCTCAGCCCGGTGGGAATGCCACCACGCTGCTTCCCAGAGTGAGGCTGCACAGGTCTGGGTTTGGTTTCATGCACTGGCACAGTCCTGTGCCACCCTTTACGGCTGGATCACTGGGGCAGAGCCTGTCCTGGATGGCAAGAGAGGAAAAAATCTTCTCTCAGATGCTCAGATGGATCCTTGGTCCTTTTTTTTTCCCTCCTAATTAACTGCCCAAATTCTCAGAAAGCATCAGTGCTCCTAACAAATGTTTCTTTAACAGGGATGCCAAAGGACTAAGTGGCCCAGGAAGATGGGAAGAGGCGCTCAATTGCAAGGACACCCACCGGGATGGAGACGAGCCAGGCCACGCAGGGACAGCAGATGGCTCCCAGTGCCACTGCCCAGCCTGCGAAGCCTCTCCCTCCCTCCAAGGCTTTCAGCAGTGCACAGGTCACTACAGTAGGAGACAGAAAAGACACTTTACATGTTCAGTCAACAAATCATTTTACCTTTGCGTCTCAGCTGTCTCTTCTGCTTGATCCCCGAGTGAGCTGTGCTGAAATCCCACCACCTCCTCGAGCTGTGTCTGCAGGCGCTGCGCTAATCAATATTACTTGCTGGAGAAAGTAAGTCTCACTTATTGGCCACACATTCCCCTGAGTGTTTGTGTCAAACTCTTTCATGTCAGCTGAAGGGAGGCTTACCAGCAGAAAGGTCAAACTGCCTCAACTAGATCTGAGCTCAGCCATTAACTCGTCTGTGTTTATCTCCCTTCCGCTATCAGGAGGACTATCTGTGTGCACCGCAGCCTCCCTCCTCCTCCTCGCTGCTGTGCTGCTGGAGAGTACTTTGGAGGGGCTGAATCACTCAGGCAGGAACAATGAGCTGTCTGATAAGCTCAGCTGGGTGATCCACTTGGCCGGCAGGAGTGCTTCAGAGGATAACTTCCAAAACTCTGCGATACAAGGATATGGGCTGTATGCCCCCTCCTGCCAGCCCAGGCTGCAATGGCATCTCAGCAGCACGGCCGTGGGCCTGATCCTGATTGCACCTGAGCACAGGCATTTCAGGCAAGATGCTGTCCTCGGCCTCTGTTCAGCTGAGCCACAGGGGCGCTGATAGGGGTGGGTTTTACTGCTCCTGAGGTAGGTTTTCAGTCCTTTCCACCACGCTGGCACAAGAAAATGTGTTTGTTGAGGCCCCGCTCACAAAATACAGGAAGAAAACATTCAAGTCCCTTACTGGATTGGGCAATGAGGAAAGAGCGGGGCCTAAGCTCCGCAGGGCAGGGCTCCCATCCTCTAAAACACCTCCTGTGGCAGCGTCTGCCAGGGCCACCCTGGCAGGCGCTGCCCGGGATCTCACGGGGAAGCCCCTGGGCTGCGATGCGGATGAGCCTCGGTGGACCCTTTGGCTGCTGAGGCTGGAGGTGGTGTCTCTGCAAGAGGCAGGAGCGGGGCAAGGCAGGCTTTTGTGTTGCTGAGACAGGTTTGGAGCTGGGCAAACAAACACAGGTATCAAGATAAGACCGTTCATGTCGTGCCAAGAGGTGTCTAGAGCTCGACTCGTGGGACCTCTGTTCCCATCTCTTACATCCCGTGTACTCTGGGGCTAGGAGGGAGCTTGCTCGTCCCTAGGCTGGTATCTCCTGAAGCTGTTTTCTGCTTCCCTACACCAGCAAAATGCCGTAAACTGTGCGTCGTGGTCACTTTTAATAAGCCCTTGGTCCCAATCCACTTCTTACACCTGCTGCTCAGTGGGTTGGGAGGATCTTTGTTCTGGAGCATTTTAAGAGGGCTGAAGCTGTTTCTGCTTTGAAGTAGCGTTTGGCTTTGTCGGCCTCTAGGATCTCTGCAGACCTGACCCTGCGTGGAGCCAGCAGGGCCGCTGGCTACGGCACCGCACCACGGCTGTGGCGCGAGCCTGAATGAGCAGTGCCAGAGGGGTTTGGTGCCGATGCTGCCGTGGGACTGCCCCACTGCTGCCCTGCCTGCATCCCAGGCCCTCGGCATCACCCAACCCTGGTTCAAAAGAGGGAAGAGCATCACAGCATCTGGCTTTATCCTGGGCTTTTATTGGCATCAGTACTGGGAAAGAGTTAAATGATGTCATCTCGTCACCAGGCTGTGGTAAGAGTGGCAGGATTAGTGTCATTACCCTGAACAGGACGTATGGCAGCGCTCGCCCCTCCAGGAACGCGGGGCCGAGCCGGCTGTGCGCTTGAACACAGGGACGGTCTCACTGCCGTCACCTGAGATCAACCGAGGGGAGTGACTCCCTGCCCTAAAGATACAGTGCGCTGCTGGAGTGGGGCCCTATGGCCGCCGTGCATCCTTCTGAAAACAACGGGGTTATCAGCAGGAGAGGGGGCTCCATGGTCCGACAGTACGTGGGTAGGAAAAGCACTCTGCTTGGCGAAAGGTGTTTGCCGAACCACGTCCAGAAACCCTTTGAAGCAGAAAACCTCCGCTCTCCCTTGGATACGCTGGAGTACTTAATAAATAACTGTAATTAAGTGTGAGGTGGTAGCTTAAGAGCTCGTTCCCAGAAGTTAACATCAAAACACTTGCTCTTAGCACTTAGGGAGACAATAGGAAAGTACGGTTGTCAGGAAGGGCTGGAGAGCCCTGGAAATGCACACACTGCTTCTTCAGAGAGCTCGAGGAAAAGGTCCCGGGAAGCGACGGAGTTGTCGCTTATGTAATAGCAGTCCTTTTTAATGAACGGTGACCGAGATAGCACCAATTTGGGGGAGTTGGGAGTGAGTTTTAGAACGGGAGATGAGGAGGAATCGCGTGGGGAGAAGAGGCGCGTGCCCTTTCCTGGGCTGTCCCGCAGCTCCCCACACCCCCGCCGGTGCGGAGCAGCCGCAGTCCCACCACCCCTGGAGCCGTCCCCCAGCCCGGGGGCTGCCCTGCCCTGCAGCAGGGACAGCCACAGCACGTCTTGGCTGTCCTTCACTGGTGGCAGTGCACGTTTAAGGTGAAGTGACTACTGCAGGCTTCTTCACCGGAGGCATCTAAAGGGTTGTAAAAAAAAAGGGCGAGGAGAAAGAGGAACATGGTTGCAATTTTCCCCCTTGGTCGCAAATCAATGATTTTGCCCTCAGACAGGTGGCACGGCATGGCTGGTGCAGCCCGGGGGCACCGCCGGGGAGGCTGCAGAAGGAGGTCCTAACTGCAGGCTCTGCCACGCGCTTGCCAAGGGCCAAGTCTAAGCCGCTGCCGAGTGCCCTTATCCTCTGCTCCTGTAAAGACACGATGAAAAGCATTCCCAGGTCTGGGTTTCAGTCTCCTAATTGCTCCCGAAATCCAGAAGCCGAGGAGCCAAGGTCTCATTTGCCTTACAATGATCCTCTCCTGCCCTGGAACCTGGGCTGGTCTTAATTTGTCTATGGTTCAGGCAAGAATGGACTAGGCAGACGTACATGTTATCTCTTGTTTTTTTGGAAGCAGGGAGCCTATTGCACAACGAAGCTTGGTCTGGATGTGGATTAAAAATGCATGTGTCTGGGGTACCGTGAGCCAGGCTAGTCTGAGTTACTTTGATCCAAAAAAATAAGAAAGTATTACGAAGGGCTGATAAGGAACGAGGAGGCTCCATGGGGCCGAATATTTTTTCCTCATGGGACATACCGATCACTCCTGTATGTGTGAGCCTGTCTTACCCAGAGAGGGGTTTGCGCCCCCAGGCCAGAAGAAACTCTAGCGAAGTCGACGTAAATACACGGTAAAACTTCAGCGTCGCAGCCGGGGGCCGTGGGTCAGGCGCTCGCAGAGGGCAAGGTGGTGCTGGTCCAGCCACGGAAGAAGTTCACTGCCTGACAGTAGCTGAGGGTTTGGCCTCAGGTGCGCTTTCAGCTTCCTACACTTCTTACAGGGCTTTTAACTTGAGGATTTACCAGTGCCAACTAATTGCATCCACGTTAGCTGCAGCCGAATATTAAAACAGCCCTTGAATGTCATTTCAAACAAGCTGTTCCCAGACTAGGTCTCGTGCAAATTCAGCAGGACGGGGTATAGATGTGCCAAAATCACGGTGGAATAATGTTTGAAAACAATGCTCAAAATGTTTGTGCTTGAGCAGAAACATGAGGAGAACAGGTATTTTAGGTTTAATGATCTGCTGAAGAAAAATTATGGAAACAATTCTAGGAGGGGGGGACGAGAAACGCCCTCTCTCTTCCTCTTGCAAAATGCCTCAACACTAACGCTCGAGCACCCCCCTCTCCGCCCCCCCCCCCCCCCCCCCTGTTTCTGGCCATCTCTTTCTCCCCGGACCAAATACTTTTGCATTCCTCGCTGCACAGCAGCGTGGTTTCTACAAGCCCACTCAGCCTGATTTAAAACATGACGGAAGCTGGGGCCGGTGACCCCAGATGACAGCAGTGGCTCCCGACGCCTGCTAAACCCCGGGGCCAGCGGCAGCCTCCACCTGAGGAGAGCTGGAGGCAGAGCCAGGGGAGGTGACCAGCCAAAACCCAACCCCTTTTGTTAAGCTTCTTTATTACAACGCGTGTTTTTCCCCGTCTCTCTTCACCTCTTAACAACCGCAGCCCGACTCCTCTCACATCTTGAACTAATTCTCTTTCCAGCAGAAAGAAGCACGTGCGGATCATCTGCCTGACGTGCAACCCGAAGGGAAAACGACGTCACAGCCTCCCCGTGCCTGCTGAAGTACCTCTCCCCCACCCCAGCCCCTCGCTCCTAATGCAGTGCAAGTTGGAAGCCCGGGTTTATTTTTACAGCCCGGTCCCCACCTCCCCCAAAGTCAGATGCCGCGGCTAATTCGGATGGAGAATTTCAATTGCCTGGAAAATGAAGGTGCCGAAAACCAAACGGCATCGGCAGGAGTTTTAGTCCCAAATGCCTGGCTCGGTGCTAAAAAAATGAGGCGCTGAAGACCTATCACGGACGGGCCGCTTCTTTTCAGCGTTCCCCGAAGGCTCTGGGATCGAGATGGGTGCTGCCTCGCCCTTCCCAAGGAGGACAGTGGGAGCGGAGGAAAGCCCATTACTCTCAGACGAGATCCTGTGGGAAAATACTTTACCCATGAGACAGCTTAAATGGGATTTTACAGCTTGAACTTAGATGACTTCTCCTTCCCTACCGGCAAAAAGGACACGCTCAGGGCTGGGTGAATCCTCCAGGGAGGGTGAAAATGAGACATTTCGGGTCTGAGAGCAGCATTTTAACGGTCTGTAAACCAGGGTCATTGCTGTGTTCGCTGCAGGTCACCCAAGAGCACACGTTCTCCGGGCGGATGGCTCTGCTCTATCTGCTTCTGCCACCGTCCAGCCTGTGCCAGACAGTGACCTGGCAATGCCACAGCCACCCGAGGCGGGCTGTCACGGTCCTTGCCCCGCCAGTTTCTACTGCGGGGAAGCCGAGGGCTGTTACCTGCCGTTCCCGTGACGTACTCTGGCTTGGAGGCCTGGAGTGGCTCTGCAGCCAGCTCCCAGGAGGATGGAGGAGTCCGCTGAAAAAATAAAAATAAGTATAAAAATAAAACTAAAAGATAAAAATAAGGAAAAAAAAAAAGACGATAAAAACAAGAATAAATGCAAGATAAAAGTAAGAATAATGAAAATAAACTAAAAAATAATAAGAATTTTAAAAAGAAAAATAAATAAGAAAATAAATAATAAAAATAAAAATAATAAAAATAAATAATAAAAATAAATAATAAAAATAAATAATGAAAATAAATAATGAAAATAAAAATAATTAAATAAAAAATAAAAATAATAAAAACAAATAATAAAATTAAATAATAATTAAAAAAAAAAAAAAATAAATAAAAGAAAAAAGAAAAAAATAAAAATAATAAAAATAAGTTAACACCGCTACAAAAACTAGCCGAGTCTAACACTTGGTTTATCGGTGCTGTGAAGAAACCGACCAAGCGCCGGGGTACTGCCGGTGCCATCCACCCGCCTGCCGGGAGGAGGGCTGGGCACACCCCGTGTGTCCAACCCCCCGCCGAGCCACCGCGGCGGGGAAAGCCGGTCTGCGGGGCGAGATTCGCGCCCCGTTCCCCAAAAAGCCACCCCCCCCACCCCCCCCCTCCCAGCGGTGCGCCTGCCCCTTTAAAATCCCGGCGGCGGAGCCAGGGAATCCCTCTCGCAGCGCGTCATCCGCGGCAAGGAAACCCGCGCTCGCGTCGTGCGACGCAAATGACCATTTTTGGCAACGTGCGACAACGGACGGGACCAAGCGGGGCGGGGGGAGGCGGGGCCTGACGGGAACGCGCCGCCGGGCCGCCCCCGCCGCTCCGCCCGCCCCGCCCGGACCCGCGCTCCGCGCGGGTCCGGGCGGGGCGGGCGGAGCGGCGGGGGCGGCCCGGCGGGGCGCGGCGGGGGCGGGCGCGATCCCCGTCTCCCCGTCCCGCCCCCCCCCCCCCCCCCCCGCGGCGGCGGCAGGTGGGAGGCTCCGCGCTGGCAAGGTGGGGCCGGTGCGCCGCGGGTTTGACGTGTGCGAGTGCACATGGTGCGGCGGCGGCGGCGGGCGGATAATAAGCGAGTGGGGCCGGGGCGATGCCATTGCTCTGAGTCACCGCGGGTGCGCGGAGCTGCCGCTCGCCGTACCGGGGAGCCGCGGGGCGTAAGACCCGGTTGAGTCACCCCGGCGCCGGGAAAAGGGGCGGCCGGTGCCGCCGGTGCTGCTGGTGGTGGTGGTGGTGGTGGTGGGGGCGGAGGAGAACCGCTCCGCCTGCAGCCCCCGGGGCCGGGGCCGCTCCGCCGGCGGGGCGAGTCTCGCCGGGCAGCGCGGAGAGAGGACATCGGCGTGCGCGCTGCCCGCAACTGCTTGCGCCTGCCTGCGCGCACGGCTCCGCTCCCGCGCCGCCGAGCCCTCCCGTCCCGTCCCGTCCCGTCGGCGCTTCGCTGCCGCCTGAGCCTCTTTTATCGTTATTATTTTATTTTTCTTTTTTCTCTCCTTCCCCCCCCCCTTTTTTTTTTTTACCTTTTTTCCCCTTCTCCCCCCTCCGAAGCCTTTTTTTTTTTTTTTTTTTTTTTTTTTCTCCTTCTTCTTCTTCTCTGCGCGGCGAGCGTTGGGAGGCGAAAGGCAAGAGCCGAAGAGGTCGGGAGGGAGAAGGGGGCGGGGAGACGGCGAGGGAGCGGCGGGTGTCTGTGCGGGAAGGCGGGGACGCAGCTCCCCCGGCCCGACCTCGGACCATGTACCAGGACTACCCCGGGAACTTCGACACCTCCTCCAGAGGCAGCAGCGGCTCCCCGGGACATCCCGAGACCTACTCCAGCGGCGCAGCCCAGCAGGTAGGGCCGGGCGCTGCCCCTCTCTCCCCCGGTCCCACCGGGGGCTGCTGCGAGCGCTCCCGGCACGGGAGTTCACCGCCACGCCCGGGGCGCGGCGCTTCCTCCGCGGCGAAGGCGCGGGCGCCCGGCGGAGAGGCGCCGTCCGCGGGGGCGCGGGCTGCCCGCGGCCGCCGTCCCGTCGCTCCCGGCGGGGTGCTGCCGCTTTTCTTCCTTCCCTCCCTCCCTGCCTGCCCCGGAGCGAGTGCCGCGACCCTTCCGGGCGGGACGTTGAGCGGAGTTCCCCTCCGGTCGGGGCCGGGGGTGCCCACCCGGGGCCGGGTGTGCCGCGGGAGGCAGCGGGCTGCCTCCGTCGCCCCGGCCCCGGGTAGAGCGGGGCCCGCGGGTGTCGGTGGGGAGACCCCGCCTGGCGCCCGGGGACCCGCCGCAGCGGCGGGCCGGGGCCGGCTCGGAAAGCAAAGGGCTCCTGCGGGCAACCCCTCTCCGCGGCCGGTAACGCAAATACACGGGCGCATCTGACTCTTCCTCCTTCCTGCTTTTGTTCTCGTCGGGAGCTTCTCGGTCCCGCCGTTCACCGCCCCTTCCCGGGCACTCGGGCACCGTCCTGGGCTCGCTCGCGACAGCCCGGGCGTCTTCCCTGGGACTTTGGGGGTGCCGCCTGAGTTACTTGCAAGGCGCTACTGCAGCCCCCTTAAACCAGGCGGGGGAGGACTTGAAGTGGGCTCTAGCTTCTTCAAGCGCCTAAAGCGGTCTCCCCGCTCCTCGCCCCCCTCCTCCCCCAACCTTTGGCTCCGTGGCGGTGACATTATTTTTGCCTCTGCCACCGGTGAGACCCAAAGGCCGGCGGCGCGCCGCTTCGCTCCGCCCGCTGCCCGGCCGCTCCTTCGCTTTACCGAGAGCCGCCGGCCGCTCTCCGGCTGGCGACGGCTTTTCCCCGAGCGGGAGTTTCCAGGGGAGCCGCCGGAGCGCTCCCCGCGCCGGCCGGCCCTGCTCCCCCCGCAAGCTCCCGCTGCCGGGCGGCGCTTGAAGAACGGGAGATATTTCCTGGGGAAGCGGCGTGAATTCACGGACCTAAAAGTCTAGTCGGGTGGTTTGAGGTGGGGTTCTGGGGTTTTTTTTTTTCATTTTCATTTTCCTAAGAAGACATCTCGGAATGGCTTTCATGCCTTCATCGACTAAATCCACCGCTTCTGGGGAAGGCATTACACAATCGGGCCAGTTATACAAACCTGGGTTATTTCATAACTTGTTTACATCAGCTGGCCCAGCCTCACTCTTTTTTTGCTTTTTCAGAGTTGGTCCCGTTCCCCCACCCCACCCCCCTCACCCCCCACCCCCCCCCCCGCCTTTCTCACAATGTTATTATTTCTTGTGTGGCTTGTATGAGCGAACTGGCAGCCTGAGCACATTGCTGTCTTCGCATCAAGAAGTCATAGGATCATTAAAAAAAAAAAAAAAAAAGAGTCCAGTCTTAAACTTTGCCAACCGTACCAGCCCGTGACATTCCTCACATTAAAGAAGTTTTACCAGAAATGACTCGCCGCCGCTCCCCGCCCGCTCCAAACGCATCTCGCTGGTGCCCTCTGCGGGCTGCGGACCGAGGCTTCCAGGGATTGTAGCTCGGCTCCAGCTTATTCCCTGTTTCACAGTAAATGCCAGGACAAGGTGGGGGGGCGGGAAGGGGGGGCTGAGAAGCTGGAAACGCCCGGCAGGCTGCAAATCTTTCGCTCTCCCTTTCCTCCTCTGATTCAGCAGCTGCGCTGGATTCAAGCACTTGCTGCAGGAGGTCGTGAAACTCCGGCGCCGCTTAACACTTGAGCTGTCGAGGTCCGACCGATAACTGGGTTTTCCCCTTTTTATTTTCTGGGGCTGCGCGTCTTCCCCAGGCAGCTGGCGTGCGTGGCGTTCGATGTGGGGGCCAGAGCCCAGTTTCTAGGGTTACTATCTGAAACGGGGCTTTGAGCAGGACGCCGGCTTAGCGAGAGCATAAATGTTTTCTTTAAGAATCCGGGAGATTTCTCAAGGCCTTGCGCTTTGTCTTTCCCTTGATCCTTACAGATGTTGTAGATTAGGATCAAATGTAAGCGTTGCCTTTACCCTAGCAGTCGGGCTGTTCTGCTGATTCTGGCGTACGGAGATCTGTAGAGTTTTATCGCTACAGAAAATATGCATTGCAGAAATTTTTTCTTTAGTGTGTTTTTTTTTCCCAAAGCACGAAAAGATGCATCAGTCACATGTTTAAGTGGAAACTGTGCCTCTGAGCCAAAACTTTGATGCTTTTTAATTATTTTTCCCATACAACTCAGCACTGGAACATTTTTCTTTTGAGTTGCGTGTCATGCTATTTTCCTAATCACTGACTTGCCATGTGGTAAACATAGACTTTAACGGGAAGAGCTTATGTACTCTGTCAGACCGGTCGACTTTCCCCTCAAATATCGCAGCAGTGTGTCCAGTTTTCCTTCGAGGAGATGTTCAACATGGGAGAGCTATCAGGGGCTTTACATGTATTACAGGACACATCCTATACACCCTATATTTGATAACTGAGTAGTTGCTAAAGAGTCTCTGGGCGGTTTTTTGGTGGTTTTGTTGTTGGGTTTGGTTTTTTCCATGGCCATTGTACCCGTTTCCAGACCGGTTTCTGCTGCTGCTCAGCGCTTGCAATTACAGATGTAACTGAAGGTCCGAAGGGGAGCAGAGACACAACGGGGTGAGGTATAGAAACTCCTCCTCAAGATGGAGAAGGGGACCATGGAGCCAAAGGCTGAAATGTTCCCGTGCTCCTAGGTTGTGACCTGCTAACAGCCTGTCCCTGCCCGTGGCAGGACTTGCTGGAGACTCCCTCAACTATGAACTGGGGGAGGCTGCTCTCCAACCCCATATTTTCAAGGCAGAGCAGAGACTGACCTCAGTTCTTGGCACTCTTAATAACAGGACTCTTTCTGTTTGTTGTTTAGTTGTTGCTTTTTTTTTTTTTTAATGATACCTTCATCTGCCTGTTGCTTGGGTCAGGAGGAGAGCGGTGGCTTCGTGGTTGAGCGCGTGCTGCGTATGTAGCCCTGCAAGCTGGCTATCGCCACATCTTTTCTGTAGCACTGTGAATTCCTTGTAGATAAGGAGAACTGAGAGCTGGCAGAGAGTTGCCTCCAGGAGCCTCTCCTGGGTCGGGAGAGGAGAGCTGCGGGTGTCTGGGGCAAGGAAATGGCAGGAGGAGGTCTCGAAGGAGGAGAAACGAGGAGGTGGGTGAGGGCAGGCGGTGCTGGCAGGGGGATCGAAGCTCTCTGAGGGGAGGGAGGAATGAGGAGAGCAAAGCTAGGGCTGCAGTTTGGGGAAAGGTCTGGAGCTCCAAAGTGAAGGAGGCCAGTGCCCGAAGGGGCTGTGCAGGGGAGGTGGCAGGGAATTTGCAGCCTGCCACTGAAACCAGCAGTGTCTCAGGTGTCAGAGCTGACTGCCACCGGGCAGAGCACGGGGGGCCAGCAGTGTTTTGGCATGGCAAAGCTGATCCAGTGCAGTGTCCTAGCAGCGAAAGCGAGACACGTGGGGAAAGCCTGACCAGTCAGGAAGAGATGCCTGTAAAACCCAGCAGTAGGCTGAGCACCCTGTACCTGAAGACTCAGCCTGTCAGAGCAGTGTGTCCCTTAATTAGTTATCTGGGAAAAATACTGCCTTTGGAAAATACGAATACAGGTTTGATGGAATCTTTTAAGGTATTTCGAGGGATTAGAAAGGAAGCTGGTGACAGAAATGGAGCATGGCACAGACAGGGACTGCAGTCCAACTGGTCTCTTCCCCTTGTCTGCAAGCAAGCACCATGGAGCTGCTGAGGGATGTGGCTGAACTGAGCATCTCCCCTTTGCTGTCCGGGAGACGTCCACTGGTGTTAGAGAAGGGTCCTAGGTTGAATACAAGAGTGCCTGCGAGTGGAGTAAGTCACTTTATCAATAACTCAGAGCTGGATCTTTGTGTCAGGCACTTGTATCTTATGTGCCTGGTTTGGCAGTGGGTCTGACTCTCCCCACCTCTGATGGGAATTTTTAGCAGGTCGTTGGGGTGTCGGTGGCACCGCTGCAAAGGTCGTTTCCTCTGGAATGCAAATGGTGTCTTTGCATAGCAAAGCACCAAAAGATCTCGGAATGTTTTGCAGCCATGGCTTCCTAGCGTCCCTGCAAAGAAGACAGGACTCTTTCTTCTCTGCTTTTTGGGTATAGGAGGAATAGTGGCACAGGTGGGTAAGGGTCATGGTAGAAGCCACTTGTGGAGCTGGAAGCAGAACTTGCATCCCCTGAGCACCTGTGGCTTAACTAGTCTTGACCTTCCTCCCTTCTGTGAGGTTAAGATCCCTTTGTTATGGTCTTACGGTTGTGGGGGCACCAAGGCATCCTCTCCTGTGCCATGTGGTCACAGCCTATGCTGGGCAGAGCAAAGGAGGGGATTTGCTCCTGTAAATTCCTCTGTAGTGTTGACAGTTTGCAGCTCTGGCCCTCTGTAGTTAATCAGGAGAGGTCACAAAGATGGCGTGCACTCTGAAATGTGGTGTATGCTGGGGCTGTGTTGGACTCGAGCTCCCGCTGAATCTCTGAGGTTCTGGTGGGGCTTTTGCCAAGGTCTCGGTGCTGGTGTCATCCTGGCTGCGTAATTCCCCCACCCGCTTAACTCGATTCACTCCTTCCTTCTCTCGTCCTTTGTTGCTAGATTTTGAGCTGTCCAAAGCTGTAAGTCGGCATTTGTCGGTATTCAAACTGGATCTTCTGGTCTCCAGGCGTTGGCAGCTGGACTTCTTACGGCTAACACTGGCCCGAAATGCTGCAGCTGTCAGAATGTGAAATCCTATTTGCAGTAGCCTTGGTTTAACAAAGCACTTAAGGTGCTTGACTAGGCACACCCTGAAAAGGAAATCTGTGTTGAAGTGCTGTCCCTTATCTGGGACGCTTACCTGAGCTGAGGTCAGGCTGATGCAAGGGCTCTTGCTTCTCTGGGAAGCTGGTTTGTTGACCCAAGAATGTGCATTTTTCACGGGATCATTTCACGGCTTACAAATCCACTATCACAAAGTGGTAGTGGCGGCTGCTGGTCCTACAAGCCCTGTCCCTTGCACAGTGATTGCTGGAGCAAGGCATGTTTGTCTGTAAAACCGAGCCTAACCATTGAAAGCCTCCTGAAGGAGCTCAGCGTAGACAAAAGCATTCTTTCTCCCCTGCTTCCCCCTCCGGGGACAAGCGATTGTTTTCCTTGCAGTTTAGTGCCAGCATATTATCCAGATGGATTTACCTCGTCTGAAACAAGGTGTACATGTATTTTGGAGGAGATCATTACCTGTTGCCTTGGTTTTACTGCTGCCTTGTTTTGTCTAGACAGTGCAGAGAGCTGCAGGGAACTTGTCCGATCCGAGTCCTAAGACCTATTTTATAGGCTGCTATTAAAATACATATCCTTGCACGTAACCATCCTGGGGCCGGATTGCTCGCCCTGTGTGTGCGGCGAGCGCAGAACCACTGAACGAGAAGCAAGCTGCTGTTCTTGCCATACCAAACCCTGTGTGGACCGAGCCCAAATTTCAGGGGAATCCTTTGGTAAAAGAAGGCTTTGCTCTGCTTGGTCACAGCAATTCAGAACTGAAGTTTCTCTTCCTTTTCTTTGGACTGGTAGAGAAGTGTTTTTCTAGAAACTCCTTAATTCCCCTTTCTCTCCACGCCGGAAGGAGTGGTGGGCACAGGCGGGAGGCAGCGGTGGGGACGCTGCCCGGGAAGGGAGGCTGGTGTAGGGGATGCTGGGGGGGTGTGGGGGGGACGAGGAAGGGGGCTGGGAGAGTGCAGGGCTGCTCCGGAGGGGAAGCACCTGAGCCCAGCACCTTCCTCGGGGGGGCTGCAGCAGGTGGGGGCAGCCTGGGGTGCTGCAGAGGCACTGGCAGCCGATGCCTTTGCTTCAGGTGCTGCTTTGATCCTCACTGGTGCCGCTCCTGAGGGCCTAGCTGGTTTCTGAGTAACCACTTATGTTCTGCATTCACTGACGGTTTCTTCTCTTCTCTCTCTCCCTTTTCTCCCCACCTTTCCTCCCAGAAATTTCGAGTAGATATGCCAGGATCAGGCAGTGCTTTTATCCCTACGATCAACGCCATCACAACTAGCCAAGACCTGCAGTGGATGGTCCAGCCCACCGTCATCACCTCCATGTCAAGCCCTTACTCTCGCTCGCACCCCTACAGCCATCCGCTGCCCCCGCTGTCTTCAGTGGCCGGACACACAGCCCTTCAGCGACCTGGTGTGATCAAAACCATCGGGACCACAGTGGGCCGGAGACGACGAGACGAGCAGGTAACCATGGTGGGGAGAGTGGCTTGGGGTGCCTCAGAAACAGGCATACAGAGATTTTCCCCACCCCCCCACCCCTGCCCTCTCGTGGGATTTCCTGACCCCACGGAGGAGCGTTGAGGTCTGTCCCCTGTGCTGTACAGGTGCTGGGGTGACAGAGGGTGTAAGCCGGAGGGTGATTTTACTGCTGCTTCCTCATCGTACAGCAAGACTTACTCAATCTCTATCAAACGCTTCACACCACTGGGACACATTGCGGCTCGGTTTCAAAAGCAGGTGAAACTCTGAAGTTGAGCCCTGGGTTTCAGTTTGAGTGTCTCCACCACCCTAGGCAGAAGGAAACCTCTGAGCAACCAGAGGAGCTTTTACGTAGGTGACTTACAAAACTGACACCCAAATTATATCAGCTGGTGTTTTATATCTGCTCTCTGGCAGCTAGCGCTGCTCCAGTCTCACTTTTCGGTGATACCACTGGTAACGGCCAGCATCATGCAGGGAGGAACAGCTTCCCTAGAGCACCTTGACTCTAATAGCAAGAGCCTTCTGGATGTCTGGGGTCTAAATCCACCTCCCCACTACAAACATGCAATTGCTTGATTGCTTTACAGCAGTGAGGTGGGGATCCCATAAGCAGAGATTTTTCTGTTCCCAACCCAGTGGCGTTTTCCTAGTGGGGTGGCTTGTGCCACTGCTGCCCTGTGCTCAGCCTCCTGATGGGATTACCAAACCAGGACCCTGGATCCTGTGCTGGGGCAGGGTGGGGGGCTAGATGCAGGTGTCTCATATTCTAGAAATTCTTTCAGCCCTGTGAATCTCTTCTCAGTAAGAAACAGCCTTCTCCAGGGCTGTCTGGTGAATAGCTATCCACAGTGCTAGGCTGATTTCTTTTTAAAAAAAAAAAAAAAAAATCTGAATAATCTAGATCTCCCCGAATCGTTCCCAAGCAGCAGTTGTGTGGGTCGCTGCAGAGCAGTGTAACGAGACGCATTGCGCATCCTCAGTACACCAGCACATGCTATTGCATGAGGTCTGTTTCTAATAAAACTCACCAACCTTACTTTTACTTCCACGTCATCTGTTTTGATTCACAGTCTGATTATTTTAGGTCTAAACCAGACAGCGACTCCACATAAGAGGAAGGGAAGGGGTTAAAGTCACTTGTCCAGAGTGAGCTGCACCCTCTTTGCACAACTAAGACCTGTTTTTGGGAGGAAGGATGGGGCAGCCGTGGTGGTTTGGGTACGGGTACGTGCCAGCCCTTTCTACCAGCCAGAGCTACCTCCTGGTTCCCTGCATGCAGGGCTGGTGTCCAAAGCCAGGGAAGCTCTCATGAGAACTGGGGGAATAATTAGCAACAACTAATTTGTTTGACAAATGCTGCCTCTGTGTTCACAAATTGGCCGTGAAGAGATCACCATATTCTCTGCTTTATTTGTTGTTCAGAGTTATTTGCTGAAGGATGCCTGCCAAGCGATTCCTGGCCTGTGGCTTGTTTGCAAGCCGTTCATTGTGGGTCATTCAAAGCCAAGTCCTTTTGATTAGACACGTGCTAAGGCAGTACCCAGGCGCTTTACCGTGGCGCTCTGGCTCAGGTTTCCACTGTTGGTGCTTTGAACACTGCATCGGAGTGCCTTTTTGGAAAACATTGTGTAACGCTTTATGAAAAGAGCCTGTTTTGATGAACGTTTCTGCCAGCGAATGCACGTATTGGGCTTGGACAAGCTACAGATAACGTGTACAGCAGGGGCACGAAGAGTGCCAAATCCAACCGCTTTCAAACAAATCCAGCAACCGCTGACAGAATATTCCTTTTTAGACCCGGTATAATGTTAAGCACGTCCAGATTAGGGGCTTCAGCCCCATCTATGAGATTTTTGCAGAGCATAGCCTCCAAGACAGATAATTTAAAAATGACTGAGAGCCCTGGGAGGAGAAATTTCAGTCCCAACATATCTCAATGAGGTCTGTGCTTCTAAAGCATGAAAGGGCTCTTGAAAACTGTACGCAGAGGCCCCAAGTCAGAACGGAATCTGTGTGCATGCTTAAAGGTTTGTCGTACTGCAGATACTTGTGTGCAAATACATTTTTATCCCGCACACGTATGGGCTGGGAACTGCTCAGGCAGAGCTGTACTGGGGAGAGTGGTGCCCGTGGGGGCTCCTTACTTGGGGGGGGGGGAATACGCCAAAGCCCCCCTGGCTGCTGCCCAGCAGGATGGAGGTACCCCCCACCCTGAGATGGAGCACTGTGATCTGCTGATGGAAAAGCTTTCAGGCCCAAAACCTGCCCCCTGAAGTCCTAGAAGTGCTTGTGTCACTCGGTGTGCATCCGCGGGCTCACACTGCGTGCAGGTGACATCACTGGCATGGACTGGATCCCAAAAAAAAGCAGAACTGAGCAAGGGGAATGCCTAGAGGCTGAAGTAAACTCCCCAAAACTGCGAAGATCGAAATTAAGGAAATAAAGCAAACCAAAACAAACCAGAATGAGGTTAGAGTAAAACTAACACTAAAAAGAAAAGATTGTAAAAGGGTGAATGTCTCGTTTGCGATTTTGGCAGCCCCTGAAGATATTAAAACTGAAAGCTTTCATGAAAAGGTTTTTCTTTCCATTCTCCGCTGGCACTACGTGAGATCTGACACATGCTTTGGAGGGTACTCGTTTCACTTTTGTTTGCAGTCACTGGGCTGAAGCCCCCGCAGCACACACCAGCCTGGTGAGGCTGAAGTGCAGGGCACGAGGTCGGTCCGTAGTGGAGGAGGATGCACGGCCAAGCGTGTGCGGTGAATCCCCACGGCTGTCTGTTTGCACCGGCTCCTGCATGCCATGTGCCGCAGCTGTGAGTCGGGCCATGCCGGCCCTCTTCACGCACTGCTGTACCAGCTCCTTGGCAGTGGGGCAAGCCTATCTGCCGCTGCTGGGATTTGTAAAACCTCGTTTCAAACCCCAAAAGCTAGGCCTGACTTGACCAGATTTTGTGGGCTCCTGCTCACTTCCTCTGGTTTCGCAAGAGGGTTGCTCGATGGGTTTCTATGGAATTGCTCCTGATTTACATCAGTGAGGATGTCAGCTGGCCTCAGGAAGTCCTTGATATCGCTGGAGCCTTGTCTGCTGATGCAAGAAGCACAGTGTGTTATCTTGCTCGAAAATGTGAGGTCAGATTTTTGGGTGGTATAAATCATTGTTGCTTCACAGACTTCATGGGAGCTCTGCCGATTTCCCCGTCTCCCCTTCCATCCCATCCCCGACCTTCAAGCTAACTATTTTTGTGTGGGAAGGAGCAGATATTTTCTTTCAAGAAAGAGGCACTTACAACATTGTGCTCTGGTTTTGCTTAATGTACCACCCAAGTTGTGAAACAATCACAGCATCTTTTATCTGTTTGGCCTTGGTGCAGATTCACTGTCCTCTTACACAATCTTCCCCCTGCCCCGTCTTCTCCTCGCCCTTCTGCTAAGACCCGGTGCAGGCAGAGATACTGTGTGCTTTCATCTTCTGCTGACATCGGTGAAGAGGGGGAGCACTCAGCATCCTGCTGGATCAGGCCTTTTTTCTTTGCGTTGTGGTTAAATCCTCACAAACTTCAAGGAATGACTTGCTCAGATCTGATTGTGGGTTTTCTTGGCACTTGCCCACAGCTGTCGCCCGAGGAAGAAGAGAAGCGAAGGATCCGGAGAGAGAGGAACAAGCTGGCAGCTGCTAAGTGTCGTAACAGGCGTCGAGAGCTAACAGAGAAACTCCAGGCGGTATGTGCTCTGCATACATTTCTCCTTCCTTGTTGCCTGCCCTTTGGACCAGCTCGAAGGGCATTGCTCTCCCTCCGCTAGCACGTTTGAGGAAGATGCTACAAAACGCATGCTGCCTTCCCCTTCCAAGGCTGCGCGGTGGCGTTGCTCCTACATCAGTGGTGGTGAGGGCTCAGGCCTGGAGCTCAGGAGCCTAAATTCCCCTTGCTGACTGCCCAAAATCTCCTAGGAGCTCTCCTCCCTTCTAGCCTCCTAACTAGCACCAGTCCCTACTGCTGGTCTCCTTCTGTAAGTGGAAATAAAGATGCTGTGTGCCTCAAAGGCAGGCTTTAAGGACAAAAGCACTGAAGACGGTAGGATCATCCAAAAGCAGTAGAAAGCGAGGCAGATGTTATGTGTACTTATCAAAGCTACATCCTTTAGGCTAACCTGTCTTTGGTGGGGGTAACTGATTTCCTGCACAAAGCAAACACCGCAGAGATGTGTGGTCTGGTGCCACAGGGGAAATAACTAGTGAAGCTGGAGAAGGTAGGGATGAGTGCAAGAACTGTGGAGTGGGTAAGGGACTGGCTGAAGAGGAGACAAGGATGGGTTGTGTTGAAAGAGGCTGGAGACAAGGCTCCAGCGCTTCTGCTTAAGAACCAGCCTGGGGCTGGTTGTATTCCATGATCTTATTAACAAGCGCAGCAGCAGCAGCAGCAGTGAAAGCACACCAGTGAAATGTGCTGCTGACTCAAATTCAGGAGGTATTCTCAGCGTAGGGAAGGCAGGACATCCTATAGGAAGAATTTAAGGATTGTCATGACTAAAGTAATAGAATTGAAAGAAGTGCAAAGTGGGAGGTCATATCCTGAAGGACTAAGGGTGAGTGCTGTGAAATGGTGAGCTCCTCACATAGGAAGGTACTAATTGCTCACAGATTGACTATAAGCCATCAGTGTGATGTAACCATGGGAAAGGTAAATGTATTAATCCAAGGATGCATCAAGGGATGATCAAGCGGAGATGAAAGTGTTAGTCCTTTGTGCAAGAGTCAGGCAAGTGTCAGACCTCATCTGGAATATGCACTACAGAAGGAAAATGGAAACAGTTTAGAGATTGCTGTACACTACCTCTGTCTAAGAAGTGAAAAGAACATGACTTACCTGGCACAAAAAATGATGGGAGGAGATCTGAGTCCTGTCTGCTAAGATGTCTGTCAGGCAGACAGCAAGGGAGAAGAGTTAAGTCATAGGCCAAGACAGCGTGGTAGAAGCTGGCTATGAGAAAATTAAGGTGAGCTCATGAGAAGACTGTTTATAACCCTTAGATGGGTGAAGTTTGGGAATAGCCTACTGGTAGACACATGAAACACAAGATGCTCAGCTGGCAGCGACCTGGTGCCTGCTTGGCTCATGAAGAGTCTGGGTGTATCTGCCCATGCCAGATGGGAACTGGACTTGCTGGCCATGTTCCAGGTGAGGAGCAGTGCCATAGTCTTTGATACTTACTTATTCCCTTTTTGTCTGCAGGAAACTGAAGTGCTGGAGGAGGAGAAATCGGTGCTGCAAAAGGAGATCGCTGAGCTCCAGAAGGAGAAGGAGAAGCTGGAGTTTATGCTGGTGGCTCACAGCCCTGTGTGCAAAATCAGCCCCGAGGAACGTCGGAGCCCACCATCCAGCAGCCTCCAGAGCGTTCGGACTGGAGCAAGCGGAGCAGTGGTGGTGAAGCAGGAGCCTGTGGAGGAAGAGATCCCATCTTCCTCTTTGGTCCTTGACAAAGCCCAGAGGTCTGTCATTAAGCCCATCAGCATTGCTGGAGGTTTTTATGGGGAGGAGGCACTCAACACTCCCATCGTGGTGACCTCAACACCAGCCATCACTCCTGGCTCCTCCAACTTGGTGTTCACCTACCCCAGCGTGTTGGATCAGGAGTCTCCTCTCTCCCCATCCGAGTCATGCTCCAAAGCTCACCGGAGGAGCAGCAGCAGCGGTGACCAGTCCTCGGATTCCTTGAACTCTCCCACCTTGCTGGCGTTGTAATCCCCCTGCGGCCCCCCATTTTGCCAGTGTGTTACATCCCCCCCAGCACCATGGGGGGAGCCCCCCTCCATGGGATTAGAGACAGGCACAGGATCGTTCAAGCACAAGGGCAGCAAGAACAAAGATGGGGAAGTGCTGCAGCTCCAGGAAGGAGAGTGAGGACCAACGCCAGCTCCCTGGAGGCAGGAAACGGCAAGGGTGGGACTGACGCGCCAGGACTGTTTGGAGAGGGTGATGTCCCCTCTGCAGGGACTGCCTATGGAAACCTCTTCACGGCCGCAGTGGACTTGGGGAGCACTCCTGGCCAGGACTGAAGGCGAGCTGCAGACGGTTGCTAGTCGTACCTTTCCTTTGTGAATTGATCTGGTTGGTTGTGCTCTGTGCTTAGATCATTCTGGTTAGTTGATCTTACAACTTCTCTCTTTCCCTCTCTCTCTCTCTCTCTGTGCTTATCATTTCCAATGTTGTCAATCCCATGACATTTCATCCAGTTGCTCTGAACTCTAAAGGCTTGTTAGGATCTTTCCTCTTGGGACAGGCTGTGGGGAACACGTAGGGTTGCCCAGGCAGGAGGGGGGTGGCTGAGAGGTCCAGGGGCCGGGGGGACCAAGAGGAGCCTAAGGGCTCAGCAGCAAGGGCAGAGCTCTGTAACTCTGGCCTGGGGCACAGACACAGTGAACAGAGACAGCAGGAGACTCATGCGGAAGCCTTTCTTTTTTTAAAATGTAGATATATTTATCCCCTTGGGCTCCTCAAAAAACAAGTTAGCATCTCAGGGCCAAAGTAGCATCAGAAAAGCTGCTGGGCTGGCACTTACCAGTGTCTTTGGCAGAGTTTTACCCCAGTTTGGTGGATATCAAATCTGCTGCTTGTTGTTTACTTTTCCTGGGCTGCCCGCTGTCTAGGGAGTATTGCATCTTCCTTCCCATCAGGGCTCCTGACTCAGAGGCTGATCTCTTCCTGTTAGTAAATCCTCCCCTCCCCTTGGCCATATTTGCAGAACGTGCTACCGAAAAAGAGGTGGCACCATGTGCCTATAAATCTAGGATGGAGACTGGCAGCGGATAAGAGGGTGAAACTAGCTGGCTGTACCCTTGCTGACTTTTTAGTTGTTGGGAAACAAAGCAACGTGCATCCACCAGTTGATACTAGCAGGTGTTGTTTGCTCAGAGATTCCCAATTTCTGAAGTTGGGGGGAAGGCAGTGGTCCAACCTCAAGCACAGCACAGGCCACAAGGCACTCCCTGACCGGGCAGGAATGGCATGGTTGAAGTGATGGCATGGTTGAAGTGATAACCTGTTTGAACTAGAACAGAGCTTCTGATAACCTCTGGTTATGAATGACAAATTGGCAGCGGAGGAAAATCGATTACCATTATTTGCACCTTGGTCTTTGCCCTCTGGTTTTTTGCATGGTAATTGATCTGGTTTTGTTGGGGTTGATTGGCCTGAAGACAAAAAACAAATCAGGGCTCTTCCCCTAGCCTTGGGTCCTTGTCTTCTCCAACCTGTGGGCTTGGCTGCTACTACTAAGTGCTCACAGAGGGCACAAGCTCTCCAGCGCTGATGTTCACTACTGAAAACAGTAATGTGTGTAACCTATTCCTGCTTGGAGCCAAGCTCAATTCCTGTTGATGTCAAGGCACTGACAAACCATGACCATGTGCACACTAGGACTGCCCAGCTTGCCAGCTAAGCCGCTTAGGGGATAGCTCTTTGCTCCTGCCTGTTGAAGCTGTGATGGCAGCTATTTATTTTGGTGTGAGATTGTCTTGTTCTTTTATTTTTTTTTAATCAACTGAAACCATGGTATTTCTTGGTCAGGCTGGACCTGGAGAAATGCAATATGCAATTATAGGGCCAGTCTTGTGAGATGCTAAACTGCTGCAGTCCCCACCAACTCCACTGGAAATTAACAGGGTTCAGTCTTGTGGAACCGGACCTTTACTCAGCAGGGCTGGCTTCCCTCAAACCCTGGCCACTGCCCATTCCTTGAATCATTTCAAAGGGACACTACTTTGGCGCTAAAGGTAGGCTTTGCTTTTTAATTATTACTATTATATTTTTAAACCCAGGTATTTACCAAACCTGCCAGAAATAGAAATACGAGTGATCTTTTTGCTTCGTAAAGCTGATTGTGATTCAGGCTTTTTCTTTATGGCTTAAACGCTTCCATCATTATACTGGTGCTAGAGGTATCAAAACACCAAAACTTCCTTTTTAATGAAGTAGACTTTAAACTTTCCATAGTTAGCACAGAGGATCCTGTTTTCATAGGGTTTTATGTAGATCATATCACTTCAGGTGAAACTACTGCCTCTCTAACTGTCTCCATTTTGCCAGATGCTTGTTTGGGCCAGTCTGGATTGAGAATCTAAAACTGTTCAATAAAATGTCTCTGCATGTCATTTCCACCCATTTTTGGGCAGAATGCAACATTGACAAGTGGTGAATCCTAAAGTGATGAAGCTCCTTTTGCAGCCAGCTGACCAGGATCGCTGTCTCGCAGGAGATCAGGAGCATTCCTACTAGGGGTTTCGGGAAGTCAGGTGCCTCAAACCCAATTAAGCCTAACTTCTAGTGGAACAACAAAAAACTACCTTTGCTTTTGCTCACTGAATCATTGCCAAAAGGAACTGCAGCTGGCCCTTGCCCACTGCCTGCTGCCTTGTCATTGACCTTCTCAGAGACAGGACAGGACGGTCCCCTTTCCTGTCCTGTGATACTGATGGGAGCTATGTGAAACTGCCCAGAAAAGAGGATTATTTTCCACTATCTGCAAAAAGCCCCAAATACCTTGTGCCTGCCTGTTTTGTCCCTCAAACCTCTCAGAGGATGTCTGTGTTGGGATCGCTGGTCTCCTGCCTTCTGTATTTTGTGGACCAGCCTTACTTTTGTTTAGTTTCTGGCAGACAGGTACAACTTGAGCTCTGCTGCTCTTTTGTTCTAGCCCTGCATTCTTTTCGGGTTTACTGGTGTGCTTTTTGGGAATTGACTGTCTTCCCCATCCCCAAAACGATATTTTCCATGAGTACCTTCCCTGACGATTCCTAAATGTAGTGTCTCCATGTTCTGCATGTAATGGGGATGCGGGAGCTGTTATAACTAGTGTATGACCAAGAGTTGTTGAAGTCAATAGATAAAGGCCCAGGGAATTTCAACTGGTATTGGGTCAAACCCCTAGTGACTGGCCCAATGAAGCCTCTAATAACAAATTTCTCAATGCCAAACTGGGAGGAGCAGCAGCAGCTGCATTGAAGGAAACATTCAGCTTCCAGGTGATATTTGCCATTCCAGTTTTGCCCTCATTCCTCCTTCCCCCTTCCCAGTCGTGGCATTGCCTTCATCCATTCCTTTCTCATAGGTATGGAGACTGGGTAAGTCTCAAACTGCTTGTGGTGTGATGGGATTTGGGACCAACATGCTGGGGACAGTAGCGCTCTGTTGTGTTTTTATAATTATTATTTAAATGATCTATTTAGTTCATCTGAACCTTTAATTTTGCTGCTTACTGTATGTACTATCCACCTGGCCTTCATCCTAAAGGAAAAGAAAAAACAATTAAAACAAACATAAGACACCCCCCTCCTCCCTGGTATCTTATTATTTATTGGCAGGCAGCCGTCTTGTGCCTGCTCCAGCAGATCTGCCTGCCATTAATTTAACATCTTCCCAACTCACGTTCCTGGTTTTTGGTTGTTGCTTCTCTTTTTGTTTTGGTTTGGTTTTTTGGGGTTGTTTTTGTTTTTTTCATTCTAAACCAGACTTCTGAAATGTAAGAAATCTTATTATTATGACACTTACAAGTTCATTTTCATTAGGAAGGCCAAGTCAAACATTTTAAGAGGTGGGGGGAACAATCTACATTTTATTTCTTATTTATTTATCATGTTTACATCTTTTTTTTCCTGTTCAAGACTTGGATATAATAAAGAAAGCATTAAAAATACTCCAATCTTCTTCTTTTTTTAGGCTAATAATTTTTTTTTGATTCTTTAAATAAAAGATTCTGGGTTTTGTTGTTGTCTGTATAAAATGTAAAAAGAGATATGTTTCTAAAGATGCATTATCATTCCTCTGTGAACAGTAGGTGGAGTTGAGGACAAATCTCAGAATACAAGATAATAATAAAATCCCATCCTGTTTTACTTCATTGTTCCCCTCTTATCCTGTATGATTAAAGGGTTATTCCACTTTCTTGTTTGTGGTTACTTGATATTAAAACCATATTAAAATGTGTAGAAAATAGGTATCCAATTGTTTTTGCTCAGTGAGAGGATAAACTGTTGTATATATCTTGATATACTGTGTAGTTCGAAGTAACATCAATAAGGGATAGTGCATCTTTATTAGAGCGATAAGTTACTAGTGTCACTAAAGTCTACTTTAAGATCCTCAGATACAGAAAGGACCTGATTCTAATTCCACTCTCCTGGGGGCAAATTGAAAGCATCAGTAGCATTTCACCGCTGCAAAGCAGGTGTTGGAGGTGGAATCAAGCCTCAGTAATTAACAGGTGACCATGAGGATTATTGAAGGTTTGGGGGCACCATTATCTTTTTTTTTTCCTCAAAAGTTTTAGATCATGGTTTTCTTCATTTTGTCTGCGGTGAAATCGTTTCTGCCAAGGAGGTTCTTAAAGGTGACTGCTGAATCGGGACCCTTCTTTGCTCGTCGTGATCTTGATATCGTTCTTGCAGTCCTGGAGAATCTCAGCTCTGAGGCATTCTCTCTGGTGTTGTCTCTTTTCTGTTCTTGTTATTTTACTGTAATACAGGCCTACAGTATTTGCACTAAAACAAAAAGCTTGTTAGAGAAAGCTTGCTGCTATGAAAGAAAGAACATATTAAAATGGTTTTGCTTTTACAATTTTAACTGAGTAGCATTTTGTAGAATAAAATCAATTTAGACTGAAAAGAAAAAATGACTTCTCTTTTTTCCTCTGCACCTTCCTCCCCCCCCCCCCCCTCCTTTCTTTGCCTCCCGTTCCTCGGTGGTGTGATGTTCCCCCCTTCTCCTTTGGTGCTCAGTTGTAATGATTGGCTGTATTGTTGACTATGCTGCTGAGAGTTATGACACTTGTAAATCTTGTTTTAATGACATTGTGGACACTCTTTTGTATAGCAAGAGCTAACTGGAGTTCTCTCTCTGTTAATTGAAGTAATTAAAAAGCTCCCTTTGCCATGAACAATTAAAAGCTCGCATGTTCCTTCAATATGAACAAATGGGTACGGCATTGCCAGGTGCCTGGCTGTAGCACATTTCAGGGCTGCTTTCATTAGAGCAGCTGCAATCCAGACAGCTGTTAGCTGCAACAATGGTAAATGGGGCAGAGGCTAGCGGAGTAGACCACCTGGGCTAAAAGGCAATAATTCATTAATCTTTTCATCTTGGCTTCAGAAACAAAGGGATAGAGCTAGAAAACGCATGCTGAGGTGGCCTGACTTTTTTTTTTTTTTTTTTTTTTTTTTTAAAAAATCCACCTCCTCAGCCAGAAGGGCTCAAAGCTTCTGCTCTGAAAACGTGGGGTGGAGAGCATGGTTGCTTCACTGGCAGTAAGGAGGAGGTTAAGATGGGATTCCCTTGCTCACCTGGGAAAAGCTGCAGTCTCTGGAGTGCAAGGAACCCAGATACAGGGTTCACTCTGCTCCCAGGTTAGGAGTGGAGGTTGTCATATTCAAGTTAAAAAAGAAACAGTGGTGGGGAGATGTTAGGTGAGTCATGGCTAGCCAAGCTGGCGCCTGGCCAAGCTGCTCCTTACTCATGGGTTTCCTTAGGTGTAATGTCTGCTTTGGCTTCCTGCTGGTCCCTGTCCCTCTTCTTTTTTTTTTTTTTTTTTTTTTCTTCCCCCCTTCCCCTCTTTTTATTATTTTTATTTTTTTAACCCCTGTGTTCTCACAGTGCCATGGGGAAGGAGATGAGAGATATAGGAGTAAGTTATATGGCTGGTGTATGAAAATATTTGTGAAGTCATGGGGAATGCTGAAGGTATCAGTCACCAGAACAGGCAATACGTGCATATGCCTGTGTGAAGTGAGCTCAGTGGTCAGGAATCCTTATTGTAGGAAAGCTGACATGAAGTCGACAGGATGGTTGGGGCTGTAGAGCCAGAGCCAGCCTTAGGGTGCCTCATGCAGTCAAGGACGGCTCAGGGAGTGAGGGAGAAAGGCTTTTTCCAAATGCACTCGTCCTGGTGGGGCTAAAGGAAAAAGCAGTTATTCTGGGGGGCATGGCAATTATAAGCAAATATGCCAAAGGACCCAAGAGCATCATCTCGTAATATCTATCTCCACGGGGCCTCGGGCATGGGGGAGTCCCCATTTGATCTCCTACTGCACACAAGCTTTCTCTAAGGGGAGTGCCTCCAGGATTTCCTGCCTCATGAAGGGCTTTCCTATTACGCTGGTGCATAGAGGCATCCAGCCTCGATTTTTGTCAAACCGGCTCCTTTGGCAGTGTATTCCCCCCTCCACCCCCTCCCAAAAAAAGGCTAGCAGGAGGATACGTTCTTGCTTGCCTCCTGCCAACTTGAAGTGCTCCCTAAGCTCCTTTTTGCTGACAGCGCCCTTCGAAAGGGCTTAACGTTGCTTGTCTGCAAATGCTGGTTGCGAGGCTGGGCCTCCCACCTGATTTCCTCCCAGCACTGGCTGGTTGCAACTGCCTTTTATCATCATTAGTTCGCAGACGCTGGAATGTCCACACCAGTTACTATAATTTGGTTTTGCAGGATGAAATTACACAGCAGAGCAAACTGTTTTCCACCAGTCTTCTAGCTGTGGGAGGCCGAATTCTACCACATTGACATGGAAATTGTGTTTTTCCCGACATCCTCATCTTGTTTTAGATCTCCACTTCACTTAGGGAATTTCCCCTCCCTCTGAAACAGGTTCACCCTCCTTCCACCCTGCAATGCCCAGAGCTTGTCATGCAAGTGAGCGATCTGTGTGTTACCACGGGGTGGGTTTTTGTTCCCAAGCAGAGTCGTGCTGGAAGAGAGATCGCCCCTTCCTTTTGCAAAGAAAGGATGCAAGCAGCATCTGCACCAACAACTCTTCCATCAGGATCAGTATACGTCCCAATGATATCTTTATTGTGTACAAGAATTAAGAGAGGCTCCCAGTCCTCTTTTGCTTGTCCCCTCCCCGTGATGCAAGACTCATCTCTGGACTTTCCTCATGGTCACATTTCTTAGTGAGGTACTAAGAACTAGCTCATCTCTCTAGGAAGCACATAGCAGGTCTAGGCAGCAGGTAGCCTGGTCATCTTACAAATTCAGTGGAGGGGAGACCCTACCTGGGGCAGAGCTTTTGTGGCAAGCACAAGCCCAGAGGAGTGGCCTGAATATATTGTGCCAGAGATGGCAAGTTGTCAGATGAAGGCTTTTGGTGATTTTTTTTTTTTTCTTTTTTAATTTGGTCTAGAATCTGCAGGAGCAGCTACAGGAACACTGTAGAAATTCTGCAGCCAATGGAAAGAATAAGCATGTGCTAAACTTGAAGAAAGCTTAATGGCAAGCAGAGCTGGAGTGGGAGTGTGGGGGAAAGGAGAGCATCCAGAACGCTGGTTTGAAGCAATGTTTCCACTGTCATGTGGGAAGGATGTGACAGAGGAAAACTGTGACATGGTTATTGCATCAGATACCCCGAAGTGGAACAAATGATGCATTTAAAAAAAAACAAAAACCAAACACCACCACCTTAAGGTCCTACTGCTGCCTGATCCCCCTGAAGTTTCATGTCCTCATAACAAGCTCTTGAATTCAGGTGTAAGAGTCCAGTGTTTTCTGCTCTCACGTGGCACGTGAGGCCCCCATTCAGCAGTGCTTGGCTACCGTCAGCACAAGGAGCAATACAGATGGATTATCAACCTGGGTGGAAGTTGCTGGCACACTCTCATAAGGTTGAGGTTTAAAAAGGTTTAAAAGAAGGTTTTTCATGCGTGTTCCAGTGTAGTGAGATCCAAGACACCTCAGGAAGATTTTCCTTGATGAAGACAGGGCAAGGCTGGGAGGAGAGGCCGAGAGAGCTGTGATTGTTTGGCTTTGAGAAAAGAAGGCTCAGGGACGATCTTACCAAAGTGTGTAAATACCTGATGGGGGTAGGGAGCAAAGGAGATATGGTCAGACTCTTCCCAGTAGTACCAGGTGACACGACGAGAGGCAATGGTCACAATAGAGGACCTGAAAATAACTTTTTGACTGTGAAGGTGGTCAAACACTGGCATAAGTTGCCCAGGGAGGTTTGTGGAGTCTCCATCCTTGGAGATATTAAAAACCTGGCTGGACATGGCTCTGAGCAATCTGCTTTAACTGACCCTGCTTGAGCAGAGGGGTGGACTAGACACTCTCCAGTGGTGCCTACCAACCTCAACCATTCTGCGTTTCTGCTTTTGATTCCACATAATCCAGGAGTACATCGCGAGCATATTTCTTTCCCCCTTGCAGTGCTATCTCATTTGAACTCCAGAATTCCTCTGTACTGAATATCAGCTTTTTTGATGCTGGCTATGTGAGGTCAAACAGATAACGACTAAGCTGGAAGGAGGATATCATGGCAGACAAGAATGTAAACTGTTCAGCCTGCCGCAGTGTGAGTCTCAGATTTCCCTTTTTATTTTGCATGCTCCATTCCACAGACTAGCGTGGGAGAAGAGAGGGAGACAGGCCTTACATGGCTGTAATCTAGAGCCTGCATCCCACAAATGACTGTACAACTCTGCAAGTTCACAGGCAGTGCCAGGAACCGTTGCCTACTTGCTTTTTGCAGGATATCCTACTGTTTTTCCTCTCTCAGGCAGAAGTTGTTTTTCAAGTTCCCTGGAAAGGTAAATATGGATCTACAGCCGGTGATCCTAGGTGAGCTCATGGGTCAGGCACAATCCATCAGCTGAGCACAGACACTCCCCCTGGCCCCCCACCCCCTTTCTGTAACCCTAATTGGGCTCCCAGACTCCAGCAAATTCATCAGTGGTTCCCAATGATGACACACACTCATGCTGGTGATTACTGATGTGAGTGGCCACAGCAGGAGATGATGCCGGTTTTGGGCAAAGGGAAGAAATAGGTCAGCTCTTTTCCTTTGGGTAGCTCGAGTTATTCAAGCACTGGATGCTCTAATTCGCCTAATTCCTATTTCAGTTGCTTACATCATATTACTACTCTGAAATGCACTTAACTTAGTTTTGAAACTGTTTATCTCATGTTAATGAGGGTAGAGCAGTAGATGCCAGCCTGTGGGCTTAAAAGAAAAGTTACATGTCAGAGGCCCATGAACGTCTCCAGTAATCGGGAGAAGTAAGGGGGAAAGGTGAGCTCATGATCCCTCCACACCTAAGATCGCCCTATGGTCTAGCCAGGCACAGCCCTGCTCCAACCCCTCAAAGCCAGGGCTTAGGGCAGGGCGTCAGCACCAGCAGTGAGCAGCACCAGAGCCTCACACAGCGGGAGTCGGCTGCTGTAGCCTTCGTTCTAGGCTGATGCTGACTTAGAGGGCTGCAACCCTCTGCTCCTCCCTGGCTGCTACAGGTCATGGGGGTGATGGGAGACGTTAGCTGCCTTTTGTAGCCTCCAATTGAACATTGTGTTTATGAGCCACAAGGACTGTGATTAAATCTCTACTCTGAGCAATGTTCTGAGGCCATACTGGTATCTAATTACCTTCTCCACTTCTGGCAGCTGAGGAAATGAAGATCTGCCAGTGACACTGTCTGTGGTGAAAGGGAGGGAACAGGAAAGGAGAGTGACACCTTCAAAACATTGGCTTCAGGTGCTTCTCTTGACCTTGTGCATGCTCTTCTGCCGGCACCTGCAGCTGTGAACACAGGTTCACAGGGTGAACATCACACTCCAGGGTGTTCATCCTGGAGTGATGCTCTTCCTCCCCCCTGCTCCTTTCGCCCTGGTGGAGGTGGGGATTTGCTGGAGCCACAGTCACCCCTGGCCAGGCCTTCCCTGGGCAGCTGCGAGGAGCAAGGTTGTGCTGTGGTGGCACAGAGCAGAAGGAGCTGTACAGTGAAGGTCTTGGCAACTCACAGCCACCCAAGAGGCACCTTGAATGTAGGAGGTTCTTGATTGCATGGACATGCCTGTCCTAGGGGGCTGGAATGAAGGACCCTCCCAGGGAATCGTTCTTAAGAGTATGGCTGGCTGCCTTGGCCGGGTGTTTTGTTTTTCTTTTCTCATTTGGCTCCAACTCTTAATTTCCCTGTGCACCTGCTGCCATTGCTCTGTTCCCCAGGTCCAGTGGCTGCTCCACAGGCACGTTTCTGGTGGCGGGGAGGGAGAAAGACTGTTTACACCACAGGGCTGTACAAAGGGTTGAATCCTGTGACCCGGTGCCATGGGGAAGAAAGCCATTACTAATCCCTACGGTACAGCTCCACCTGCCCAGCAGGATCAATGGCGCCATCTTGGCCCCATTATGTTGACTCTGAATCAGCGAGGAACGCCAAGGAGCTGGGAGGAGAGGGCTCCTCCCTGTGTGGGGTACTGCTCCCTGCCTGGGACAGTCAGGTCCTCCTTTTCTCCTCCCTGATTTTGGAAGAGGTGGTGAAGCACTCAGCGGCACTTATGCCCGCAGGGTAGCCCGGACCCTAGAGGAGGACAGGCAGAGACCCTGCCAGGGTGTGTGCCAGGCTTGCCAGCCCCAGGAGTGCGGTGCAAGCACAGGTGCCGTGCACCCTCCCTGCTGAGGCCAACCAGTTCTGCTGGCAGGTTGAGGCAGGGGTGGATCTTGGAGCCATTTCCAGGGAGCAGGCTGGCGCTGGAGAAAGCAGGGAGGCTGCGGCTGCCTCCTTGCCCCCACGTTCACGCAAGGTTGGGGGTCCAGCATTTAGAAAAGCGTCCCATTGAGAACTCGCCCATCCCTCGCCGCGCTGCTCACAAAGACGAAGGGAGCTGGCTTTTCAGACTATACCATTTAAGGAGTTCCTCGACTTAGTGAACCTCAGCTGACCTCAGGGTATACTGAGTTTCCAGCTCAGCAGAGCAGCGTTTCAGTTGAAAGCATGCCACCCAAAACTTCCCTCCTTGCATCTGGGGGAAGGGGGAGCTGCGGGAGGGTGGGCAGCAAACGGCGACACACAGAAGCCAAGGTGATGTCGGTTAGTGACTCTCGGATGTAGCCAGGTCCCTTCCCAGGAAGGATGTTGCAGACCAACAGGACCAGCTTGAATGCAAAGCAGCTTCAGCAGCTTTTGGCAGGCGCTGGGGCAAGGGGGATGGGAGGGCGCCAGGCCCACAGCACTGCTGGGTGCTGCAAGTCGGGATGCAGAAGCATTGCCCCAGTGATACAGTGTTTACAAAGGTGAAAAACATTAATAACACACCACTATGCTCCTCCTGTTGTTTCAACAAGATCAAGGTGTGTACAGGAAAGCGTGTGTGTATATACATGTGCACACACACGCACTTGCTGTGGCTGGCGCGGGATACCGCTCGGCGCAGGATTTTTCCAGCCGGGCTGCAGTCAATACTGACAAATACAGTATACGTCCCGTCTTGCCCACAGCAGTGAGGGAGCTGCGGCAGGCTCAACACTTTCCTCCCTCTTGTGAAAGACCCGGGGTGTTTTCAGCAGCACAGGGAGCTTGGGTCCCAACTGCCTCGTGTCCCAGTGGTGCATGGTCTTGCTGCTGCACCAAGCAAGTCGGGGGGGAGAGATGCCCAGCCAGGTGCCTTCCTCGCTGCCGGTTCAGCCCTCTGTGCTCTGCCCGCTCGGCGTGCTGCACAAGACATGGGTTCAGTGTAAGAAGAAAAAAAAAAAAGAAGGAAAAAAAAATAGTATGTGAGATCATATAATTAAAGATGGTATCAGAATGTCTAATTAGGATGACTGAGAGAACTTGGCTGGGAGACGCAGCCAAGAGCTGAGTTAGTGTGTTTGCCAGTCCAAAGCTCCTTAACAGTAATTAATCCTTAAATGTCCAATTGTTCAGAGTTCAAGGAAACACCTCCTACTACTGTACTTTGTGTTCCTGTTAAGCAAGGAGACACAGCAGGGCGTGTGCCCTTATTCTGTAAGAGCGACACGCCTAGGGGTGTTGCTAAGAACTAGACCGAAGGTTGAGTATAATTATTAACTACCTAAGAGTTCCCAGCATTGCACAATTACCCAGCCGCCTTGCAGCTGTGCACTCGCCCAGTTTTGGTTTGGGTTTGTTTTTTTTTTTTTGAAATAGAAATGCCGAGCTTTAGTGGTGCATATGTACAAATTATACCGGAGTGTCATCTGCTCCCCTTCCAGTGTCATTCGTGCCACTGAGCTGGGATGCATTAGCGGAGGGGGCTGAGGGGAGTGTATGTACGTATATATGTATGGTATGAAAGTCAGTGCTCTTCACTGAAACTCAGTAGGCTTATTTACATCAGTTGCAAATTTGACCCAGAGATTTCTCCTTTGTTTTGATGCTGTTGGCAACTCTTGCATTAACATAAAAGCCTTGGCTATTTACTCTTGTGGGGCTTTTCATTCTGTTTGCATTTGTGAAGTGGGTTGTGTTGGGTCTTTTTCTTTGTTGATATTAACAGGGGGAAAAACCTGAAGGAAAGCAACAGGTTTGACATGGTAGGTGAATTGAACTGCTTGTCCTGCTAGAGGTCTTCTGCCGTCATCGGACCCTCGTCTGGCCAGTCACTGGGACAGTGGGAAGGAGTGCTCAGGTGTGGGCAGCTCGTGCTGCCCGGTGCTGCCCGCTGCAGGCAGGTGGATTTGAGGAGGAGAGCCACTCCTGTTTGGTGCCTTCAGGAAAGCCCAGCTCAGCGGTGGCATCACATATCACTTACAGACAGGAGGGAGTTACGTGTCATTTCCTCAGATGGAGCATCATCTTTTAAGTCGCGTTTCTGCATTTTTATCCTCTCCCGTCTCTTTTTAATTGACCCTTTCTGGCGGGTGTGGCGAGGGCCTGGCTGGGAGCTGGCCAGCCAAAGTTGCTTCTGCAGGGGATCATTAACTCAGGCACCAGCTAAGGCCGTTTAGTGTTTCTAAAACTCAGACAATTAAACACGGTCGCAGCCCTGAAATGCTATAATAGGAAAGCAGCCTGTGAGGATGTCCACCGAGAGGGACCGGCTCCCCGGCACCGAGGCAGGACCAGTCGTGGCCGTCCCACCAGCCTGGCTGGGCCCAGTGCAAATGCCCAGCCGGGAGGGTCCCTGCCCTGCCAAGCGTACACGCTACGGACATGAAAACAAAGGCCGGGGAGGGACAGAGGAGAAAAGTGACTTGCCCAGGACCACCCAACAGCCAGGAGCTGGCTCGGGTGCGTGGGCTGCGTCCCCCAGGTGCAGGCCACACTGTGCCTCCGCGGGTCCATGGTGGGCCCCCGCGCCAGCCTGAAGCCGGCTTCGACATTGCTCCTACAGGCATTTATCAGGGCATAAATACCCTCCCCCTGCCAGGCCGCCATTTTGGGAGGGCGAAGGGACTGGTCTTGTCCCGTGGCTGCCACCTGGGGATTTGGAAACGGCCATTAATTGGGCCCCGGGCCCCAGGCAGGCTTTGGGGTCGCAGCCAGTGGAGAGTGGGGTGGCTGGGGCTCTTCCCGGTTATATGGTACTCCTGCAACCTGGCCTCCACTCTTAGCCAGTTCTGGGTACCACACTACCAAACGCCATTGATGCTTGTTCCCCGCCGGTGATTGAACGGCCATTGGGAGCTGTGTCAGGCAGCTGTTGGACTCGCTCTCCAAGCAGATCTATGTCTTCCGTAAAGTCTGATGAGTGGGGAAGATGCCGAGTACCGGACTGGGATCACCACAGTTCTGCTCCAAGCTCTGCAACTGACTCACTGTTTCACCATGAGCACATCACTTCACCTTTTTGTGACTCAGAATTTTCATCTATCAATTAGGGATTTATGAGGTTTAATTAAGGTCTGTGAGGCCCTTTGAGATCCTTGCTTGAAAGATGCTGTGCAGGCATAAAGTGGTGTACGCAATGAAGAAAACAAGAGAAATTAAACGCTCCAGACGAGAGAGAAGAGAGGGCAGGTTTCCCACTGCTTGGTCTCCCAATTACATGCTCCTTGTTTGGATGGCAACCTCACTTTAACCTGTGGACAAACGAACTTGTTCACCCCTTCTTGCAGCAGACAGGCGATGACGTGCAGCAGCGTCTTACTCATTAGTTAGCCTTCAGTCATCTTTCCAGAAGTATGAGCAAACAGGGAAGGGGGGGAAGGGAGCGAGGGCGGGTGAGGAGTATGAATTCCAGAGAAAAGGGAAGTATCAGAAAGCAAGCTAGGATGTGCAAGGGCCTTTATCGCTGCTACTGAGATCTAGCTCTGCATAGTAACAAACAGGAATAGATCTCATCTGTCCCTAGAGGTACGTGCCCCGGAGCAGTGAAGAGCTGGTGAGTTACAGCAGAGAGGAAGCAAGAGAGTCTTCTTATGCAAGGCTTCTATTTCGGTGTCAGAGAGCTGGTAGACTCGACTTGAAGGAGCCTGAGGAAAGTGTTTGAACCTAACTAGAGTGAAAAGTTGTTTTATCTATGTTTTTTAAGGTTAAGGCCTTGTTTGCAGAAGTTGTTGAATACACACTTCATTTGAAGCTCATGCTTAAATTTAAGCATGCGCTTAAGGTCTTCACTGAATGGGGACGTGCCCAAATTTGTTTAGGTGCTTGGTAGAAACCAGGTCTAAGGGGCGGGAATCTAACAGCAGCTGTGAGACTAGCCGGACCATGAAAGTCCCCAGGATCCACAGAAAACAGTAATATGTGAACAGCCTTGCCATACTATTCATAAGGCCAGGTTGACCTGGGGGAGGAATGGGCAAAAAGGAACCTCCATCTCCAATCTTTATTTTCTCCTTTGCTTGCTGTACAAACAACCTTGTGGAAGCTGGTTCCAGTAGGTGTGGTCTGTGTATGCACTCCTGGGTGTGCCACTTTGTTGTGTTAAAAGGACCATTCCTCACCTGAAAGCAAGTTTCCAGGTTGCCCCTGACAGTCACATCAAAACTCGTGACCCCTCCCATCCCCCACCTGCATGCCTTCCTTCTTACGTAAGAAAAACAGAAATGCCTGTTGAGATGAAACCCAAACTAGCCCTGGGTTTGGTGTCTGTCTTTGTTCCACACGGATCGGGGACCCCTCTGCATATCGTTCTTCTGAGCTGCCAGGGAAAACAGATGCATGATACTTGCTGCTGGCTAGAACAGACCCCTGCGTTCGAGGGCGGCCGTCCTCACCCTTCTCCTCTCTCCCAGAAAAAGCTCCCGCAGTCCACCCAGCTTTCCTCGGGGTTTCTTAAGCTTCCTGTTGGGCTGGCTGGTCTGCTCTAAACTCCACCTTTCTGAAAGCGCTGGTGCCACCAATTTGGCACAACGTTTAGCACCAGTGAGCACTCTTTTGGGATAAAGCATAATAATGACCTTCTGTGACATACTTATGACACTCCATTAACATATCCCAAAAGAAATGTTTGTTTTTATTGCAACAGCAGCATACTGTTGACTCATTATATGATCCACTCTAATTCCTCCAGATCCTTTTGTGTAGTACTGCTGCTTAACCAATTATTCCAAGTCGTTCATTTGTGCACTTAATTTCTCCTTCCCAATCACAGTACTTTGCTGTGTTTTTATTGAATTTTATCCAGTTGATTCTGAGCAGCTTTTGCAATTTATTGAGATCACTTGAAATAATAATATGTGCAGATTAATTGTTCAGAAAATCCTATGCACAGGCCCATGCCTGCACCCATAGCTGGTTCCAGAGCCCAGCCTTTCCATCTTAAAAACAAAGGCCTCTAGCACCTGATGGCATTCTTGCAATATTCAGCTGAAATGTCAGGATGAAGCCTGGCAAAGCTGTGAATTTTGGAAGGCTCTTTCAGTGGAAATATGGAATAAGAGCATCTGTTCAGCTGGCAGTGGCTTTTGGTCTCCGATCATCTAGCATTGGTTTGAATCACTGATATTTTCTGTATTATTACTGGTCTTCAAAGAGTGCAGTCGCTGAAAATATGCAAGCTTGAAATCGGCTTCTGACTGTGAGGGAGGAGACGGACCTACTGTTGTGTGGTTGTACACCTGGACAACCACAGGTCTCATCAAGAATCCCCTGGCCTGGGCTTCTTCTCCTAAGGATTGGAGCTTACAGCTCCACAGCCATTACATTTTTTTCCCCTTTCCCAGTCGAAGGGTCCAGACACACGTTGTGTTCAGGAGTGACAATGTAGGATTTTGGTGTCCTCTGGTGGCAACTATGAGAGTTACAGTTGCCAAAAGCAAGCGTGATCCTCGGAACGCAAATTGTCATTCAGGCCAACTGGCCATGTGCTCCAGGCGGAGCAGTGATATTCCATTCCGCCCTGCACTGTAAATATTTCTAGTCAGGTCTGGCTTCTGTAGTTTCTGTATGCTCACCCCTCCTATTTATTTTATGCCTGGTTAGCCGCTCCCCTTTCTGGAGTGCTGAGGTGTGTGTGACTTTGGGTTTAAGATTGACTTGATGGTGTTTGCTCATTGTTCCCCTGTGATTTCTTTGCCTCACAAAAGGAAATTTAGCTTCTGTAAGCACCTCTTCACAGTTAGTGAAGGCTTTAGCTGCTTGCTCTTGCGTGGTCCCTTAGTAAAATAAGTGTGCCTGTGTCCAAAGGCCTTTTAACCCACTTCTCTAAGCACTGAATCTATTATGCTCAGGCTTGCCCCAATGTGGTTCCACTCACCGGGTGAAAGAACTGGTGAGCAAGAAGACACAGAGCACCTGGACGGCCAGTGTTTGGCTCTTTTACCCACAAAACAGGTGAGAGCAGCTCAGAGCATTGCATAGATGGTGAACACTATGATGGGAGGACGTGTTTGCCACAATTTGCAGTGTGTAAAGTATGTAAAGGGAGCATGCTGAGCCATAAGCTCCTGGCTCCAGGTGCTTCTGCTGGATATGGGCGAAAACTGATCAGCCTCAAGGACCTTGGAGTGTAAAGGTCTGTAAGCGTTTGGTGCAACCGCAGCCAGAAGAGTCAAACGGCCTCATCCTGTATGAGGAAAAGCAGCCTTAACCCCTCTCCCCATCTCATCCACTATGCTACCGCTTGATAGTCTTCTCTTTTCAAGGGCAGCACAAGTATTAATGATGCAAAAGGAATATAGCACAGCTGGGGCTGGCTCACTGAGGTCAAAGGGATACATTTTCTGACACGTAGAGGCAGGCTGAGAAACAAACTTCTGTGGGGGAGTCAGGTAAACAGAGGGGTTTGGGGGTGTGGGTAGATGGACTAGCAAGTTTGGGACACTGTGGCACCTAGACAGGCTGACCCCACAGAGTCTGTGTGCTGTACCTTCATGTGGGAAGAGCTTCAGAGGGCACAGGAGAGTCAGGAGTTTCCCACACGGCTGCTGCAACTACAGCGCTGGCTGAAAACAGAGCCCCTTTGTGGCGTGAATACAAACAGCAAAAAAGCTGGCACTGCTTGGGGAATTTTATAACTTAATGGAAAAGAATGGGAGAAAGGGAATACTAGTGTTTCCATTTTACAGAGAACCCCAGTGCTTTGAGACTGGGGCTTCAATTCACAGAGGTATTTACTTAGGTGCCTGATTTCCATGCAAATCTTTGAGAATTAGGTACTTTGGATGTGAGCATCAACGAACTCACCCAGAGCCTCACAGGAAGAGAGCATACATTTTCTGGTCCCTACTTTAAAACGCCATCACTGTCTATCAGAGGCAAACAGACTGCTTCCCTTTGCTATCTGCCTTCCTGCCAGCACCACTCTCTCAAGGCTGTGGTAGCACTGGCGGACTCTCCCAAGACTGTGGCTGTAAACAGGGCTCTCCAGAAATGAGCATTATCTCCTGATCTGATAACTGAGGGGCCAGCTGAAGATGAGGCCATGGGAAGTATCTGGTCCCCAGCTTCTTGCTGCTTACAGACTCAAACAAATCCTCACGCTACAGAAAAGTCAGTAAAGAGTCTTTAGCAAAGGATCTTTAAATCTTGACTTCTGCTGTTCTCTGGGTGTTCAGAGCCCTCAGCTGGCTTGCAGCAATCGTCGGGCTTCAGCTGGCCTACAGAAGGTCAACAACTGGCAGGAGGACCCCCCTTCCTTCCCACAGCCCTGGCGCTCCTGCCCCTGTGGAGCACGGGGGGATTTCAGCCTATGGCATGATCTGCAGCCCGCCTATATCAAAGGCCCAGAAGCTGCTAGAAAAGGCAGTAAGGAGCAGTTCCAGCTTTTGCTGTGAGAGCACACCACATTTTTGTGACAGGCGATGGGGCATGAGGGACCTGTGCCAGCTGTACCAGCTGCAAAGGCAGGCTGGGGTACCACCAGCCTCCTGGCAGCACCGAGCACAGACTGTGGAGACAGACTTTGTGCTTTACTTTGGTACCAGCCTCAGGTCAGTGGCTAAAGGGCTTGTGCCCTTGCCAAGCAATCAAACAATCTGTGTGGGAGGTTGTGCCCTCCTGCAGGCACAAGGAAGAAATTTTGAGTTTCATTCACTTATTAACACTGGAGCTGAGGTTTCATTGTAATATTGCTGCCTTCAGCTACTGCTGGGTGCTTGCAGGAGGCTGCTGCTTCATAGCTCGTCCAAAACATGGGTATAACTTCAGCAGTGACCTTGCTTATTTACTTATTTATTGCCACAGCTCAGGTCTCTACAGCAGCTCTGCCAATCCCAAATATCCAAGTGATGAGTCCAGTGCTCCAGTCATGTGCTGAGCTTAGAAAAATTTACTTTAAAGTGTATTTGAGGCTTTGTGTTTGCATTTGTTTTTACAGGTATTTCTTTTTGAAAGCCATTTTAGAAACAATTTAGATCCTCCTCGTCTGCAACTCCAGAAGCTTGGGGTTTTTTTTAAGGAGGGCACCAACTATTACAAGGCCTTTTGCCCACTTTCAGTAACCTGACCATACCCAAAGCGGTGCTTTCCGACTCCTGCCCGAAATGGCTAAATTAACGTTTGGTTTCTTCCTTTCCTTTGAGTATTTGCATTCTCTCCAGCAGGTGGTAGCAGCCTCCTTTAAGCTGTGCAGCTCTCCTGCCTGCTGCTACAGAATTGCTGCCCTGTGATTCATGTCCCTGGCTGACCTTGGCCTCACTTCATCTCCTCACCCTCCGCTGCATGCCTGAACTCTCCTGTGGAGGAAGATCTGCTGTTTAGGTCCAGAGTGTGCACTAAATTTACCAGCAATGTGAAGCGAAGCAACAGGAGGTGATGGCACAACATCATGAGGAAACGTGAAATGTCTCGCTGTTGTATATGATTTGCTCCCAACGGTTTCACAGCACTATCATGTTCTACCCATTACGGATGGAGGTCTCATAGATGGAACAGTTCAGGGATATGCTTCCTAAACATAAAATTCAAGATCTAAGGCCTTGTCTAGGCAGTAGAATTAGCCGAAGCACTGACAAGTCACAGACAGGCTGTATCTTCAAATGAAATGGAGAATCAGTCTGCTTTGTATTTCCACAAGTCCTCTGCTATGCTGGTGTAATATGATAGTTTTGTGGATGCAATTACGTTATCCTCTGGTATATGGCCTCTGCTTGTTAGAAGCTGAGCGAGCTACTCCCCTAACTTACTCAGTAAAAGATTGTGCTTATGGTGACAAACATCTTGGGTTTCGTTATGAGTGGTTGAGTACTGTGGGTTTTGGTGTCTGTTTTGGGTTTTTTTTTCTTTTAATGTACAGCCATAGATTTATTATTTGTGTTTTAAAACACTGGTTCTATAGGTGAGGACCTAGATAGTTTGTCAGAGTTTCTGGTTTTCAGTATTCTGTATAAGTAAAAGGAATGCAGGAAAGAGCTCTGTTTAAGTGAGCAGATAAGGAAAAACTTAAAGACAAGGTAGAAAAATCCCTTGGCTTTCCCAGCTATAGCTCGCATATCAGGTATGAGAGGCGAAGCTCTAGGTGTATTATAAGCCACCTAAAAAAGTAGCAATGGGCCAAGAAGTTTGGCTAATATGTTTTAGTGCATACGTTTGAGTATCTGTTTGGGTGTTGCTTACTTTAAAGCTGTAACTGGGACCTGACTTTTGTTTTTGTGGTGTTTTGCACTGTTGGGCCTAGACATGTGAAAGAGGTCGTTTGCTTGAGAACGTACCAAGGCACAAAACTTCTGCTCTTCACCACCAACTCCCACACAAAGCTCTTCTGTGCTAGTTGTGTTATGAGCCTTCTCCATCCAGGGCAGGTGACAAGAAGACTCACACAATTCAGGCAGGGTTAGTTGTCCCACCTGATCAGCAGCAGGCACTTTAGGGAAGACACAAGATGTTCTGTGTTGATCATTAGGTAATTAGCTACATGGCTGCAGTTCCCTGGGGTATTCCTAAATACCATCAGCTGAGGGTTGGCTCATGGTCTGTAGCTCTCCATGACTTCTGTAGCTGCATCTAGCTTTGCCCTTGCAGTAATGCAAAAGCTTTAATTTGTCTCTGACACCTTCTACATCTAAGAGAAAATTCTCTCTTCTCCCTTATGCAAACTTCTTTGATCTTTGCTGCCACTTGCTATTTGCTATTCAATCTAGGAGCTATTTTGATGCTTGGGTGGTGGGAAGGAGCATTTACAGAAGAATTTACAAGCCTTGCAGTTAATGTTATTTCCCTTCTGGAGCATGTCGCAGTGTCTAAAGGCTAAACTCTTACTCTTGGAGCTGTGGTTTATGGCAAATGTATGAATTAATGCTATCTTTCTTTCCGTGTTTGGCTTGGTGTACAATGAGGGAGAGACTTTCTGGGATTTTAAACACTTCCAGCTCATTAAGAAGTCTGTTTCTCAGACTTGTTGATACTGAGAGCTTTCTGTTGAGGAGTGAAACAGCCACAAACCCTTGTATGTAATGACAAAACTCACCAAAGGTAACTCCCATCCATGCTGAGACTGTGCAATGCTGCCTTGACCGACAGGTGGTAATGGCCCTGACCAGCCTCACCTTGGACCTCCCTCATCCTGGGAGCTCCATTTCAGCTCAGCCCAGGCAGGAGAGCTGCTGGCTGGTGTGGTGCCCTGACAGTGAGTAAGCTGCTAATTTTTCATTACCTTACTGGTCAAAAGAGCCTGGGTGTCAAACCGTGTTTCAGGTTGAGACCCCCAAGTGGAATGAGCTTGTCCCTCTCAGACTTGAACACGCTGCTGTGTCTGAGGTGAGCAGCCCCTTGCGCTGGTGAGGTCTATGGTATGTTTGTGCTGGGATGAGGTTGGAGACTCGGGGCGTGGAGGAATGTTTTCCCCTTTCTATGCAGATTCCTCCTTGCATGTCACTCTGAACAATAGCTGTTCATGTTGCGAATTAATATTACACTCCTGTTTTTTGAAAAGTGAAGTGGGTATAAGATCTACCTCCAACATGTTTCTTCAAAGAATGTCAAATTTCAGTCATGAAACAACAGAAAGTCAAAATAAACAGCCCTTTGAAGGATGTGTTAGACTGCCTGAGACGGGTGTATCAGTGGCTTATTTAAGCATTTAAAGCTACTTACTTAAGCAGTCTCCCATTATTCATGTAGGAGCTTTATTTGGGTGTCAATGGGCTCAGAAGAGACCAGAGGGCACTGTGGTGTTTTGTGCAAGGACAGCAGGCCGCGTTTCAGAGGTTTGGTCCTGACACTGTAATTGAGGCATAGCGGAGTCTCGCTGGGGAGTGTAGTATCACAGTCTAACTGGCATTTCTGCATGCTCTTTGAATCTGCAGAAGTGACCGGGTTACTGCAATAGCGTTGTAGCAAGGGTTTTGGAGACCTGGACAGAATGAGGGCAGAGTTACTGATCCTGCTTGTCCACCAGTGCTCTGTCTTGGCAAATACCAGTGAGGCATACCCCAGTGAAGGAAAATTCGCCAGAAGAACTGCCTGCGTCCCATGGGCTGAAGCTGTAGAGGTGGTCTTTAACATGCCTGCTGCCAGGACTGGTGATACTCAAGGGTTTGTGTTACTTCCCTCAGCGCCTCTCTGCTTCTTCTCTCACTATCAAGGAACTTTACGGTCTCAGGTGACACATCCCTTACATTGTCTCACTTTAGGACAGGGTTTCACAGCACAAGGCAGAGCTGCACTGCCCTACACCACGGCTCACTGCTGCTCTGCATGGAGGCTCACTCTCCTCACTTGGATCACAACCCTCCCATGCTCTTCTGTGCTGTGTCTGATGTTTGTCACACCCCTCTGGCAGCCAGTTAAACTTAGGTTTTTGGAGTTTCAGTGAGTCAAATCAGCTTGGGGAAGGAGCTGGTGGTTCCGGAGCTAGTGGAAGAGAGACAGGCACAGCATGAGGCTGGTTGAAGGCAAGGAAGGAGCAGAGGCAGGGAAGGAGACAAGAGGAAGAGCACAACCTTCCTCTTCAGATGGGTGTGAGCTGTTACATAGGGCTGGGTTGCCCTTGTTGCCTCAGGAACGGAGGCTCCTTCCCTGCCTGGTAGAGTCAGGCTAATGCCAAATCAATGTGTTATGTATTGCCCGGAAGAGCCTTGACCCTGCTGGAAGCTGACTCACGTAATCTAGGTCCTCATATTTGCCGACAGTCTCCCTGAAAAGTGGCCAGCTGTCTCTGAACAAGTGTGAGAAGCTGTACCATTTCCGTACTCCCTTGACCCTTGGATGGGGTAATTTATAAACTGGGTTGCATATGTCTTTGACATAAGATACCATTGTCGCTTTGCTTTCCAAAGGTAAAGAGGCTAATAAATTTTATGGCTGCTGAGTTATCAACTTGTTAAAATATAAAGGAGGAAAAAGAGGAGAATTTCTTTCTTCACAGCCTTAACGTCTAACAGACAGCACTCCAGGATCATCAGTTCATAGAGGCACTTATCATGAAGCTATTGTTAGGCCTGTTGTTCCTTTGGTTGCTCTCCTTAGAAGGTAAGTTTTGACAGGCCCTTTGAAAATTCGAGTTACAGTATTTAGGAACCTATATTTTTAGTTGTTGCAAGGTGGGTGTATAGCAGGAGTCTTAGAAGCAGGATGAAGAAAATCTGTGAGTAAAACTGTGATCTTGCATGTAATTTTGGGTATGTTTGATCATTTTCGATAAAGATACATGCATTGGTTTGCACTGTTCTGGGGATGGACTGCATCTTAGGCAGGCACTAAGGCTTTCTAATGAGAAAAACGTCATCAAATAATTAGACTGACAGTGAGATCTGTCCCAAAATGGTGCAGAAATTCAAGCAAGGGACAGACGTTTTCTCTGAATTCATATCTATGATCATCATCTTTTCAGTGGTAGAAGATTGTGTGAATGGGTTAGGCAGCATCCTGGCACTGAGGGCATCATTGTTCAGATTTCTGCAAATTTCAGGGTAGGGGGGAGCCTTTGTTCCCTATACTGGGTCTGTGAAGTCCACATTTGGTGCCAGATGCCAGTTTTGTAAGTGCTCTAGGACTAAAAATGCTGTGTATGTTTTGGCCTTTATTGGCTCTGTGCTTCAGCTCTCTGCCTGTAAGAAAGTAATGATGAATAGTAATAGTGCTTTACCTTACCAGAGGATTTTAAGGTGCTCTGATAAATAACTGTTAGGAGGTTTTGGTTCCTAAAACAAACAGAAGAAATGATCACATTTGAGCTTCTTAATTTAGGGGAAAAGATGCATGGTAACTGCAGTTCCTGTGAAAATGTGATTCAGGAAAAAATATTGATTGAATTATTAGCTGAAAGAGGTTAATCATAATAGCAAGGGAGGAAGGAGTAGAATCTGTCTCCCAAATTTTCAGAAAAATGTCAGAAAAATACTTTACTTTTTTTTGTGATGTTGAGAAAATTAAAAATACAAACTAGAATTATTAAATGGTAGGGTAAGGGAGTAACTATAATATTGGTAGCAGCAGAGTTAAAAAAATCATCCTATGGAAAGTAAAAATCCAAAGCAAACTAAGAAAACTAAAGAGGTTAAAATTTAATCAGCCAAGCCAAAAATGAATCTGAGGGGAAATAATGGATCATTGTTGAAGGAATAAAAACTAATAAATCCTTTTTCAAATACATCTGAAACAGGGAGTCTGTAGGGCTAGCTGATGTATAAAAGAAAGCTGAAGCCCAACAGAAAAACTAAATTAATTTCTTTTTTCTTTGGTGTCCTCTGCACAAGAGCTTAAAAAAGGCCTTGCACTCGGAGCCTTTCAGCACAGGGGACAAGCAGGTCACATCCTTGACCAAATTGATAACAAATAGTAAAAGAACTGCCAGGATTAGATGATATCCACCCAAGGGAGTGAGCCAAGCAGAAATATGAACATGTCCATTGTATTAACTGTGGTGCAAACTATTTCTTGAATCAGTATTGGTGTCAGGAATGGAAGATGGCAAATGTGAAACCAGTTTTTATAATGGGCTCCATTTTAGGAGGATCTGGGGAACCGCAGCTGTAGTTGTACAAAAGCAGTAAGGTTGTCTTCTGCACTAGGCAAACTGGTAATAGCAGTGTAAAGAACAGAGTGAACTGACTCGAGGTAAATATGATATAACAGGGAAGCTTCCCTGGGGAATTGATAAAGAAAATCCATGACAATGGGCACGTGCCTGTGGATTGATTATTCAGTTGGGGTGTATTTGGATTTCCACAAATCTTTTGAGCAAGAGCTCCTAAAGAAGCTAACTGTCACGGTATAAGGGTGAGAGCACCTTTGTGGGCCCCTGGTTAAAAGCTGGGGAGTGAAGAATCAGATTGCAAATTTTCAAACTGCGAGAAGAGGGGAGAGTGAACCTGCAGAGGCTCGTACTGATCTGCGTTGGGACGCGGGCTCTCCACGTATTCAGAAGTGATCTGGATAAGGGGGCATGCTAGCTTGCTGAGGCAAAACTATTCGGGATGCTCAGAATGAAAACGTAGAAGTAATATATATGGGGAAAACTTTAGCTATGCATACACTATGGTGAACTCTAATGTAGATACTGCTTGATCGCAGAACACAGCTGTCTGAAAACATCAGCTTAGTGTTAGCAACAGTCAGAGAGACAAACAATTTCAGGAGTCAGGGAGAGAACAGCATAGAAAACACATTTCTGCTGCTGTGTATAGGTCCATAGTTCACCCGCATCTTGACAGTTTAGACAACTGTCATCTTGAGAGACTTGAGAGTCTCAACATCTTTGAGACTTTTCATCTCAAAGAAGATGTGGAAAAACCTAGGAGGAGGATAAAGGGGAAGAGTGCTCAGACTTATGAAATAACTTCCACATGAGATCAGATAGACTGACTCTTCAGCCTGGAGGAAGGATGGATAGGTGTAGACATACAGACATATGCAAAATGGTAAATTTTGTGGAAACGGGAATGACTACTCTTTACAAGAACAATGAGGAAACAGATCAAGTTATTAACGAATGAGAAAGTACTTTTTTTTTCAACATGTAATTAAATGATGAAGCACCTTTGCCACAGGACTTGGGGGAAAGCCAAAAGTGTGAAAGAGTTAGAAAAACAGATAGGTAAATTCATGGAAGAAAGGTCTCGGGGAGTTCTTCAACAGTAGCAAGTAACTGCTTGCTCAGGGATAGCACAGATAGTTGGGACAATAGAGCATGGAAGTATAACTGTATTTTCCTTATTCTTTCCCTAAGCATCTACATTTGGATGTTGTCAGAGGCAGAATCCCAGATTAGATGGACCTTCAGTCTGACACAGTACAGACGTTCTCAAATCTTTGAAATATCGAGAGATCGTTCCCTGCCCTCCCTGACTCCCCCAGCCTTGGAAACTGGGATTGGACCCTCTTTCTCCCTCAATGTAACCTGTGGATCTATTCTCAAATATAGTTTAAATTAGTGTTAAAATTCTCAAAGATACTGATTTTCTGCACAGGTTTGCATGATGCAGATGAGTCCCTCATTGCGTGTGCCTCCAGTATCTCAAACAACAGAGCTGGGGTTCTGGTTATTGTCCTGAGTAAAGCATCATCTAAAAACATCGATTGAACAAGCACAAATTTTAAATAAAATGTCACACAACAGCCAGGCAGCAACTGTCTCAAGTTTCTACCAAGTACAGTAAAAATAATATAAATTTGCAAATAGCTCATGGCTGAAACCCAAGTGGGGGGAAAAAAAACCCAAACGTATGGAAGTTGCTGACAGTTATTGAAGATGGCCATGTAGTGTGGCTCATGAGACAGGCTGAAGTGGTCAGGGCGAGCAGTAGTGGCTTTCTGCCACTGTGCTGAACTCTGTCTGCACTGGTACCTATGTCCACAGGGGCTGCCTAGAGCCCCCTGCTTGTGCCAGGCACGTCACCTCCTTGCAGCGTGAGCACTGCCGACTGCCCTACTCCCAAGTGTATCTCACCTGCTGGGCTGAGCTGGCTCTGCATTTACTCTGTCTTTGACATGGAAAGAAAGGTGTACAAGCAGAAGTATGCAGCAGGCCTAAATATTCCAGAAGTAGTTCCTGAATGTTAAAGGACAATTATTCTAAGCACATTAAGACTCATTATGAGACTTGCTGGATGCTGATGGCTCAGTGTGGCAAGCAGGGACAGCTGTGAGCATGCTTTGAAGTTCAGCTGAGGATCCAGACCCAGACTTCGTGGCTACCTTTGTGGAGCTTTTAGGATAAACCAAAATCTGTGTGTATAAATCCAAGTGTATACTCAAGGAAGACAATAATGTTTACTGAAATGCCTACAGGCCTGAGTTCTGGCTCCACAGGCTATTTCATCTGTCAACACTCTCTACTAAGAGAAGAAATTGCAGCTGTTTCTGTATCACTATAGCAAACTCACAACAGTGTGATGTTGCTCTCTGATTGTGGAAGATGTAGGTTAATGTGAGTTGCTCCTTTCTAAGGAGTTCCATCTTGTATATGTTCAAATTACTCTAAATTTGGACAGAATAAGACTACAGCGATATATGAAATGTGCCAAAGAGGAAAACAGGTAGAAAAGGCCTGTGGAGGATGACGTTGGTTGAGGAGATCCACAAGCAGTCCATCACCTGTGTGTATGACTTCATTGTATTCCACTAATTTCAACAGATCTTACCTGATTATAATAACTAAAAGCTTATTCTAGTATAGCAAAACTAAGAAGACAGATACATTTGGTTGTTGGGATGAGCCTCACCTTTGGAAAGCAGGGCAGAGGAGAAAGGTTGTTCCTCTCAGGATTCTGTGTTTTTAGGTATATTAAGTCTTCTGAAGTGTTTTTCTGAGGTAAAAAAAATAGCACAATTAATTCTTTTACTGTTTTTAAGGTAATGCAGATCATCTGGAAGAACAGGGGAAACTAAAGGTAAAGTATGAGTACAGCTTTATCTTTTTTCCTTTTTTCAATACCTATCATCACCTCTCTGGCTGGTGCTTCCTCTGAGGCAGGCAGAAGAAGAAAAAATACAGCTTGGTGCTCTAAACTGTTCGATTCTGCAAAGAATAAATGCAAAGCAAATGATTCAGCAATGTCATGTTGCAGCTGCAAGATTATGGTATCTAATCAGGAAATAAAGGTTTCTCCGAGCAACGTTTGTTATTAGGTTGCATATCCTGTATGTAGATCGATTGTGGTTAGCACTTGTTCCTAGATGCTCTGTTGCTCTTTTAGAAACACAAGATTAAACTCTTCCTTGCACTACAATGATGCAAAGCATTTGCACCATTAAAGTCCTCCAACTGGGGACTAGGGGGTGCGTGGGGACTGTGGTGGTCCTTGTTGCAATATAGATTTCACCTTTACGTAGTAGTGATGATCAGCTAGCCAAACATGGTCATAGTGATGAGGGAAGCCCTAGCCAGGTCACCCCGGGGGGGTTGTCTTTCATCTGTCTTTAAAGTACTAGATGTTGGGCCATACCTACAGTCAGGATGTAGGAGGGCATTAAATAATGTTCCTAGTGGTACTGAGCTGTCTCTCATGCTGAGTGAATAACATCACTCACATCCTTTCCCCAAATGCAACTCTTTTTTTTTCCCTCTTCAGTGCTTTCTACGATTACCTGGAAATTTTGCCAGTTGCCAGGGACCCAGAATTGGTTCATTCTGCCTTTCCTGTTGCATATTGGAGATGCAGCTTTTTGTTGTGTCTGTTGGGTGCCCCTTGGCATGTAAAGATGCGTGCAGTAGCTGTCTTTATGACCTCTTCCAAATTAAGCACTCGCTGTTTGCAGCAATGGATGTAACAGGTTGTGTTCAGCACATTTCATTGTTTGCTTAGGCCCAGTTCTGAGGCAATCGGTAAGAAAACTGAGCAACAAGTGTCAAGTTTTGGAAAAGTGGATTTGAAAATGCAGCCATCCGGATCTGTGTTCCCATGTATTTCTAGCGGAGGCATAATTGTTCTTTAAAATTGCTGTTACATGAGTAAGACCTTGGTACTGTGTAAGAATGGAGCCCATAGGACCCCTCCTTCCACAAATTTCCTTGTTAGATCTAAGCAATCAACCATATTTATTTGTTTATGTCAAAGGCTCTAAGAAGCTTCCAGTTTTCATGTGAGCAGGCAATGTTACCTGAAACCCCTTCATCTTCAGGTTTGTGTTTGATATTATCCTTGTAGAGGCTTTCCCTCCCAAAATTTTTTGAGAACGGGCTGGGGGAGAAATCAGCTGTTTGAGGGGATGCATGTGTGTGGGGTGTGACTGAAGTGGAGGTAGGCTCTACAAACTCCTTCGTTTTTTGTTCTATTCATAATTACTTTTCTACCTTAGTTTCTTCAGCTGCTAATTGAGGATGCTGCTATTACTTAAATCATTCACAGCAGTGTTTTGTGATCTCTTCTTGCTTGTTGGTTGAGCATTTCAGTGCATCTAAGCACCCAAAGTATTTACTGAACACCTGAGTAAAGTTTCCCATTCTCTCTGATTGATTTAAAACTGCCAGTCAAAATGATCAGTATAGACTTGTTACGTTTTAATCAATTTTGTTATGTTTTAGTATACTGGTGAACGCAATGTTCTTTCAAGGTTACTGCTCTTTTTTAACCTGGATTCTTTCACTATTATGCAGTTCATGCTCTGAGGCCAGCTGACATTAAAACAGTCACTGCAATAGGAAGTTTGCAAACAGTAAGTACAAGCGGGAAGTCTGCTGAACGTGACCCATTTCCTCCGTTGTGATGATGAAGCGAGCTGATGATGTAGTTTGGGGTCCCTGTTAGGGCGTTCAGGACTTGAATCTTTCCGCAAGCATCAAAGGCTTCTGGTGAAAAATGACTGGAAATACCTGCAGTTCAGCGTTCCAGTACACCCTGAGTCTAAAAATAGCCAGCTGACTTCGTGCAGGAGGAAATGTGATCACAGTGCTCTTGCAGAACCATGACACTTGATTAGAGTGCTTGGATTTTCCTAACAATGAGCGTAGCAGATCAAGTAACTGGAAGAAGCAGCTGGGAAAATTCAAACTGGAAAAAAAGTACAATTTAGGTGATCACCATTAGAACAAATTATCAAGAAATGCAGTAGATTTTCCATTCTGTTGAAGTGTTTTCTGTAGAGACTGGTTTCCTATCTAGAAGACAGAAGCTCTAGAAGAATCACAAAGATATACTTCTGATGTGTAAATCACTGAGTAAAGTTCTCCTGCCTGTTCTAATACAGTCAAATTTGGATGATCTTTACTTATCTTAATGGTTGGAAGTGAGTATCTGAAATAGATTTGAGGCCCAATTAAAAGCATTTAACCACAATTCTCAAGCTTTGAGGAAGTGTAGAAATGCATGTTGGGCAAAAGTTGGTAGCCGTTGCAGGGGCTACAACTGCGAAGAAATGGGGGAGAGTCTCCCTTATCACAAAACAACTTTCAAATTTGAGGTGGTATTCATCGAGACATCATACTTGTCCTTGGGATGAAAGCTTTCCATTAGAAAATCAGCACTCCTGGACTCCTTGTGAGTACCTCCCTCTTTGGAAGAAAATAATTGTCCTAAGTCTTTCCTGTGCTAATGTCTTTGTTGCTTGTGAATGGTGCCACAGAAAAACATATAAATGATCTTCTTTTAAGGAATGTCTACTTTCCTAGAGCAAACATCTCTGTCACTGTCTCCTCCTCAGACTCTCTGAAATCAGTGAAGTTCCTTTGTTTATGTTAAAGGTTTTTTTAACAGACACCATACTGGCTGAGTGCCATCCATGTAAATTATCTAAATGACTTCAGAGCATGTCCCTTGTTGAAAAGGAGTAGATCCAGAGAAATTTCGTTTAGAACAGCATTTCATTTGAGTGAATTTGAGTTCAACTAGTCAAATTTTATTTTAAGCCATATGTAATAAATTAATTAATGAAAGCAGTAACTAAGCAAGGATTACTAGACTATGAAAATACGCTGTAATAAGGAAGCTCTGGAAAATAATTTAAATCTGTGAGTAACTGCAACACAATGGAGAAGAGTATGTAGAAAACAATGCTATCTATAACAGGAGTGGAATACGGTAGGGGAACAGTGTATGTAGAGCTAGTTTACCCTTTGCTTAATGCTATTCTTACTGTTTTCTTGCTCACAGACACCAGGATCTGGTGTACATCATGAGGATTTACTCCAAAGGTAACAATTAATTGTTAGCATTGATAAGTGTCATGATACTAATTTATACAGTATCACAGTGCAGGAATTAGGCCCAAGCAATTCTTATTATTGTTTTCTAGAGAGGAGGAGAAAGCCTATGTAAAATACAAAGGATTTTGAGACACTGGATCCTCCCAATCCTTGGTTAACAGAAACTCTTTGTACTTATGCAAGATACAGAACTACCTTACAGTTGCAATAACCTTGATTAAGAATCATTGCTACGTGATGAATCCTAGGTAGTAAATATCATCATCCACTAGTTAGAGACCAGAAAGCAGGGATTTATCAAAGCAAAGAAAGAATCCAGGAGTCCTGACACCCTGTACTCTCCTTGAATGATTCCCAGTGCTTCGTGGACAAGCCTTACCCCATTTCCTTCTTTCATGCTCCCTTAGCAGATCTAAATCAGTGAGCGAACATATGGCTAAACTTTGTAGATGCAAGTTTGTGTAGCTCTCTTGAGTCATAGCATTCCAGATGAGGATTTGGCCCTGCACAGACAAACTTTAAAAGACTAATTTTTTTAAATGGTTGCACAAACATCCGTGTCCACTTGTATGTGGGTGCACACAGAGAGGTCCCTGCGTTACTTGTACGTATGCATAAGCACAATTACTGCAACATGCAGTGTACAGAGACACAAAAAATTGAGATCTAAGATACTGTTCTTACTCAACAGTAGCTGATGACATGACAGTTTGGGGGAAAGAAAGGCCCCATTCTTAATTTCAGCAGCTGCCATGAATATGCACTCTGAGCTGTAGTGTAGCTAATAAGAAATTGAGGCTGTGCTGTAATATAATTTTTCTTTGAGAAATGGAATAACAGCAACTTCCTGTTTTCTCTTCCCTTTCTATAGCACAGGAAAGAGCCTCCTTGAAATAAGCGTGGAAACTTTAGCAGGTGCGTCTTGCTGTCACACTGAAACTCGAGCAAATTGATTGAATGGCATGCTGGCAGGAGCTCCAGGGCTTTGCTAGGCTGCAGAGCAGGTGCAGCACAAGCACACTGCAGGGGTGTAGGGGAAGCCTGAAGGACGGTGTACTCAGGGGACACGAATACAGCCAGGCTGGGTTATCTGTGCTGGCTTTAAAGAGACTGTCTGGGTAGACAAATAGCGGTGAAGAAGGGGTGCTGCAGGCTGCTGCAAGAGTCTTACATGCGCAACAGGGATTGTTGGGCTGCTACTACTACCCGCGCCACAGTCCCTGCTGGCGTGTGCTTGCTGCCCATGCCAGCCCAGTGAAATCTTGTGTGGGTTTGCCTGTCCAGTACTCTTTCTGCTGCCATGTGTTCAGGATTTACACTGGGGCTGCCATAGGTGCACCACATATGTGAAATCATCATCTATCAGCTGGTTCCAGCTGGCTCTGAAGGCAGCCTTGACTTGCTTGAAGAGTGTTGCAAGTAAAACCTTCAGGTCCACTGAAATGCTGAGTTGAGTAGTGGATAGCTCCAGGATCATCCCCTCCAAATCTTCTTCCTAGTGTCTTAATGTCACCTCCATTTCCCTATGAAAGGGGTTTAAAACCTGGCAACTCCTCAGCGCTTCAGGAGGCTGTCTCTGGGTAGCCCTTCCCAGTAGCTTCATTTCTACAGCTGCCTGTATTTAAATTCACCTACACTACTTGTGGCTGATGTGAGAGATGGGGATGGAGGTTTCTGACCTGAGTCTGGAGGCAAACTCAGATGTCAAACCTCCACTTCAGAAAGTGAGAAGCAAAACCAGCAAGAACAGCTGCAGAGGGGCTGGGGCATACCTCTCATGCCTGCTAAGAGATCCTCAGGCTATACATTTTCTGGCTGTTTTAGTTCTGCTGTGTTTATAGTGAAATGGCAGAGTAGCAGTCCCATGTATGCAGAAATCACCTAATCTGTGTATGTCATTCAGCTCTCATTAGCAGTTTTAATCCCTCGGTCCTACACCAGTCTCCTCCGCCTGGCACAAAGGGAGCGACATCAGACAGTCAAGCCATGTAAGTCTGAGGGGTTTTTGGCTGGGCAGTTGATTTACAGCTGGCAAGGTGGAGGATGGAAGCCTTTGATGTTGGAGCACTTCACTGGACACAGAATATGTTCAGTACTGGCAGAGGCTGCACAGACACTCCAGGGACACCCTGCCACTGTGGCTCAATTGTCACCTCTCAGAAGGAGGAGGAACAAAGCCCACTGTGTGCTTTGGGGTCTGGTTCACCTGACTTAACATCAGGTCTCCCTCTTTATAGCTGCAAAACAAATTTTTTGGCTCAAATAGAATTAGAGGTGTGCCTACCAAGCTGTGTCTGCTGTGTTCATCTAAGTGTACATGTCTGAAAGTGAGATCCCTGAATATGAGCTAATCATCCCAGGCTCTGTGTAGCACAGACAAGTGTCTAATCTTAACACATTTAGGATAGAAAAGATTAATCCCACCTGAAGTCTCAAATGCTGTTTGATGTAATGGTGAAAATCAGCCAAAGCTTTGCCCTTACTGATGCCTTCATAGTTTCTCTTTTCCTTTCTGCTTTTCAGAGACCTCCTGCATCAAGCTGAAGAAATAGTGAAGCTCATGAAAGAGAATCAGGTTGGTTTAAAGCACAGGACAATTTAGAGAGCTCGGTGTTGAAGCAGAAAAAGGGAGAAATATGATTAAATACTTTAAACAGCACTCAAAAATCTCTTCAAAATAGAAAATGCCATTTCTTGAGGTTAGCGAACTTTGGTCTTTCTGTTGTAAATAAGAATCAATTCTGTACCTTTCAAGTACAGAGTTTTGTTCTTGAAAGTATCCAACATGGTTTACGTTTGTCAGAGTGGCTGAAGAGCTTGGTAGGGAAGCCAACATGTTTGTTTTCTATTGGTTAAGGATGTGAGACCTCTGCTAGCTACATTCTGTAACTGTGCCAGTGTTTCTGAGAAGCCAACCTAAAATAATAATTCTCAGTATTTGTCTCTTCAGTTTCCTCTTGGTCTTTTAGGATCATATTTTCAAAAAGGACAGTAAAGACCTAGATATGCTTTGGCTGATGTCAGTGGTTGACGCTGGTGAGAGCTTGAATTATCACTCATGGCTGAGTGCTTTGTAAATCCCATCCTGGAGTTCCACGCGTTCATTTTTCTTCTATTCTTAACCCCAAGGCATGTTGTTTTGTAAAATGGTCTTGACATAACGGGAAAATGTAATTGCCAAGGCGATTCTGCTGTTGCCTCTTTGCTCTACAGGGAGCCCATCGGATTGTTTGTACATGGATTTAGCATACATTTTTGTGGAACTGAGTGGTTCTAACCCGTGCTCTTCAGGATTGGCAAGAACTGCCTAATAAACATAGCACAGCTGAGCAGGGCTCTAGCTCTCAGATTTTTGCTCCAGTCTTCATCCCACTAGTATCACCCAATCTCAGCAGTTCAGGAACGTTAACCCTGACAGCAAGCTGCAACAGTGATGGAAACAAGCAGTATCAAGCTCTGTACTAAGCTGTGCATGCCCATCTTCTCCAATAGACTCTCCAATGGCAGCAGCAATTTCTGGCTCTAACCTGAGCTTTTTATAGGTGTGTGTTCAGCTTTAATTGCAGCATTTGCTGCCTAACCACCCATTTGCTGTCTCCTGTTGGGAGAAGCTGGATGGTTTGTCAAATGGAAGTGATCAGGGTGGCCAGGGTTGGGTCATGGACTACTGCTTGGTCTTGCTGATTTAAAGCCATAGCAAATCTCTTGTGAGAAAGGAAAATAGCAAATAGGTCTCTTATCATCCTATTCCTTTCAATTTTTTTTTTTTTTTTCTCTCAGATGATGGACTTCCAAAATGACTGGAAACTGATCACAGTGTTTTTTGGTGCTGAAAACCCATGCTCTTCCTGTGCCTCCACACAACTGGTAAGCTTTTCATGGGGTGGTTTAGCAGTCAAGGCAGGTGGTTAAGACACTTTCCCAAGCTTTGCTCTCTGCCATAGTGAACCAAAGCAGTAGCTGGTTCCAGGATGTTGGAATGACTCTACCCAGTCATGTAAGCACCTGGCACACTTTTTTTTTTATTATTTATAAACGCGTGTACTTAATTTGGGATCACAAGTCTGAGATGCCTTAGTAGAACAGCTCTTTTCTTCAAGTCTAAAGATACTTTTCTGCCCTATCCCTGCCTTTTTTAATATGTCATGTTGTCTAATTATAGGCTGTTAAATTACAAGACTAGTTCCATGTTTTTTTTCTTGGTGCTGGTTAAGGCTGAATCCGGAATATAGTGGTCGTTGGTAACACTTCAGTACACAGCTCAACAAATAGGGTTTGTGACTTTTGGCAAATTGATAACTTTGTTTTTTCTACTAGTTTTAATGGCATTTCTCATCTCACTTACAGAAGAACTGCATATTGGACAACCTGGAAGAACTTAAAGCTGTCTTGGATTTTTTATATAAAGAGGTAAGGTTTATTCATCAACCTTGAATATCCAAATCTTTTGCTGATTTTTCCAGTCTCACTTACTGGACTAGGGCTTGTACCACTGTTCAGGTGACTTAGAACACCAATCTCATTGACTTCAATCCACTGGCTTAATTCATTGTCAATAAGTGTTTTATTCATACTTTTAAAAAGCTGATGCATGTAAACAGAAAGGATGGATGGGTAATGAACTAACTGCTTTGTTTTGCAACGCAAGCTGATGTACCACTCAGTCTTTGGGGTTTTTTTAAGTGCCTTCTATTAAAAATTGAGTACATCTGTCTAGGTCTGAAAGTCATTCATGTTTAGCAGAGCTGTTTGTGAAAATAACTGATATCTAATTACTGGATGTGTGGAGCTACCTAGGCAGTGTACAGGCTGCTAACTACCTGGTGATGACTTTTATACACCAGGGAAAACACCCATTAAAAATATGTATAATGGATCTTTTTTCCTATTATGTGTACATTTTAAGATCTCAGCATTTCTAAAGGTTTTCTAGCTGGCTGAGCTAAGAATTATCCGCTTATCTAGGATGGTTTCTGGGAAATGCTCTGCACTGTTAGTCTACTAGTGAATAGATGTGGATATATCACTACTAAAGCAGACTATTAACTGTTTATCTGAAGTATTTCAATAGCATCTTCCAAGAATTTTGTTTTGCTGGATTGAAGGCCTAAAGGGTATTCTAAACCTGCTACAGTTCGATTGCATCAGGCCACAACCACTTGTTTTTCTCAGACTAACTTCAGCAAATGTTGTGTACAGGTGAAGTTCCACCCACGCATTCTCTTCAGATTCTCTCCACTATTATTTTCAGAATCTGTTTATGTGCACTTGTAAAAGTGAAATATGATTATGTAAATGGAAAGCTGCTTTCTGCTTGGGGGAGAGGTGAGGCAGGATGCATGAGTGCTTATGCTATTATACAGGATGTTTCATCCCCAGCTTTGCATTGGTATGTTGCCACAAAAATGGTAATTCCTAGTTCGAGTTCAATTTAATTGGCTGGTGGCCACTTTGGTTATGTAAAATGAATTGCTGGGTCTCAGTCAAGAAGTCACGGTCACAAGCACTTCATGAATGATGATCAACGTTATTCTGGATGGCAGGCATAGGAGTAGGGTTCAGGACGGAATTGGCGAAGACTTAGATCATTGATTTTATGCAGGCAGAATCCCAGGCCAGAGGTAACACATGAAGCTGTAGATGTAATTTACCATTATTGCTACTTGCTGATCTTTAATTGCAAATATAATGTGATTAATTTTTACTTTATCACTGCAGGTTCCCAAAGCCTTCGTAAATCTGGTGGACTCCACTGAGCTCACAACTTCCTCTCTTGCATGCCAAGATTACAATAATACCAGGTAACAGAAGTTCCTTTCAATTCTTGATGCTGTCTCCCGATAGTGTTCAGACACATAGATATGTATACGTATTGACTTTATAACCGAGGTAGAGTCTTCTGAATAGTTTTTCTGCCCTTAATACAAAAGTATGTCAAAGATTTTAGGTCTCCACTTTGTTTCTGATAAACTCTCTCTGCAAGGCATATTTTTACTAGGAAGAGTAGGTGCTTTTAATCCTGCCAACTTGAATAGCATATGTTTAAATATTGCACACTGTGGTTGTGGTGGATTGATCCTGGCCAGCAGCCACAGCCTCTCACTCACTTCCCCCTTTACCACCCCCCAGCAGGACAGGGGAGAGACTAGGAAGAACGAAAGCAAGAAAACTCATGGGTTGAGATAAAGGCAGTTTAATAGATGAAAGAAAGCCGGGGGGGATAAGTTACACAAAGGTAATCACTCACCACCTCCCATGAGTGGAGCGATGTCCAGCCAGTCTCCAAGCAACCGTGGCCCTGGAAGCCAAAATGCCCCTCTTCTTCCTCTACCTCAGTTTTTATTGCTCAGCACGACGTTACATGGTGTGGAATATTCCTTCGGCCAGTTCAGGTCAGCTGTCCCAGCTGTGTCTCCTCACAATCTCTTGCCCACCCCCAGCCTATTCATTGGGTGGGTCAGAGTGGGGAAAAAGAGAAAGCCTCAATGCTGTACAAGCATTGTTCGACAACAGCCAAAGCATTGGTGTGTTATCAACAGTTTTAGCCACAAATCCAAAACACAGCATGATATGGGTTGCTATGAAGAAGGTTAACTCCATCCCAGCCAGACCCAGTACTGTGATTATGGCCACAAGACTGCACAGTCTACCTACCCCCAGCTCTTTAGTCAGTGCTACTTCTGCCCTGCAGCTCTTGAGTCAAAAACTCTGAAGGCTCTTTAAAAGTTTAAGTTTCTAGGTATCAATGTTTACAAAAGGAAAAACTGGTCTTAAAGCACATTGTTAGGCTATGTGAAAGCTACTACATGGGCTTAGGGTATGGTAGGATGGAGAACATCCAACTTGTCAGTTCCTTGTGGTAACTGCATGCCTAGATGCTTTCATCCATCTCCCTTTCTCAGTACCTTGTAACAAAAGTGTGAGTAGCTATGTCCCAATTTAGTATGGAGTAGGAGTGCGCACATGGACAGTTACGATGGAGTAGTTTACAGCTGATGAGATTACACTCCGTCTTACTCCACAGTAATTTTTTTCCTGTGCCCGTGGTGGCATGAGACACCATATGTACTAATATAGTCATCCTGAAGTGTTTCACAAGCTTTGCGTGTATACAACCCAGGAGACATTCCATCAGTCAAGGAAGGGGTCTGGCTGCTGCGTAACCACGTGCTTAACAACAAGTATAAGCAGAGGAGAAGCTTTCCTTGTCAAAAGCGATTGCATGGAGCATTCTAGCTTATTTCTCCTGTATAGGCACTGAGGGGAAAAATGTGAGACAGGTAGATGAGAGGTGGAAAAGATGGATTTAGGAATATGGGCCTTGCCATATATTGAAGGCCTTAAAAAATAAAATTAAATAGATCTAATTTTTTTCCTCTGAGGAATTTTTATATTTTCTTTTCAACTTAAGGCAATTTGCTTTCTCGTTGTCAGCATGCTTTTGTAGCTGTGTTTATCTGGTTGAACAGTTCCACCAATTTGCAAGCCTTGTACTTCAACGTTTGGTGAACTGCTGGGTTCATCTCAGCCTCAGGCCCAGATCGTCTCCCGAGATAAGGGCCTTGGCATTTGGCTACCAAGTCCTCATTTTGAACTGTGCTTTGAGAGAAAAACATAAGCCCATACCAAAAGATGAAATTTCAAGTGTCTAAGAGGAGAATAGCGGCTGACACTCCCAGTCCTATGTCAGTACCTAATTTTAGGCATTGAAGTTTGGGACAGAATAGGTATTTAAAGTTCCTTCCTTTATTAGTTTCTTACTAACTAGAAGTGTTGTCTGCACTAAAAGTAGCGTGCGAACCACATTTTAGGCATATAACTCTCTTCATGTATTGTATGAGGTTCTTCTGTTAGACTTGGGTAAGATTCTGGTCCTGAGTTTATATTTCTTTCGCTCACCAGCAGTGACAAAAGCACTTTAACAAAAATCTCCCATTTTATAGGTTTAGCTAGAGTTCTGTGAAAAGGAGAGAGAGTCTGATTCTGACAGGTACTTATTGCTTGCATCTGCAAACCCCACAAAAAAGTTTCTCAGATTCTAGTCCATCCAGGCATTTTCAACTGAGTACATCTTTGCTGGAACCAGACTAATCTTAAATGTATCTTATATTGTTCCTGTCTACAGCCTTGGGAGAAGGTCTGAGTTCTCCAGCTAGCTGCAGAAATATGCAGTATACACGTCTCACCTTGCAAGTCAGAAATTTGGCTGAGATCGGTTAGCTGCTTGACAGTGCCTAGCCATCCTTTAGCATATATAAGCTTTTGCAGCATTGAGTTTCCATCCACATTTCTAGATGGAGGTCTTGTTGCCAAATACTAAGGCAGGAGTTCCTGTGGAAATATTCTGCGTGTGTTCAATTTACCTGTGTGACTATAAAGAGGGAAATGTTTGAAAACTAGTGCAGCTGCTATTTTAAGCCTGAGCGTGCTGCTAGCTTGTGAGACCCTGTGCTAATCCAAGCCTGGCATATTTGTCTCTGAGCAGGCTTTCAAATCAAGAAGCACTCCAAAGCTCTGGACATGGAAATATATATCATTCTATATTTATATGAAAGATTAGGATGTTCCATGTAGCTTTCTCAATATATGTAGCAATTTAGTCTTCAATATATGCTTGTCAGTGGCTTAAAAGAGTTCATGCTATCTGTCTTGTTTATTGGAAGTTCATAATGTCTTTCATGTTTTTCATTCTTTTCTGCAGCAATCTAGGCAGGAATCAGTGCAATTGTGTTGGTGAACACTCCACGCTAGATGATAACATACTGAGGTGGTCCTATCAGGTATGGCATCTTCTGTGTTGCTTGGCTCTCATATTGCTAGACAAGTCTATTCATTTTCCAGATTGGACTGAAGTGAGGAGTTAAGGGAAGAATAGCAGTGAGGAAGTTGAATAACAGCCTTTTTACCACATGTCCACAGCAATCCTGACCCTATTTCTTACATCAGGAACACTGGAGATAAGTTCTGTCTATACCTGAGTGATCTTAGTATCTCTTGAAGTTTCTAATGACTATATAGCTTTTGGCAACCTAGGATTTGTCATATTCCATCAGAGAAATGATCCATCCTGTCCAGCAACCTGACACGTGATTTAGAAGAGGGAAACTTTCTGTTAAGACAAAGGCAGTTGTGCTGGAATTTCTTTCAAAAATGACAGGGAGGCAATAAGCATGACATTTCACTGCCTTGCTAAGCTTGCTGCTTTTTCAAAGAAAATTATGGTAAATCAGTGTAGCTTTCTCATAGCTACAAGGAGTTTCCAATTATTGTGTAAGATTTCATTAAATTACTGTCTTTGTTCTGGATTACAGAATTTGATTATTGTGGTTTATTAGGGATGGGGATAATCTCAGTTCACTTTAAGCCCTGACGAATTGCATATATATTACACTGTCTACCTGATAATACTCATCTGATTAAATGGTTGTCTATTCAGGATGCTTGGGAAAAACTGCTGGAGTCTGAGAGATATGATCAAAAGGATGACTTCACTGTCGTTCTTCAGCCTTCTCTTCAAGAAAGAAATCTGCTGCTCAGACCGGTGAGTAAACTCGAGTTGCTCCATTCTTCCTGGACTGTATCTGCTGAGGTTGAGTGCAATATTCAGCTGGCTCTTTCCTGTCTAGGCTGTGTGTAATGCCAGAAGACAAGGGTAGCCAGGCACATGCAGAACACACCTCAGGATTAGACACAGAGTTCCTGAGAGTGGAGCTTGCTTCAAACAGTGTCAGTCAGAGATCTTGTGTTTTTTGAATGCTGTGTTCCTTGGAGAAATCCAGTCATGGCACCTCTGTAGACTAGGTCACAAGTGTCTGGAAACTGTCAGTGCTGCTAAATTTTCCATATCTTTGCAGTCATCAGCTCATTCATCCCTGATTATGCTCATGTGTGTTTGGAAACAAAGGCAAAAAGAGGGTAACAAGAAGTATTTAAAAATGAGTAGGGGGAAAAAGATAAAGGTTTTTGTAAACTCTGTTGGAAAGTAGAATTACCTCCCTGCAATGAGATTAATGCAGTCTGCGAACCTGGGAATGAATTTTGTCCAGATCTTGTATTTGGTATAGCCAGTGGGGAATGAATATAGGTAGGGTTGCCTGGGATGTCAGACATGATTTTGCCACAGGTGATCTATAAAGGGAAGTTCAAATGTCAAGGTTGTCTGAGACCTGGCAATGAAGAGAAAAACATTACTTACTAGATAATGGTTCACTCAGAGCAAGGTATCAAAATCCAACACATAACATTAGGTGGTTATTTGTAAAATAGGTTGGTGGTAAGTCACGGTCTGGTTCCTGGGCATCATTAACAGCTGAATCTGTGGTAATTCCATTGCTCCCCTCAGCTCAGTATCATAATAAAATGGACTGGGAGAAGAAATTTGTCTTCCAGGAAGGTTGGGGTCTGCTGTGTTGCGAAATCTTCCTTTGCTGCTGGGTCTTCTTATGCCAGGCTTGCTTTGTCAATGGTTGGCCCATACGCAAATGGCAGACTTTTAACTTTCATTGCATTGCTTTTTCTCTTAGTAAATTGCTCTGTTGTTGCCTTAAATGCCATCTTATGTCATAGGTGGATTCTTTATTTCTTCTGGTTTGTGGTACACCCGCAAGGCCACCATGTGCAACCTTCCAAACTCGTCCAACAGTCACTTTCATTTAAAAATAAGCATGATCTCTTAAGACAAATTCCGCACACTTCCACTTTTTAAATGCATGTAAGTGTTAGCTAGAAGAAGTGTTGTTTATTCCAAATCATTCATGTGATCACATCTGCATGTTTCCCTGATCTCCTATATGTCACTATTGTGATCCTGCTTTGCTGTTGCTCTGGTCTTCTTGTCCTCTTGGTGTGCGGTCCCTTCACTGCTACCTTACAGCAGTAGGTACAGCAATCACTTAGAACAGCATCTGTTCTCTCTTGACACACCAGCAGTAACTGAGATCAGCAACAAGTGGCTTAATGAGAGTACCAGAGATTGATATTCTTGTGGATATGAATATTATTTTATAGAATGAGGCCTTTTGTGGCTGAATGTCTCATCTTTTCATACTCTTAAGTGTTTTATCGTGGTCAAAATGCTTTCTCTTTCAGGGCAGGGATGGTTTCATTACCACATCAAAGACACAAGTGGAAACTCTGGAAGAAGATTATACTTTCATGGCTGTGGGCCTCTGGAACAACATGGTGAGCAGTACCACAGACACTGTTGCTTACTGGACTTAGTACGGGTGCCTGGTAGCAACTCCACACTAGCCAGACTGAGTAGCAAGGAGGGAGGGGAAGGAAGAATATAGGAAAGAAACATCCCATGACTGCTATCCTCAGCTGTGCAGAGAGACTGCTCTCAAATAATGCTAAATGCCCTACGCTCCCAAGACAAATCTCTTGCTGTTCTGTAGCTGCTACTTACTATCAAGAGCTTTTTAGAAAAGGTTTCCAAAGTAGCTCTTTGGGAAGTCTCAGGGAGTAAATGAGCTGTGACAGACCCTTCTTTTGCTAGTCTCACCTCTGTGACAGAGCGGCACAGTGACAACTGAGGCTCGTCCTAACCTGAGATTGTAGCAATTATACTCTTCTCTCTCCTCTGTCCTGTATCCATCCCCCTCTTTACTAATGAGTCTCATAAGGTTGTCTCCTCCTTAACCATCATCCTTCTGCTGCTGTTGCTCATACTAAAAAGGTGACAGACAGCCCTGAGGAGCTCCTATTACTTCCTCAAGAGCTGGATGTCCTACCCAGCTGAGGAAAGCCACAAATGGTGTCTTCTAATGGGAGGGAGAGGGTGTCTGAGAGAAATATGGACTCTCCAACCCACTCAAGCTTGAACATGATGACCAGTTCTGTAGGAGGCTGTTTCCTTCTGCAGGCTTGAGCTGCCAACACACAGCATTTGTGTGTGTGACTGAGTGGATGCACGTACAGCTGGAAGGGTTTGCATTTTAAAATCGATGATGGGGGCAAGTGAAAAAACGGGAGTTGCTTTTCAATGTGAATGAGACAAAAAAGCAGGCCCATGGTTTTGGGCTCAGCAGAGCAAAGTAGGACATTACTGCTTAGTGCATATTATGTTTGGATATGCCCTCAGTGGTTTTGGATAGGATGTTGATTTTACTATTCCTTCTGACTTAGAAACTTCCAAAGTTTTCTGCTTTTTTTTTCTAATATCCTTCTTATAACACATATAATCTTTTTGTAAATTAAAAAAATCTGCAATAGCCAATTAAGTTAAAGATAAACGAGCAAAAAAAGTAAGTCTTTTTGCAGTCCACATGTTAATAAGATTTTCATTTGAGAGCACCTACTATTCCTGTGTCTGTCCGAATTACCCTAAGCATGAAGGAAAAAAAGTCTATACTGCAACTGCCTTTTAGTAAACCACATTTGTAAATAAACCCATGCAGATTGGCGTGTTCTTGTTTCCTTTTATGCTAATTCTGGCAGTAGTAATGCTGTTGTAGCTCTGATCATTTAAAGAAGCAGGATTTGCAGGAAGAGGCTTTTATTCAACCAAATGATGTAGCTAGAAAAATCCTACAGTCACTCTAATAAAAGATGTTATCTTTTAGTTAAAGTTAGTAGGACTTTAGTTAGTTAGTAGGAGCCAAAGAGTTAAAAATTGATCAGCTGTTGAAGCTCTAACCTTGGAACCTACGTGCTGCATCCAGTTATCTCCTTTGCTGTTATCTGTGATATTCCTTGTGATGCTGTTATCTGTGATATTCCTTGTGATGATGTCAAAGTTCCTACCTCAGTTCTTCTATCGTAAAATAGATGCCATGATAAGTTGCATGTTGTCTTCTTTATTGTTGTTTTGCCTTGGCCCCACTAGGCAATTAGTTTCACTCGTCGAATGAGCAAAGTAGACACTGAAAGTCAGATTCCTGAAGTGTGAATTAAACATTCTCTCTGTTTCTGGCAGTTCTCTGTTAAGAAACTGAGTGAGTTACTTTAACTGTCCAGTTCTCAGTGTCCCCACCACTGTTGGAGATATTTACCTAGATCACACAATTACCATCACTTAAACATGATCTGTAAGACACTAGAAAACAGTGGCATATCCTCCTCAGATACTAACCATTATAAATATTCAAACTAGTCAGGAGCAAGCCACACAAAGTATGAACATCCAATTTGCTGTGAAAAGTGGCCCTTTACATCTGCTTAGCACGGTTTTTCAATCAGCAATTTTTTGAAATGAAATGCTGAATATTCTTTTAGCTAGTGCAGAAAATGAATGCTTTGGACTGGAGAGGGACCACAGTGCTGCCAGTTTGCCAGCCCATTTTGTGCCTTTCTAGCAGGAATTGTTTGGGTCCAACTGAACCAAACTTGTCAGAATCTGAGATCCATCTAACTGTGGCAATAGATCAGCCTGAACTAATATGTTTTCTAGGGCTTATCAGTTGGAAACTGACCTCCAGCTTTGAGTAATGTCCTCCTCCTTTATCAGATTCTGCAATTAGCAGAATTCATGTGCTTCTAATGGGCTTCACTTTCTTTTTTTTCCAAGTCTAGACTATAGCTCCCCCCCCCCCCCCCGGCTTCTTACTGTCCGGCTTTTTAGATTTCAGTTTATGCAGAATGCCAATACTAGGCATCTTGATTATTTTTTACAAGGAGTTGTGATGGTATCATCCCCATTCTGAAACAGCTACATTGCCTCCTTCAAATCCAGGCTCTGTAGAAGGGGATTTCTCTTTTGAAGTTTAATAACTCATGCAAACATACTCAATTAACCCAGCACTGATTTCTCTTTCCTGCCCTCTCAAATTCTTACACTTAGCTTGCAACAAATTCTTTCTGTCCCTCCAGAGGTTATTTTTTTTTCTTTACAGCTTCTGCCAGCAGAAGAGCCTTCGTCTTTCCCTCTGCTTCATTTTACTGTCCATGTTTTCCCCTTTTCTGCACAGACTTTATTTTGCCTCCTGGTCTCTGTCCTTGAGCGTCCCATTCTTTGGTGTGTTACTCTATTCTTGTCACTTTAACTGCTAGGAGCATTTTGTGGAAAAAGCAGAGGTGGAAAACTATAAGCAAAAGGAAGTGGTACTTTTGAGGATGGCTGTGTTAGGGCCAGTTACTCAGTCTCAGGCAGCGAGCATGCTGGGGAGCCACCAGAACCAGAGAATTGTCATAAAGGAGACAAATACCAACTTTACTTTATTTCAGTGTTTTTCCTCAGTGTGAGGTGGTTCCTCTAGCGAAGGGACAGCCTAGATGATCTGGAGGAAGAACAAAATGTAGCAAAACCACATCTTGCTACTGGTTCGAAGGGAGACTACAGGAATGGTAGTATTCCCTTTACAACCCCTTTTCCCCTCTGTTTTCCCGCCTCCTCTTTGATTTAGTGGAATTTTCTTAGTACAGCTGCCAATCATCAGAAAGGCACCTCTCTGGGTAGATTCCTTGTCTGCCTGTGATGGTATACTGCCGTGATGTAAAAGCAGATGATATGAAATATGCTTTCAGCATAAAAAGCACTGGCACATGTCCTCAGCCGGTAAAGGTCACTCTAGTTCTACTGGGCAGTCCAGCTAATGGTCTATGCTGACTGCTTTAAAACCAAACCAACCCAACCCACAATGCAGTATTGGGAACTGATAGGAAATCAAGATCATGACTTGTCGAGCAGTAAACACAGCAGAATGAGGAGGTGCCCGAGAACCACATACAGAGAGTTTCCTTCCTTCTGCTGTCTGCCAGGCTGGCCTTACCTTGTTTTGAGGCTTGGTACCAACCTCTTTCTTGGAATGATTACCTGCTTATTGGCCAAAGGGCAAAACCTTGAAAATCTAGTGGCAATTGGCAGTTGGACTGCACTTCAGTCTGGCTGAGAAGAAGCTGAGCTAGCAGGTGCTAAGGACTTGTCCTAGGCATGGCTGGATATTTTACCAGAACGTTTCTAGCTATCTAGGAGCAATGCTATTCATACACTAAGCACATCAGAGAATGGTCAGCAAAATGATATTGGGTAGCTAGGAAAAGCTGAGAGAGGTTGGCTGTTTACTTGTACAGCTTTGATGTTTACCACAGAGAGCCTGATTGATTGATTAATTTTGGCAAATGCCTACATTTTTACCTCTGGAAATATATTCAGGGGCAAAGCTCCTTTCATGTGTGTAAAGAACTTAGACAACAAGCTCTCACTCTTGTGTTTGGCATTCTTTTGTGTAACAGGAAAGACCACAAAAAAACTATCCTGCAACTAAGAGGGAAGCTGAAACCAGGCAAGAACCCGAATAGGAACAGCGCCGCAGGAGGCTGCCTGTGCCTCTCTTCTGCGTTCAGGGGTTTACACTGACTTAGAAACTGCTGCAGTACCAGAGGAGACCCGTATGCTAACCAGCCTGCACGACAGATGTGCTAGAATTCAGGGGAGATTTTGGCTGACCACAATGCAGACTTGGTGCCCAATTTCCTGACCAGGACCTTGCAGCTCTGCTGCATGGGAGCTGTCAGTCTTTGCTGGGAGAACAGTGTCTCTGAGCCGTCTGGAATGAGTTGCCTCCTGGAGGAATCTGTTCTTATCACCCAACTCCCAACAATATACAAGTGTCTAATACTTGTTTTAAATTCATTCCTAGCCAAGAAATACCACTGTTGTCCCATGTTCTGTGGGATCATTCTGTGCTGGAAGAAGAATATTTTCTTTTTAAAAATGTCATTAAATAGCTACTTTGTTTTGTCCTAGGAGGATGGGAAAGTACCAGCTCCCAATGTATCTTTTCTCTGAGCTTCATTATTTTGCATGTTTCAGGGACATTCCTTTATTCCTCTCTCTCTCAAAAAAGCACAGACTCTGATTCTTCAAATGCTTCTTTCAAAGAATATCTAGCTCTGTAAACCTCTTCTCTATTTCCCTGAATTTTCCCATTATTTTCATTGATGGAACAACCAGAACAGAATATAACATTCCTGCCCAGAATGTATCGGTGGCATCAAGCCTGTTATTGCCGTATTTTTCACTGCCTTCAATCCTGTTGCTTCTGTAGTCTGCTGCTTCTGGCAGCTGCTGCTGCTGGTGCAAACTGAGCAGACATTCACTGAGGAATCTAAACCAGTGGCCAACTTCTCTGGGTGTGATTGCAATTTAATTAGCACCCAGCAAGGTGCCTGGACAGGTGAAGTGATTCTTTGTGGTATTTACCACTTTGTGCTGTCAGTATTGAGTTTTGAATCATTCCATAATTTTTCATTAACAACAATCCCCTCTCCATCTTGTTAGAAAGCGGCCAGCAAATATAAATATTGTCAAGCCTCTGTGCAGAGTTGGAGTGCACCTTTTCACGTTGTCTAACGTGTATGAAAATGTAGATAAGGAAACAGTTCTGGAAGGTGGGATAAATTAGGAAGCTTTTAATTGCATCAGCTGCCAGAGGATTGGTGTGTGACCTTAATGTGTTATATTCCATGTTTCTGACTTTGCTGCAAAATGAATTTGCAGCAGAGGGAGTACATAAAGATAATGCTCATAAGACAGAAGGAAAAAAGTTAATGCAACATGAATGTATCACCAAATGGAAGGTTTTTAGTTTTCCATTTGTAATTAGGGCTTTTTTACTTTCTGCTTCTGAGGTAAAGCGATGTGGACTTACCCAAGCCTTCAGTGTATAATCTTAGTCAAAGCTGCATTTTCCAAGGAGTTTCAGTAATACCATTTTTCCTTCAAAGTTTCAATCTACTCAGAGTTGCTTTTCCTCCCACACAAAAGTCTTCAGTTTCTTATACTTTTATATGAAAACTGTAAAATGTAGAAAGCTGAAGAAAGGTCTCCCAAGTGTGCCTTTCTCAAATGTTCAAGAACATGTTTCACAGCCTGGGAGAAGACAAAAAACGTGTGGATGAAGCCTGGGAGGATGGACAGACTGCTGCAGACTTGTTACCTGGCAGTGGAGCTGTGGCAACCCACCTTTTGCTTTCTCATACTCAGCCCAGCTGGGAAGTAAAACTGGCTTGCAAATCTCAGCAAAGTTTAAACTGCATACCATAAGGGGGGAAAACTAATCATGAGGGTGGTTTAAGCTATGCTCTTCTAGAGCATCTCCACAGTTACTGTGGTTGACCTGATAAATAGCGACTTGATTGCAAACAGTTGAACACTGTGGTATGAGATCAGTGCCTTGTGGGAAAAACACTTACAGGGTCGGCATTCCCAAGAGCAGAGTTAATGTGTGGATGCTTGTTTTAATGATGATGGGATGACAGTCTGATCATGTGAGAGGCCTTGTTTTCAGTTCCTTGCTTTTGTAGGTATATATGTGGTATGTTCTAGATAGATAAATATTTATCATAAGCAAAAAAAGTTTTTAAATATATACATGGACCTGATGGAAAACTCCAGGCAGTAGAGCCTTTGCGTTGCTGCTGCTCTCCCTTCCCTCCCACACACGGCATGTGTACAATCCCTCTGTTCTTTCCCTTTCCAGATGGAGCCAGTTGGATGGAAGCAGCCTTATGATTTCACAAAAATGCCTCAGATCCGGTGTCCATCTCAGGTAAAAGGGTTTCCTTATTACTGTGAGATTTTATTTACTTTTTCCAGAATTTCCAAATTTTCAAATACTGTTGTCATCTTCTGAAGTTCTTGGGAATGTGCTCTTACCCAAGATACTGCACTGTTAAAAATTCAGTGTTCTTAAAGTTCATTGACACAGACTCTTTATCCTATAAAGATGAAACTCTGAAAACAAGAACTTTTGACAAAATTTAGTTAAATCTTACTGTGTCAGATTTTTTTTATTCAAAATATAACTAGCTATTCTGAATTTATTAATTGCGGGTATCAGGGGTCTATTATCAGTATTAAAATCTGTGTCAGCAATAAAATTGCAGCCATCTATTTTATATAATTTAGCTTTTCTGTGATTTGACTCTGTCTGCTGTCAGGGTTAACTATTTTAGTCCCTGGAGCTGTCAATAGCCCAGTAGTATCTTCAGGGTCTGAGCATCTCTGGTTCAAAGAACAGGTTCTTGAATATTTTTGCATTTAAGCTCTGACTTCAATAATTTGATAGAGATAAAATAGTACTGGCATCCAAAAGCTTCACTGAACAGCAATTAAAGCATCAAAGAAATTGAATTATGTGTTTTGATGTTAGGTTTAAGGCAAGAGGTGGAGCTATGCCTAGAGCATACCAGGGCTTAATTTTCAGGTCTAACCTGGTTTACTTCACTAGTGCAATGTTCATTCAAAAATTAATACTGTAAAGATTTTCTTCTCTTGGAAAATCTAGCCAGAAGACTTTAACATCAGCTGACTGTATTTCCACTAGTGTTGGTAAATATACTCTCTTCGCTCTGCAGGAAAATCCATATTTGTTCACATATAGAAATAGTAACTACTCATCTTCCCTGGAGACATCAAACACGAAAGAAACATCTCAGGTATAGTAGGACTGTTTGCATCATATGGACTGAGTGTATTCCAGGGAGTGGGGCAGGTGGGTGAGAGTGTGTTGTAGCCTAATTAAACAACGCTATCTGGGAAAACTAAATACAGAGCCCCAGCTCTTTATTTCCATGCTTGACTAAATAGTTAGATGCTTAATAGCACATTTCCTCCTTGGTGGATTTTGTAGAATGTGATTTAAGGTAGATGTGTTCAGCCAGCCTAGACCAAGTCTTGCCTTCACTGTTAAGAACCTTTTTTAAACATCTGGATAACAATGTTAATTTCCCTGGGATAAGAAGCTAGTGAAAATGGGGCCATTTAGTCCTATCGTGGAGGAAACTAGATCAAATCAGCATGACACCACTATGTGGGTCTGATTTAATCTTGTTTATGCCACAGTAAAACTGAAAAACAATGGACTTTTCATTTTTCTTTTTTTGTGAGATAGTGCAGATTAGATGTGCAGAGATAAACAGCTGTGCTTTTTTTTTAGTCATGGTACTCTGATTCTGAGCAGAACTTGGTGCTCCCATGCAGCTACAGAAGGAGGTGATAATGCTCATTTTCATGCCCCAGAACACAGTGTCTAGACCACATCTGCACTCGAAATGGCCTATACGTCATTGGAAAAGCAATACACATTTCTCCTCTCATTTTAATATAATGCCATCTGTTTTGTGAGTTACTCAGGATGTACAGACCTCTGCATGGGGCAATGGTACCTACCACTCTGATTTTTGGTAGTAGTTATGGTGTAGGAGACAAGAAGCAACACTGTGTTATGTTTGTGGGTTGGTTTTGTTTGTTTGTTTTTTAATAAAAAAACCAAAATGGAGCAATGGGACAAGATACACAAGTATCTTTTCCTTAGGTGAGTTAGCCTACTTAAGGAGTTCTGTAGAGAGATCTGGAGCAAACACATGTCCTTGGGTCTTGTGTGATGGTCTGCTTTGGTATACTGACAGTCAGCCTTCACTAACAGTAGACCTTGGGGCTGCTTCTGTCAGTAGGCTGCAACCCAAAAGAGCCAGGAGGGCAAATCCCTGGCTGCATGTAGAGGGCTGCACACAGAGAAGGCAGGCTCATGGCCTGCTGACAAAGGTACGGTTTCACGCTGGGATATTCCAGGAATGTTCAAACAGTTTCTCGCAAAAAGATGCGAGCTCACCTAGCTTGGAGTATGGGCGCACAAAATGTTGCATAGCTGAAGGCAGCATGGCACAGAGTCTGAAATAACTGGCCCCACTGGTAGGCAAGAGCCGTGCTGCACTAATATGGCCACACAACTTCTGAGCAGACTGAGCTTGTGTCTGACTTCAAAGGGCAGTTGTAGGCATGGCCTGAGGACAGGCTGAGCTGGGTAGATGTATACAAAATATGTGGGAAATTCATTAATCTAAAGCTCTGAGACATAAATGGTTTATCATGACCAGAGTGTAGTGAGCCTGATGTGAAGTCTTCCCATGTCTGCCTTGCAGGAGAGGATTTACGGAACAAACATTCCCTGTTTTGATCGGGGTCCCTCTGATACAGTTCCAGTTTCAGGTACAGTCCTATGCAATTTTATTGTAGAGCTACTTCATTTGATGATAGAAGGGGAATTGGAACTCGGTTTAGTTAGGAATGGTACGCTTTTCCTTGAAGCAGTGCACTCTATTGACTGTGGCTTTTAAGATCCTTTTTGGAACAGCGTAAGTAGTTGTATAGCAAGATGCAAGTTCTCCCTCAAGGATGGTGAAAGCTTGTGCAACTGCATCTTCCATGTACAAAGAAAGAAGTGACAGTGGAAAAGACAGGAGGTAGTTGGGTACTTCAGCTGCAGGGGTGGTAAAACTGTGTATGTATGGAGTAGAGACTCTTGTCAGTGCAGCTTGGGGTGCAAAAAACCACGTGGAATCCTGTCACCGGGTGGGTTTTGTCTTCCCTCAGAAGCTGCGATGGTCCCAAAATTTCCACCCTGTGCTGGCACTGGAGCTGTGCCTGCTTTTCAGTCATTTCCACCAGTTAAAAGGAATCTGAGTAAGCACAGATGCAAGACCAAAATCTCACTGCCTCCCTTGTCGCTGTAGCTAATGCCCAGCTATAGTACCGAGAATAATTTCTGATTTGATGCCTGTCAGTATCTGTCATTCTGAGCTGATGCTGTCATGAATATTAAAATACTGGTTTTGCAATGCTTTATGCTTATTCTAAGGAAAATTTCTGATAACCATCACAATTTGAAGTTTTGTTTCTTTCCTCTTTCCCTTACGCTACCTTTACTTTTTTATTTATTAGTTCATAATTTGAAACCGGCAGACATTCGGGTGATTGCTGCCCTGGGAGATTCACTCACAGTAAGTAAATATCACTGGATAACCATCGTTAAAGCAAGTAATGAAAAAGCATTTCTGAATTTTTAACCTGAGAAATAGAATACGTACAGTTACACCCTATTGAGCCAAACACATTTTTCATGTATTCTTTTCCATACTCCACCTTAACTGACTGGTAATCAGATCATGAGTCTAATCTGAGTGCACAGTTCCCATTTAAAGTCCGCAAGAGTGCCACACAAGGAAGAACTGCAAGATTAGATTGTGCAGCAGCAAAACCAGCCTGCTAAAGTGGGCTTGCAACAATTGCTTTTCTTTACCGATTCTAGGCAGCTCCCAAGGTATTGGCCTCCAAAGCTATTAGTAAGCAGCGTAAATAGAAAGAACAAATTCTGCAGCTAATTGTGTGTATATGTATATATATATGATATGAGGTGTATATATATGATAAGGGACAGATATATGAAAATACCAAAGCCTTTAAAGCCATTGAGTGAAAGTGCAATAGATCGTCAGGTGTGTCAAGGGTAACTTATCTTGAGATTTTTTTTTTTTAATGCTATTCCTGGAACTACATAAACTCATTACCTCTAGGCTGGCTGTGATTCTCTAATCAGTGACGAATGCTTCACTGCTCATATCATAATTCATGTTTCTTATGTGTTCTGTGCTAATTACCACATTAAATCCTTGTAGTCTCCTTTCTTGGGGAAACTGGGGGAGGGAAGACATAAAATCACCGTACCACTTTTTAATGTGAGGAACATTATAATAAATTATTCATTCAGGACCATTGCTATCTTATTTATTCCTTATGTAAATTTAGAATTATATGAATATTTTGAACATTCTCAACCAATTTTTTCCCCACTTGATCTAATCAAGAAGTTGATAGAAGAGGGTAATTCACTGGAGCAGAGTTAAAATACCCTCAGTCTTTGATCCTCTTGAGACCAAGGATCTGTTATACTTTGGGAAGATGATGTAGCTTGCTTCATTAACATCCTCTTTAATTATTTTCACTAGGATCAGTCAGAGAACTAGTTACTGTAGCGATTCTTGTTTTCTGAAGGTGAACTCCTCTTCTTTTGTGCTTCCAGGCAGGTAATGGGGCAGCATCCAAACCCCATGATGTTCTGGATGTCCTGACTCAATACCGAGGTGTTTCTTGGAGGTGAGTCCCCGTAACTCCCCCCCAATGGGAGGGAACCCGTTTTCTTGGGTTTTGATATGTATAATTGTTTTTTGTAACAAATGGAGGCTTGTGGAGAGTGAATTTGACTTTACATTTTGCGTGGAGGCACACAGTTGTACTTCTATTCATGATAAATAAAATATTCAAGCTAGTGGCTATCTAGAGTATGATGTAGCATGGCTGGAATAGGCCTGGATACACAGATGATGGCGTCCTTGTTAAGATGGTCCCTTTCCCCTCTTACGGTTGTAGCTATTGCAAAGGGGACTTCTAGATCCCAGTGGCATTGCACCACTTGCGCATTCTGCATTGCTGTCCCTGTTCTTTCTATACCCTTTCTGCTCTTCCCCACTGTGGCCCGTGTCACCCATTTGTCTCATTTAAAATCAGTGGTCTATGAAAAGACAGAATGGGATCTTTTTTGTTGCTGCTGTTTCATACACAGTATCTATTTCCTTGACCCTTTCCTGGTATTGCTTACCTCATGCAGAACAGTTTATCGATTACGAGTCAGTACAGGCTATTACATATGCAGCATTTTGTTAGACAGGTCAAAAAGCCACACTGAAGAAAGGCAATCATGTTCACTTATTATTCTGCAACTGTATTATTTAACACAAAACCTGTCAGGCTGATTTTCCTGTTCATCATTTCTTATCCATCTGAAATACTGCAGCTCTGAAGAGGTTTAAACAGGTACTAGAGCACTTCAAAATACTCTATTCCAAATTAAAGGGATGCTATAGAGGTGTTGTAAGTCCAACTTTTTATATTTTGATCTTTAATAATATTCTACTGACATTTGGAGGGAAAAGTATGCTAGCATTCTCTACAGCATGAAGGAGGGTAAAAAGCACACAGACGTATGATGAATTTTACCAGTCTAGTAGTATTCTTCCAGTTGAGTGAGATGGGCGGGAAAGGTATTGCATATACTTATCACTGTGAAATATATGCTTTTAGAGCTTGTTGTTATGGATGCAAAGGATTTGTTAACTAAAAATGGAAGTAATAAGTATTTTAATAGGGACAACAATAGCAAAGATGGTAGCTTTTAAAAAGTCTCATTTCTTTCAGCTAGGTTTGAACTTATGTTAAAACGCATGAGAGAATTGAAAGGGCAGCTAGTGTACAGGGCTTTTAATATAATTATTATTATTATGACAGAATCTCTGTTTTTGTGACCCCATTGGTATGCACACAAAGAGCTTGCTTTGACTTAGTACAACCACCAGAGAACGTGCTGCGTACATGTGTAGAAACCCCATAAGGGGGAGCTGCCTTACCAAGTCCATCATATCTTGGAACATTTTTTCCTTCTTCTTTCTTTTTAACAGTGTTGGAGGAAATGAAAACATAAGCACAGTCACGACACTAGCAAGTAAGTGCCTTTTTCTGTAAACTTGATCAATACCTGGAGCTGTTTATTAAAACAGCCATTATTATAAAAGAAGACATGAAGAAAGCTTTACAATTTGTAGCATGACAGAACCAATCCCTTTGTATTCAATGTCCAGTGCCAAGTAAAAGTTGCATAACAACGAGGCTGTAATTTGCTGTGCATGACTTAACTATGTATTTTGTAATTCCTAGGGGTTTCTTGTTTCAGTATTCTTCTGTTGGTTATAGTTCTGTCCAAAATGTGTTGGGGGTAGATGAATCAAAGATCTTAGATCATAGCCTAAAGAAACTATTTTGACTGTATGGGAAAGTTGTTTTAAGCGGGAGCAGTATCATGTTACAAGATCAGATTTTACATGCTTTTTAGAGGTCAGGGCATTTTAGATCTGGGGTGTTTGTAAGGCTGGTTTGTAACCTGAGATCTAGAAGGGAATCTTAGGTCTTTGGGATTAATACATCTGGGGAAATCAGGCTAAAGGATTTGATTCCAACCCATCTGCAGTTGTATGACGGCATGAGAGTCTCCTGCCTGAGCATAGGGTTACTCAGCCTCACTTACCAGGCAAAATGGCATTGCTAGCCAAGATGATCACGTTAGGTCATGAGATATCTGAATTCATGAAATTCAGAAATCTTGAAGGCAAGGAAGTAGTTGTATGATGACAAATCTCCACGTTTATCATACTTAAAGGTTAATTTTTTTATAGGTATCTCTTAAAGCTTTTTAATGGTCTTTTACTAAGGTCTAATCTTTATAACCTCATTTCTTACCTGCTGAAGTAAGCAACATTTTACGGTGCTGTCTTTTTCTGCAGACATTCTTCGTGAGTTCAACCCATCCCTGATAGGGTATTCCATTGGCATTGGAAAGGAGACTACAAATAATGCTGCACTCAACCAAGCTGTGGCAGGGGATCGTGCAGAGTAAGAGGAAAAGTCTTTTTATTTTAATAGAAAGTTGATTTTTCTTTAAAACTCAGTTCTAGCTAAAATAGGCCTGAACCCTGGACTTTGGCAGGAGTGCAATAAGGCTCATAGGCAAGCCCAAATATATTTCTTTAGCTCACCTGTAGCGTGAAGGCCAAGAAATGTGATGGGGACTTTGCACTGTTTCTAGTCTATGTCAAATAAATGAGCAGCAAAAGCAATGCTTTCTCGAGCATTTTCAACCAAGAAGCACAAAGCACTTTACAAGCCCTGGTCGGAAAGCTTCCCATCCCTATTGTGAGACAGAGAAAAAAAAAAAATCCCCATTTTATAGGAGGTATATTCGAACCCTCTTGTCAGTAGGACCAAGAGTTCATCTAGAGAAACTAAGACAGAGAAAATTGTGAATTGCTTATGGTCAGTCTGTGGCAGAGCCGGGAATTACCTAGAGACCACTATGCTCAGTCTTCAGTGAAATTCATATCATACCTTTCTCTCTTGGGAGCACTTCTTATGAGACATGCATCAGTGGCTTGAGGCCGTGTAATAACATTAATATAAGCATGGATGCTTCAGTGATACATGTATCAATAGCATCTGTCTGATGTTGGGAAGAAACAAAGTACATTATTTTGTGGTAGCACAGTGTATTTTCTATATAGTTTGTAAAAGTGTAACTATGCAGCGTTTGCAAAGTTGTCAAGTGCCTGTTGGATGCTAATTGTTTTCTCACTTTTTTTCCCATCACTGTTTCAAAATACAGCCTTTTTTAGGTATCATACCTCTCATTCAATGAAAACTGGATTTTCCCAGGTTTTTTTAGCCATTATGTGAGGAATGTCCATTCATCAGCTTTCCTCTTTGCCCTGCTGCCTATGCAGGGTTCCTTTTTAATTTTTATTATTTTACTTCTACGATTTTATTTTTCTTTTCTTTTTAGGGATGTTCCTGCACAGGTTAGAAGACTGGTGGACCGAATGAAGAATGATACTGTGAGTTTGATATGTCATTAATATCTTTAGAAAGATGAAGTTATGTGGCATCATTAGTTTCTAACAGACCAACAGCAGATGCCAAACATTAAAGCTATCGGTACAGCAGTGTACTGTGTAATATTCCCCAGTGCAGAGTGTGAGTCAGTACAAAATAATCTATAGTTTTGTCTTAAATGAATTCGTACCAGCATGTGATAGTTACTGTCAAACCCAGATAATTGTATTCTTCTTATCATTTTTACCACAAGTGGCGGGTAAATTCAGCGCTGTTGCTTCCCCTCCCAACCTACATCACCCTGTAAGATGACAGAACTTTTTATCTGCCAGGATTTTGCTGTGGTACTAGTAACTGTCTTGTAAGCACATGGTTTTGCCAGCAGTAATTATACGTGCTAGGATGTTGAGGGCAAGCTTTTCAAGTGGCAAATCATGTGGAGTGAACATGTGAAGTGAGGAGAGGACTTGTTTTCTTTAAAAACAACAGTCTCTTCTTTCACTTAGTCATCAGCTGATTTTTGACTTACACGTTTGTTGTTAGGAATTATTTGATTAATGGTCTGTAAAACATATTAGGCTGAGGATTGCTTGCATAATTTTCACCTCAACGACTGCTTTGTATGTTTGCTATTTGTAATTTGACAAATGTGCTATGCAATCAGTGACCTAAGTTACATGATATTATTTTGGCTTTCCAATTGTGCATTTGGAAAGCAGCCAAAAAGCCTTCAAGATAACTGTGTTATAGTATAAATACTCTGGTGAATACATATTGGCAAAAATATTTGCAGTACCTTCCTTTTTGGTTCACTTTCCCATAAACAAGATTTCACTGTGATGGCTGTATCTGAAATGAGATTAAAAGGGATAGCAGCTAACAATGAAGCGGTTGGATCGTTTTCATTCAAACCATTCGGGGTTTCTAAGTACTATTCTGTCATATTTATCAGCTTGGAAACATCACACAGCAGAAATGAATGCAAATACCTTTTATTTAACTGATAAACTTCTTTAATTAATAAACTTATTTCTAGCTAGAAAGAATGTTCATATATCATATAGGTCATATATCTTTGATTTAAGAGCTCCTTTTTTTCTTTTTAAAACACCTTTTTAGTGCAGGAGGAAAATTTTCCCCTCTTTTAATTTGGATAAGTACGTTTTGAGACCAAACTACTGAACAGTGTTTTTACCAGGTCGGATACGTTGCCTTCTGCCTTTGAAGATAGATGTTTTTAAACCACTTGAGGCTGATATACTATTGCTGCTTTTCTTGGTGTTTTGCACGGAAATTGAAGCATTAAGATATTGAGTACAATATCAGCTACACACGGTACTAAGCATATCTGAACTTTTCCTCAAAGCTAAGAAGGTGTGTGTTTACTGAAGAATAATTACTTTGCATTAGCTAGCCCTTTGCAAAATCCTTCCAGAGGAAAAAGTGCTATAATTTTTTACCTGTATTGTTAGATAGAGTTAATATTGCCCCTCTATTCTTTGCAGTTTTTCTCACAGCAAGACCAAAATGTATTGCCCTCCAGGGTTTTCCAGCAGGATAGCTGCATTATTTATGACACAGTAAAACATATACCGTCATTTTTGCAACGAAGATACATTCCTAGACCTGCAGGAGGAGTCACTCAGTGTATACACAAGATATTGCTAAGAAAAGCATACAGATGGATTTTGAGCAATAGTTTTCTGAAGCAAATAATTTTGCATGGTACTACTGATATTGTAAACCTTATTTAGATCTTAGTAGTTTCTACATCTTCAGTCATGACTACAAATTCATTTTTGTTGTGGATGCTTAGAGAACTATAGCCAGGTACCCTGAGAAATGTTAAATTTGTGTTTAGTATGTTGCCTGCCCCCTCCCCTCCTCTTTCTTTTTTTTTTTTGTTTTTAAATTAATAACTTTCATTCCATCTCCTTCTGTGTGCAGAGAATAAATTTACAGACTGACTGGAAGCTCATAACACTTTTCATAGGAGGAAATGACCTATGCAAATTCTGCAAGAATCCAGTAAGTCCCCTGCTGCCTGCAGCGTGAACTGGGCCAGCCTGGGCAGAGGGTCTCTATACATTGCAGTGGGTGAGAGGGCAGAACTCAGTGGGTGGGACCAAAATAAGGTAGGTCTTATTTGTGCAGCTCTGGAATGTAACTGTACTGAGACCTTCAGGTTGTTCAACCTGATGTCATGATAAACGAAGTTTTATCTTTAGAACACCTGTAAATTACATAACTGTGGCTACATTGTTTTGCTGTTAACTAAGATAACTTTCCATTATCTAGTCACTTTACCACCGGTAGATAAAAGGTCAAGGGTTTTTGCTCTTCTTTGCCTTGTGCACAGTCACACTCCTAAGTCTCACTCGGTGTTCTCTTACCAGTTTCAGTACTATGGGAATGATTCTACCCACAGCTCATGCTGATGCAATTATATATAATATATATTGTGTATATATATAATATATATACATACTGTATATAGCCTTTGGTATGTGTGAGTATAGAGAAGGTGAAAGGCTGTGGCAGACTCCTCACATAGTGATGAGTCTTACCTACTGACAAGCAGCAGAGCACATAATTTTAATTCTGCATGACTAATGTCAGATCAGGAAAAACAGCAAAGCGGCAAAATAAGATGGTTAAAACACAAGGAAGGAGCAAATTAACCATTCCTACCACCTTCTGCTCCTGACCCAGACACAAATGGGCAGTCGCTTATGAGTGTGGGTGGCAAGGAGATAGCACATCTGCATCCAAAGATCACAGTGATACTTCGTTTATGTTGCACAGCTACAAATAGTGCCAACCACAATGCTCTTGGTGAGCTGTGATTTAGGAAATGAATAAGGGAACTGAGCTGCCTAGTTTTGTAGAGTAGGCCAGTGGGGCTCTCAATGAACTTCTGCTTGAAATTAAATCAAAGAGAATTAAGGCTGAAAATAAGACAGACGTTTCTCATAGCGAAATTTGACTGTTGAATAGTTCCACAAGTGAAGAAATAAAAATTGGATTACTTGAAACAATTCAATTAGAGGGTTTAAACTACCCAAACAGAACAGGGAAATTTTGCTGCTGAGAGGCAAGTATGTAAAGTGATTTCATTCCCAGATAAACGCCTAAGCTTTGCCAGTTATTATTTGTGGCAGGTAAGGTTGCTAATATTCCATACAGCAGAAACAAACTTACTTTTTCACAAACTGATCTCTCCCAAAGACGATCCCTGTTAGTGAGATGTTAGCCGTGCTTTTAAGACTGGCCTGAGCAAGCCTGGGGATGGAGGATGTTATGATGTCTGATAATGCCCCCTGAATTTGCTCCCTCACTGGTATCCAGTGGCCGCTGGATCTTGTGAGTGAGACAGCTGTGATGGGAAAGAAGAAAAGCAGAGACAGGACAGTTTTGCCTAAGACTCTGTTACTCTTGACCTAAGAGTTAGAAACATGAATGCTGCTGTGAGAGACTCCAGCTAGTCACTGTTGTGCCTGCTTGAGTAAACTGATTGACAATAGAATTCAACCCTCTTGTTTCAACAGGTACACTATTCTCCTGAAAACTACACCTACAATCTACAAACAGCTTTGGACATACTTCACAGAGAGGTAAAACAAACTTTTCTAGTACGTGGGAGTGGGAATTGCGTTCTGTTTGTAAAGCAGTCACTGATTATTGATTAAGAATTTAGTTCCCTGCTTTCATCTGTGGAGCACTGCTGCATGCAGAGGTGCTTGCTTGCAGGAAAATCTTTGTGAGAGGCAGAAAGGGCTGGAGAAGTATTTTACCGAAGGAATAAGGATGTGTTCGGTTCTAGCTGATGCGCTGTGGACAAATAACGTAAAAAGTATTGTAACGAATTCGAACAAACATATGGTATTCAATGGCTAGAAAATGCTTTGCTCATTCATTATACTGCAAATCAGTATATTTTTCTGTGGTCATGGAGAGAGATTCTGATATTCCAGATGAGGGTGAGGATAATGAGAGTTCTCAGAGTTAGCAGGTGTCTGAGCCGTGCTGAGACCTGTAACAACTTGTTTGGACCTTTTTGAAGTCATCATTTTCAAGTGACCAGCCATCAGCATTTAAATTAAAACTAGGCAGCGCAGGCAGGGGCTGTAATTTAGTATTATACATGTGGGGGATTAATTACTGAGAAAGTACTTTGAACACCTCTGTTATAAATAATGCAAGCTGCCTGAATCAGCAGGCTGCTACCTGAGGTCTGCTGTGGCTGTGTAGGGGCAAAGATGGCACTCTCTACTGCGGGCATTGGCTATGGGTTTGCTTATTCTTTTGACAGGTTCCACGGGCATTTGTGAACCTGGTGACAGTGCTTTCCATAGCAAGCCTCCGGGAGCTGCATGCATCAGAAAATAGTACCTGCCCAAAGCTGCTTATGAGGTTCAAAGATGATTTATGTTACAGCTCTCGCTGTTGCTCACAGAAGGCTGCAAGGTCTTCTCGGGGAAACTTTTTTCTTAAAGGGAAAAGGTTCTAGTATTTCAGACCACCAAACACCTTCCTCTGTGTATGCATATGTACCTTCGTGTTGATTTCAACACAGCATTTAGAAATACCCGTCAGTCACTGTCTCTGTATCTGAGCCCTGCTGTTACCACTTTTTGTGGAGGTGCCATTTTAATGACTCATCACTTACTCTGCAAGGGAGCTCAAGCCAGAGCAGAAAGAGCTCAGCTGTGCACTCTTTGGGCGAAGACAGAGATGAGATTAAGACACAAGCTTTTCTTAGTTGATCGCTTTAATCTAGCTTTCTTTACAGATTTACCTTTCTGCAGTCTTAAAACTCTCCCTCTTGCTTCTGTAGTTTCCAATCTCTGTAATCTCATTGCTGATTATTAGTTTTATTGTTAATCAGTCTCTCAAGTAGATGTCTGGGATGCTTAATCATGCTACCTGTTGCCTCATGGCTCAATAATCCTCCCAGGTCACCGTGAATCCACCACTGAGGTGGCAGGTCTGCACCTCAGTGAGCTTCTGGTGACTCAGGTAGGGTCCAGCGTGTCCCCCCAGACTTGCTCCTGGCGGGACTTGCTTGGTTGCAGAAAAGCAAATCTCTGCTTTTCTGGACAGACAGGCAGAATAACCTTGTCCTGTGAATGTAGGAGGCATTGCTCCTCTTGCTGCTTGGGCCAAGGAGCTGGTATCAGCTACCATCAGCATGGACTGTAAGAGTTAGCTTGGAGGCCAGAGTCACAGGAGAACTAGAGGGTCTACCGTACCCAGCTGCCTCGCTAAAACATCTGCTTTGAATCCATCAGCCACGAGGGACTCTGCAGCTGCTGACAGGGGAAGTGCGGACACCTGAAGGGCCCCATGAAAAAAGGTGGTTTTACAGGAGGAACACAGATGCAACCCTCTTGCTCTGATTTAAGGGCTTTCTGGTGGCTGTCAGTGGAAAATTAACTTTTAAACTCAGGGTGCTGGCGCTTCCGATAACGAGTTGTAGTTTTTCTTTTTAACAAAGGTCACTGGCTAGAGTGCACTTATAACTCAAGACCGTAATCATTGGACAAGGATAGTTAGTGGAGCCTTTAAGATTAGATTATCTCAAGATACCTGTAACCTTTTCCCATCATTTCAGATACCATGTTGAATTTAACATTTGCCTGTCTGGCAGTAAGACAAGTTTACAGGGTACTAAGCAGACCCTGTGTGGGATAATAAATATCATGCTACTGATTTGAAGAAGGACCTGAAGGAGGCTTTTGATCTTGAAAGCTTGTCTCTCTTTTTTTTTTCTCTTTTTTTTTTTATTTTATTCTGAGAGTAGCAAATAACCTAAGAAGAGATTAAGTCTCCGCTAATTTTGCCTTGCTTATGTTACTGAAACACTTCTGAAAATACAATTTAGGTTTGTATTGCCTTTCATATAGATGTACTGCAGAAGTAAAATCTTGTTTTGTTAGTTGCTCTGCATTAAGACAAGTTTGGAGGTAGAGATCTGTGTATACTTTATAGATATCAACTGCATCTCTATAGGAGGTATTTCTCTAAGAGCTCTCTCAGGGATGCTTTAGTATGATCACATGGCTGGATTTTTGAAAGGAGTCCTTTCTCTCATTTGGGTTTCTCAAGTTATAATGAGGTATGCCCAGGAAGGGGGAGCATCAGAAGAAAAAAAATCATGTGCTAGAAGGATCAAAATTTCAGGGAGGGATATCAAGGTGGCCAGGATGAATTCACAGAAACTTAAAATAGCTCATGTTGGAATGGGTCTCTAAGGATGCAGATTCCAGCATCAATCTTGGCATCTGTTTTTGTGCCCTACCATCCTCCATGTGAAACATCCTGCAACTTGTGACCCTCTCAGTTGATTAGAGTGAATTTGCGGTTACTCTGTTTTGAAGGATGCTTGCATAGTTCTGCTGAAGCAAACCACATTGCGCAGGTGTACATATGAACAGTGTTTTTGGTGGGTTGGCCCCAGGTGGCAGCCAAGCACCCTCGCAGCTGCTCATTCACTCCACCCCAGCAGCACTGGGGAGAAAACGAGGAATGTGAGCAAGAAAACTCATGGGTCAAAATAAAGACAGGGAAATCACTTACCAAGTACCACTGCAGGCAAAACAGATTTGACTCGGGGAACTTAACTGAATTTATTGTCCATTAGCATAAATATTTAATTACTGATTCCGGTATTGGGAAATGAACAAACAAAAAAGTTAAACACTTAAAGCACCTATCCTCCCTAATTCCCAGGCTCAACTACACTCCAAGCACCTCTCCCTCCCACCTTGTTACTGCCACAAGGTACCCTCAGTCCCTTCAGTGAGGCATGGGTGACGCAGGGGGTCAGGGTCTGGATGTAGCGGTACTTCTCTGCTGCTCCTTCCTTCCCACTCTTGTCCTGTGCTCTGGCTTGAGTCCTTCAGATGTGTGCCTGCTCCGGCGTGGGCTCATCCACAGGCTGCTGTCCCTTCAGGGAACTGCCTGCTCTGCCACAGAACACCTCTTCCTCATTCCCGCTGTTGTTCTCTCCTCCACTCCCTCTCTGGTGTTTTCTGCCCTTTCTTAAACAGAGGCACCACCACCTTGGCTGACAGGCTCAGCTGTGCCCTGTGGTGGGTCCATTGAAGCTGTCTGGAACCAGCTGTGTCCAGCACAGGCAGCCCTGGACTCTCCTCACAGAAGTCACTCCTGCTGCCAAAACCTTGCCATGGGCACCCAGTACGTTTTTTTGCTTGCATGGAGCCTTTTCCTCACTTTATGTTCATGAATTTATCCCTAATAAATATGTTTCTGCTCAAGAATCAGGGCTGTGTAGAAACTCAGAGGTGAGAGCTAATGCTCCCACTGAGCAGCCTTTCAGAGAAATCCTGCTCGGAGAAGCTTTTAACCCTGCAGCTTGTCAGCTTGGGAACAGGGGAAAAAAGAGGAGCAGATCTCAGTGCCATGCTCTCATCCCACAGTTTCCTGTGCCCTTGTGTCATAAACCCTGAGGACAATTCCAATGCGTTCAAGAAGTTGGTCTACTTTAACAGAAGGTATCAGGTAAGACACGTGGCATTTGTTACAGGTTTAATGTCATCCTCCTGTTGATCAAGGGACCACAGGGGGCTAACATTTGGAGGTGGGGGACAGTTTCCACTCATTTTAATGGCATATTTGTAGTTGTGATTTAAAAAAAAAAAAAAAAGGTGAGGGTGGGATGAGAGTAGGCTCAAGATCTTTACAACTCTGATTCACTAAAACAACAAAACAGATGAGGAAAAAAAACTGTTAAGGAGCCATATAAAGTAGAGTATGTCAGAGAGCCAGCAGTTTTTTTATCACTTATCTCGTTGGAGATCAGATTAAGTCAAAGAACATGATAACTCGGGAACAAACTTCAGGCATGGGCTGTCAGCCAAACCAAAAACGCTTTGGTGGTTCTGGAAGAACATCTTTTTGACAGAAAATCTAATTACTGAGCAGGTTGCCTGTCCATGTCAGTCAGGCTGCCTCTCTGCAAAGAAGCCCAGGACGCACGTCTCAAAAAGACAGCTGCGTTGGCTGCCTGGCGCGAGCTGGAAACCATGGCCGCGCCTCTGCACTAGGGAGGGGGAACCCCTGGGTGAGATGTAAATGGACAGAGAGACTCGATGAGCTGAACGTAAAAGAAGGAACAGTGACAAGTTTTCTTGGACTCTTTAGGAGAGAACCCGCCAGTTAGTGGAGAGCGGAAGGTATGACACTACAGATGATTTCACAGTGGTTATACAGCCATTTCTGATGAATGTGAACATGCCAAAAACACAGGTAAAAACAACCAAAAAAACCACCCCTACATTAAATTCTGGTGCAATTCCACTGACTTTTCAAAGTTGTCTTGGCTGTAAATGTGACCAGCAGTTTTCTGCCCTAATTATTATATTCAGTTGAGTTAACATCCAAAATTGCAAAAAATGCTTATGGAATAACTTGGAGATAATGGGCAACAGGAATACAGACCTTGAAGACACGATTTTGGGCACTGAGTCCACTCCACTGCAATCAGACAACAATGCAGTAGATATTTAGTTCAAAGTCTTCACCAGGGAGCACTCACCCTATACCGCCCATGTATCACAAAGTCCCTTCCAGTACTTTGGTAAATGACTTTTAGTACGAAAACCCACGTGCTTCAAAAGACTAGTGTGTGTGAATCTCAGGGGAAATAAAGAATACAATCGATATCTGTTCCCAGGTATTCTGTACCCAGAGTCATAGTGGTCTGTATTCCTTATTACTTTGGAAATCCTATATTAAAAAAGCTTTAAAAGGCTTCTTAGTTCTGAGTTACTAGCATTCTCTGGCCCGGTTTAATTCTCTTGGCCTCAGAGGCCTTTGCAGCTACTTCATTTTGAAGTCGGCTGGGATATCTCACTGGAAGAGAGAGGGGATAAGGCACAGCTTGTTGCACATTTACTGCCTCTGTGACAGCGTCTGTCTCGTCCTCTAGGAAGGGTTGCCGGACAGTTCATATTTTGCCCCAGACTGTTTCCACTTCAGCCAGAAGTCTCATTCCCAGGCTGCTCGTGCTTTGTGGAACAACATGGTAAGATTTTTAAAGGTTGTATTGGTCGCTCCTTGTCTGCTCCATCCTGCCCTTGGCAGCCAAAAAAACCCCAGGGAGCTACTATGTAGCTAGCCCTATCTCTTCTGGACCTAAAAGCGTTTACAAAGGAAGAGTGATCATGTGAAGAAAGGTCACCTGAGCTGTTAAACCAGTCATATCAAACCAGTAAATCTCAGGGTATGTTAAGGCTTGGGGTGTTGGACTTCTCTCAGGGAGATGATGCCTGCCTGGCACATTGATCATCAGGCCATGTTCATGGTGTATGGGAATTAGCCTCTTCAGCACGCAAAGCAGCAGTGCGTGGAGGCAGCCACCAGCACGGGTGCAGTGCACGGCAGTTGTCTTGCTGTGCTCCAGTGTCTGGTAGCAGTGTTACCC